>NC_080075.1:73016666-73327636 GCF_949987535.1 Balaenoptera acutorostrata | reverse complement strand
CAGCCCTGCCTCCCACCACTCTCAGAATAGTATGGGGAATAAAGTGGCTTCTTCCTCATACCCTCTCTTCTGGCAAGTGACTAATGTGGGGTGCTGATGAGCAGGGCAATCCGGGCCTGCTTGGTGCCCCCTCCCCCTGTATCCCACCTCCTTCCTCTTTCCTGTCAGTATGATCCAGGGGGAATCGGCTCTCCTCAAGCCCAGCATCTGAATCAAGGTTGCTTCTCCTCCCCACAATGAATGCCCAAAGGCTATGCATGGCCCAGCAAGGCCACTGGTTGCCAATCAGCGCCAGGGCTCCTCTTTGAGGACAGACCAAGGCTTTGGTCTGATTACATGGGCACCAGCCATCTGAGATCACCAAGGCCAGGGAAAGCTGGCAGTCAGGTGGCCCCCACGCTCTGCTCCAGCAAGGCCACCCTGCTCTCAAAGCTACAGTCATGAAAATCAAAAGAGAGAAGGGCTGGATTAGAGAGGGAGACCTGGGTCCCAGCTGTTGTTAATAAGAACACTCGGGTTTCCCTGGTGGCACAGTGGTTGAGAATCTGCCTGCCAATGCAGGGGACACGGGTTCGAGCCCTGGTTTGGGAAGATCCCACATGCCGCGGAGCAACTAGGCCCGTGAGCCACAATTACTGAGCCTGCGCGCCTGGAGCCTGTGCTCCGCAAAGGGAGAGGCCGCGATAGTGAGAGGCCCGCGCACCGCGATGAAGAGTGGCCCCCACTTGCCACAACTAGAGAAAGCCCTCGCACAGACACGAAGACCCAACACAGCCATAAATAAATAAATAAATAAATAAAATGCAGTAATTAAAAAAAAAACAACAAAAAAAAACAAGAACACTCTTTTTTCTTTTTTTAAAAATTGAGATATAATTGACATGTAATAATGTATTACATATAATGATTTTATATGTGTATATATTATTAAATAAGTTTTGTTGATACCCATCACCATACATAGTTATAATTTTTTTTCTTGTTATGAGAACTTTTAATATCTACTCTCTTAACAACTTTCAAATACACAGTACAGTGTTGGTAACTATAGTCACCATGATGTACATTAGACCCCCAGGACTCATAACGGGAAGTTTGTACCCTCTGACCACTTCACCCATTTCACCCACCTCCCACCCCCTGCCTTGGATAACCACCAATCTGTTCTCTGTATCTATGAGTTCAGTTTTTGTAAGATTCTACATGTAAGTGAGGTCATACGGTATTTGTCTTTCACTGTCTGGCTTATTTCACTTACAATAATGCTCTCAAGGTCTGTCCACGTTGCCACAAATGGCAGGATTTCCTTCTTTGTTATATCTGAATAATATTCCATTGTATATATACCACATTCTCTTTATCCCTTTATCCATCGATGGACGCTTAGGTTGTTTCCAAACCTTGGCTATTGTAAATAATGCTGCAATGAATATGGGTGTGCAGTCACTCTTTCGAGATAGTGATTCTATTTCCTCCAGATTAGTACCCAGAAGTGGAATTGCTGGATCATATGGCAGTTCTATTTTAATGTTTTTGAGGAGGCTCCACACAGTTTTTCCATCGTGGCTGCACCAATTTACATCCTGCCAACAGTGCACAAGAGTTCCCTTTTCTCTACATCCTCACCAACACTTATTATCTCTTGTCTTTTTGATAATAGTCGTTCTAACAGGTGTGAGGTGATAGGTCATTGTGGGTTTGATTTGCATTTCCCTGGTGATTAGTGATGTTGAGCATCTTTTCACGTACCTGTTGACCCTTTGTATGTCTTCTTTGGAATAATGTCTATTCAGATCCTCTGCCTGTATTTTAATTAAATGGTTTGGTCTTTTTTATTGAGTTGTATGAGTTCTTTATCTATTTTGAGCATTGACCCCTTATCAGATATATGGTTTGCAAATATCTTCTCTTGTTTTGTAGGTTGCCTTTTCATTTTATTGATGGTTTTCTTTGTTGTACAGAAGCTTTTTTAATAGTTTACATTCTCACCTTTTAATAGAATTAATTAATTAGTCTTCGTTTCACATTCATCATCGCACTTGGAATCCCTCAACCACTGTGTGAGGGAGGCTATGTGGAGATGGCTCTCATCCTCCTATGCTGTACAGGAGGAAGCTGAGGCTTACAGAGGGGCCATGGCTTGCCCGGCTCTCACAGCTGGTTGCTGCTGAGGTCTGCTGGCTTCTGGTCTCCTCCACTAGGCTGCCCACGTGGTGAGTTTGGGTCACGTCATTTGCTTAGTACCAACCCAGAGTCTTAGAATTTCAGTGCTGGGAGGGACTGATGTTTAAATTCCTCTTCAGTGGTCTTGGAGAGGGTGTGAAGAAAAGGGAACCCTCCTACACTGTTGGTGGAAATGTAAATTGGTACATCCAGTATGGAGGCTCCTTTATAAACTAAAAATAGAGCTACTATATGATCCAGTAATCCCACTCCTGGGCATATATCCAGGGAAAACCATGGTTTGAAAAGATACATGCACCCCTATGTTCATAGCAGCACTATTGACAATAGCCAAGACATGGAAGCAACCTAAATGTCCATTGACAGATGAATGGATAAAGAGGATGTGGTCGTATATACAATGGAATATTACTTAGCCATTAAAAAGAATGAAATAAGGCCACTTGCAGCAACATGGATGGACCTGGAGATTATCATACTAAGTGAAATAAGTCAGACAAAGACAAATATCATATGATATCACTTTTATGCAGAATCTTAAAAAAAATGCTACAAATGAACTTATTTATAAAACAGAAACAGATTCACAGATTTAGAAAACAAACTTATGGTTACCAAAGGGGAAAGATGGTGGAAGAGGGATAAACTGGGAGTTTGGGATTGACATGTACACACTACTATATTTAAAATAGAAAACCAACAAGGACCTAGCGTATAGCACAGGGAACTCTGCTAGATATTCTGTAATAACCTAAATGGGAAAACAATTTGAAAAAGAATAGATACATGTATATGTATAACTGAATCACTTTGCTGTACACCTGAAACTAACACAACATTGCTAATCAACTACACTTCAATACAAAATTAAAAATTTTTTAAATAAATGAATAAATAAATAAATTCCTCCTCAGCATTCTCACAGCATCCAGGAATCTTTCAGGGAGTACTTCCTCTGGGAAAGGAACCAGCACAGGTAGAACAGACACTGCCATGGCCCAGTGACTCTCCTGTCTCCATCTTGCTCATTACCCCCTCACTTCCAGGGACCTCCTCTCCCGTTCCTTCCCCCGCTAACATGACCCAACTTCCTCAAAGAATCTGGAAGCCACTAAATCATGGTCAAAAAAATCTTGTCTGTTTTTTAGGGAACACACATTTCATTAAATTTCTAGAGGAAAAAAATTCCAGGAGGGCATTCGTAATTTTTAAAAATACATTATTTCAGTTTTTTTAAATAGCCTGAATAATTAGATCCTGCAGCATATATTTCCATGTTTGAGGATTTCAAAAGTTCTTCTCTAGCTGGTCAGGTCATTTTAGCCTGGACTAGAGCCCAAACCAGATGAACTAGATAGACTAACATCTCTGTTTTTTTTTTTTTTTAATTAAAACCATTTCATTGAGAGATTATTGACATACAAAAAGCTGTACATATTTAATGTATGAAACTTGTTGCATTTGGAGATAAGTATACATACATCTACGAAGCCATCAAGACAATTTATGTTGTAAGCATATCCATCGCCTCCAAAAGTTTCCTCCTATCTCTTTATTTATTATTGTTGCTATTATTATTATTTTTAACAGATTTTATTTATTATTTATTTTTATTTTTGGCTGTGTCGGGTCTTAGTTGAGGCATGTGGGATCTTTCATTGTGGCGTGCAGGTTTTTCTCTCTAGTTGTGGCAGGCGGGCTCCAGAGGGCGTGGGATCTGTAGTTTGCAGCATGCAGGCTCTCTAGTTGAGGCGCGCGAGCTCAGTAGTTGTGGTATGTGGGCTTAGTTGCCCTGCAGCATGTGGGATCCTAGTTCCCCGACCAGGGATCAAACCCGAGTCCCCTGCATTGGAAGGTGGATTCTTTACCACTGGACCACCAGGGAAGTCCCCTGTTGTTGTTGTTATTATTTTTTATAAGAACATAATGTTAGATCTTCCCTCTTAGACATTTCTAAGTATACAGTACAATATCAAGATGGACTCCAGTTTCAAGCTTGACTAGATTCTTCCCTAGTCCATCCTACTCATTTGACAGACAGGGAAACTGAGGCTCAGGTCAGAGAGGCACTCTCCCCAATGAAATTCAGGTCCTTGGTGGCAGAGCCAAGTCTCAACACAGGTCTTTGAGTTTCCATTCAGTGCTGCTTCCATGGAGCTGCAGCACCACAGTGGCCTGAGGTCTGGGCAGCCCAGGGAAGGGGCCGGGGTACCACTTTCTGAGCAGCCCTTGGCCTGAGATAAATCTGCCCAGGCCTGAGCCTCAGACTGCTTTGATGCTCGAACTCACGCATGTGTCTGGCTCAAACGGCTGTCCCTTTGGACTGCTGCAAGGGGCTGATTAGATGTAATTGCTTTGCCTAGAGCGAGCTATCCGCTTAATAGAATCAGCTCTCAGTAATTAGCCTGCCGGAGGCTCATTTCCCTTGCTAGAGCCCTAGGGCCTCTAGGCCCTTACTCCAACCTGTGAGTGTTGGGCTTCTGCAAGCAGTGAGGTGTAGGGTATATGTGTGGGGACCTTGGGTGGGTGGGGACAGGGGAGCTGGGAGAAAGCAGTGCTGTGAGGGCTCAACAAGGACTCCAGGTGCAGCCCTGCCTGGGGCCGGAGAACAGTAGCATTTCCAGGAGGGTCAAAGGGCCTGGCACACAGGAAATGCTCCATGAATGAACCACAGAGTGCATCTGGTCCAGCCCCCAAACTCAGTACTTTTAGCAATCACGTCAGAAGGCATTTCTTGCAGATACTATGTGCCAGGCACTGTACTAGCTCTTTGGATCCTTCTAAAATAGCCTCAACCCCAAATAGGCGAGGGAGATTAAGAGGTACAAACTTCCAGTTACAAAATAAGTGAGTCATGGGTATGAAATGTACAGTGTGTGGAACATAGTCAATAATAATGTAATATCTTTGTATGGTGACAGATGGTAACTAGACTTATCGTGGTGATCATTTTGTAATGCACAGAAATATCAAATCACTATGCTGTACACCAGGAACTAACATAGTGTTGCAGGTCAATTATACTGCACAAACAAACAAACAAACAAACCCGTAGAAAAAGAAATCAGATTTGTGGTTACCAGAGGTTGGGGGTAGGGGAGGGGGTATCGGATAAAAGCAGTCAAAGGTACAAACTCCCAGTTGGGTCTAAGATAAATAAGTACTAGGGATGCAGTGTGCAACATGATGAACATAATGAACACTGCTGTATGTTGTATAGGAAAATCGTTAAGAGAATAAATCCTAAGAGTTCTCATCACAAGGAAAAAGATCTTTTTTTCTTGAATTTTGTGTCTATACAAGATGATGAATGTTGACCAAACTTAATGTGGTAATCATTTCATGATATATGTAAGTCAAATCATTACGGTGTACACCTTAAACTTATATAGGGCTGTATGTCAATTATATCTCAATAAAACTGGAAGGAAAAAAAGATTTAAAAAAAAACAAGACAGCTTGAACCCAAGAGATCAATCAGGCTGTGCTTGCATAACTTCATTGACCAGGAGCTCATTACATCTGGGCAAGCCATTGCTTCTGCAGAGGCAGAGAGAATGCTCCATCTATTTTAAGCCGAAAGCTCTTTCACTGGAGCATTTCCACACAGATCACTGGCCCCTCCTAGGCCACCCAGAACAAAGCTAATCCCTCCTCCGTGTGACAGCTCACATGTCCTCTGCATCTTTTTTCCAGGCTGAAATGCCAAGTTCCTTGGTTTTGCCATGTACATCACGCTGGTGAAGTCCCACATTAATCTGGTTGACAGGCCTAGAACTTGCTTCTGTTCGTCAGTTCCTCTCTCCCAGTATATGGTCAGGACCCCAACATCCAGGACGACAGGAAATAGGACTCCTCTCCCGGCAGACACAGCTGCAGCTCTAGCCAGATCACAACTCTACCCAAGGAGTGCCACGGTTGTGACCCAGCCCCTCAACTGAGGGAAGGAGACCTAAAACCTGCTCACTGGGAATAAAGTCACCCCCCTTGCCCTCTCCCCCACCCGGATGGACACACACACACACACACACACACACACACACGCTGCCATGCATGCTCGCAGGCGCCACTCAATACTCACTGGCTGATTAATCATTGCAAGTGCTATTATAATTATTGTGTTTGTTGCTGAGAACTGGCTGCCTCTGCTTGCTTCTCAGAAGCCATAAACCTGCAAAGAAGGATTTCAAGATTTGTGAGGCTGTTGACTAGATCTCCAGGCTCATTTTTTTCCTTAGCAGCAACACGTTTGTCAGAGAATACAGGTCATGGCGGCTCCAGAATCTCTACTGAGGACAGGCTTAAGGGACTTAATTCTAGTGATGTGAAGGGGGAAAGTCTAGGGCACTTACCTTGCCCCAGAGGTCAGGATAGCTGGGCTCAAGTCCCAGCTCTGGCCCAGCAAGCCATGAGGCCTGGAGATGCGGACTCCCCTTGCCAAGCCTCAGCTTCCTCACCGGCACTGTCTGGTCTAAGGTTTCCTCTAGTTTTAATTATTCTGTGAGCTTGGCCAAACACAGAGGAGAATGTGAGTGGAGGGGAAACTGACAGGGGTTGGCGGATAGAGAGTGGGAAAAAAAGGAGATCAGGCCTGAAACTGAAAGTCTCAGGCTCACAGCCTCCTTTAGAGACACACACACACACACACACACACACACACACACACACACACCAGGCTGGAGAACAGCGGCTGGTTTTCTCCCAGATCTCGCTTTGTCATCACCTGCTGGCCTGCCTAAGACCCCAGTAATGTAGGGGAGGGGAAAGGGAGCGAAAGGGGGAAATTAGTAGAAAATAGTGAAACACACAAGTGGCAAAAATAGAAAAGTGGATCATACCAGTGTCAGTGAGGAGCAAGCAGACCAACCCATGCACTGCCAGGGAGAGTGAAGACCAAGACAGCCACGCGGAGGACAGCCCGGCGGCGTTTAGTGCCATGCAGTGGGCATAAGCGCTGTGACACCTCTGGGTATGCGTCCCAGTGGAAATTCCCTGCAGGTCCTTAAGGACACACACAAGGATGCTCATGTCCACGCAGTATTCAGAGTCAGAGAGGGAGGCCACCAAGGCGATCGTCTCTATGGGAAGGGATCCGTCCAATGTGGTAGGTGCAGACTTTGGACTAAGGCTTTCTGCTAACGAAGGGAGCAAGCCCGTTCCCCATGGCAACTCCATGAAGACTGGTTGGTTCTCACTCTCACTAGCAGGACACCCGAGTCTGTGTTCTGAGCTTGTCACCCAGCCCATCGGGGCAGGACTGAGAACAGAGCCAGGTGTCCACCTCCAGGGGTAGCGCTCTTCCCCCAACAGCTCCCAGAGCCTCTCCTTTGTGAACAGCTGCCTTTTGTGTTTGGTTTGGGCTTGAGATGTTAAACAAATAGTGTCTCTTGACAAACGCAAGCCGGCTGCACTGGACTGGTTATGCTCTGTAAATCCAGACTAATCCTCCATGCCTCTCCCTACAGAGGCACACCAAGAAACACCTCAGTCATACCCTAAGTGCCCTGAATCCAATCAACCTGCCCTCGGAGGCCAGGATCCCTGGGGCAACTCTCTGTGTCAGCCACTTCCCTCTCTGCTGCAGCTCCTGGGCCCACGGGGCCCCTCCCCCTTCTCAGGCCTTCCCCTGGCTTGATGTTGAGAAAGCCCTGGACACTCCTTCCTACAGCAAACCAGGGGCTCCAAGCCCTGCCAACCCACCTAGCTCAGCCAGGGCTACTGGAATGAACGGAGGAGTGTTTCCAGAGCGCCTTCTATGCCAGGTGCTGTACCAAGCGCTGTGGAGCACGGAGATGACTAAGGCCCTATCCCTGCCCTCCAGGAGCTTATGGCCTCGTCCAGCCAGGATGGACCAGAATTTCACAGCAGGCTCCGGTCCAACTAGTAATTGATAGAATCAGGATTTGAACCCCAGCTTGTCTGACTAGGGGTCAGCCCTTTCTCCCCCTACCTCACCACCTCCTGCCCCCATCTTCCAGCCAAACTGGCCAATAAAGGGGGGCTAGAAAATGAGGGACAGAGAGGTCTCTGTACTCCTCATCTGTCAGACCACATTCTTGGCTGTTGTAGAATGAGCATTGCTAATCACAGGGCTAGGCCTGTCATTAACATCACGGAATGTCAGAATGAGAAGAGACTTTTCAAGATAGTCAACCCTTTCGTGCTATAGAAAAGGAAACCGAGGCACAGAAAGACAAAGTGACTCCTCGAGTCCACCAGCTAGTTGGTAGTTGGCAACAGCACTGGGACCAAGCTCCTGGACCTGGGCTCCCAGTTCAGTGCTCTCCCCACTGACTTTCTCAGGCCTCCAGACTCTCAAATTTATCTTTATCCTCTTCTTCTAAACGAGGCAGGGCTTGCTCCAGCCTTTGAAGTATCTGCAAAGTGTCACAGAAAAAGATTGCCTGGGTTTTTCTGCCCACAGGCTCTGCTGTCTGGGTCCCTGGCCTCACTGACACTGCTGGTCTCTATCCCAGCAGGTGAGGATGCTTTAAGGTCTTCACTGTGTACTGAGTACCCAAGGAAACATGTGGGGCGACTCTGATGTGCAAAGCACGGTGCTCCCACTGCGGGAGGTGTACTATGAGTAAGAAGGGTCTCTGCACGGAGAAGATAATGAGCCAGGGAGGAAGACAAATATTAAAGAGTCAACGAGGCAGGGGGAATGTCTACTGAGTTGAAGCTTAGACAGGGTGCTGTGGAAGCCCAAAGGAGCCAGTGATTCTGATTGGAGGCAACTGGGGAATGCTTCATTGAGGGTGTGGCCTTTGAGTTGGGTCTTGAAGCCTGAATAGGAGTTTGATAGATAGAAAATGGAGAGGTTGAGGAGGTACCAGCATCCCAGCTGATGGGAGCCACATGAGCCAGGAGTGAAGCACAAAAGTACTTGGATGTGTCTAGAGCTTAGAGAGGAATGGAGTGGAATATAAAACTGGAAAATAAGCACAGGGAACTCTACTCAATACTCCGTAATGGCCTATATGGGAAAAAAATGTAAAAAAGAGTGGATATATGTATATGTATAACTGATTCACTTTGCTGTACACCTGAAACTAATACAACATCGTAAATCAACTATACTCCAATAAAAAAAACCCTGTAAAATCATATGTGTATGATGCTTAGTACATAATAATATGCAGCAACTAATGATAATTAAATTCTGTACCATTTATCCTAACTCTGACTGTGTCCTTTTCCTCACAAACTAAAGTCTTAAAAGCAGTGACTATACTCTCTTTTTACCTGATTCTTGGAAGAACTAGGGAAGCAGAAGCAGGCCAGGAAGGTCATGGGATGTTATAAATGAAGGGAACAGACATGCCCTGATCCAAACCCCTCCATTTATGGCTGTGCAAACCGAGGCCCCGGGAGGAGTGACTGGCCCACAGCAAGCAGGTGGCAGAGCCAGGACCCCAGCCCAGGCCTCCCAACTCTCCACGCTGTGTTCTCTATACCATAGAGGACTTCAGAAAATCCTCACACAGAAGGCTGACCAGTATAATGATTTGAAGGATGTAAAAAAATCTCTCTCTTACTGGCCCAAAGCTTCCTCCCCTGGAGTCACCAATGGATTTAAAAAAATACAAGAATTTGGAGAAGCCACAGCTGAGCAGTTTTTATCGTTTATAACAGACAGGATTGACAGAGGTGCTTTCTGACACTCGGCCTTGGGCAGAGGGTGGGACATCCCCATGGCGGGGGTGAGGTACAGGCAGGTCCTGGAAGTCCTGGACAGAAGGGAGCAGGATAGGCTTCCAGGCCTTTGGCACCATCCCACCCAGGTCGAGGACTGGCCAATGCGATTCCTGCCTGTAGGTCCTGGGGGTTACTCAGAAAACTTGACTGGCACCCGTGCAATTACACCCACTGGTCCCCGCTCCTTAAAAGAAGGGAAGGAGGAGGGGCAGGAGGAGGAGACCCAGGCTGCCCTCCTGGGCTCCAAGGGCACTGTGCTCCCCTGCTGGTGGGTGTCCTGATCTCAGACATAATGGGAGGTAATAGGAAAGACCCCTGCCATGGCACGTGAGTCCTGGACTTCCCACTCGCTTTGTGATCTTGGGCAACACCCTTCTTACTCTTTGGGCCTCAGTTTCCTCATCTGTAATGTGAGAAGGTTGGGCTAGATGATCTCTAAAGGTCTTTCCAGTTCTGAAGTGCTGTAAGAACAAGCATCATCATTATTAATAATAAATGCCCTGCCCCTAAAGAGAGCTTTTTCCCTTTTCCAAAGCTCTTTCACTCATAATATCACCTTTCATCTGCACAGCAGTCTGGCCTGGTAGCCAGAGGTGAACAGACCTTGGACACATACATAGCCTTTCACACTGAAAACCAGGCTAGTGAGCCACTTGCTCCCCTAGACTGGCTTCTGGGGTGAT
The DNA here is from genome assembly GCF_949987535.1 of Balaenoptera acutorostrata. NCBI lineage: Eukaryota > Metazoa > Chordata > Mammalia > Artiodactyla > Balaenopteridae > Balaenoptera > Balaenoptera acutorostrata. The sequence goes on along the minus strand of NC_080075.1, from coordinate 73,317,071 downwards.
TGTGGCCAGGAACACAGAACCTAACTTGAGCCTGCACCCCTGGGAAGCCAGGAAAGGCAGTGCTTTTCTTCCAAAGAGCCGCAGGATGCCAAGAGGGAAAGCCTGCAATAGGCTGAGTTCCTGGCCAAAGGGGCAGGACCAAAAGTTTGTGTCGGATCAAAGAATCTGACACAACCCAAAGACCTTTGAGGGGAGGGGGAGGGGACAAAGTGCCACCAATCAAGGCCTTCCCAGCAGGCTCTGGTCAAAGACCTGAGTCTTAGGGGAGAAGAAGTTGTTATAGAACCTCATATTGTCTGATTTACATGTATGTCATCCCCTTTGAGCCCTTACAACAATCTGTTCAAGAGCTAGTGTGATTAGCTATCCCATTTACAGTGAAAATAAATGAAGGCTCGAGGAGTCATTATGGAGAAGAGGACGGGCTTGGAAGGCAGATGGAAGTCTCTTCCCAGCAGAATGCCCTTGGGGGATTCTCTGCACTGCCTTTAGCCTCGGTTTCTACATCTATAAAATGGACATAACCATCCCTTCCTTTCAGGATCGTGGTAAAGACTAGAGGTAATGAATGTAACGTGCCTCGCCTGATACAAGGCAGATGCTTGAAACATACATGTTGAATGAATGGTGGAAGAAAGGGATGAGTTGGGGGCACTCCTGGGAGAAGCAGTGTAGTGACTGGCAGTGACAGGTCAGCCCAGGATGTGGGCAGATGGTGCTCCTGCTTCTGGCTGGCTGCCTCCCGAGCCCACCCTCAGAGGTCTTGGGGCCTCTCCCATGTCTCTCCTCGTGGCCCATGCCAGGGTCCTGTGAAGGACTCTTTGACCCTCCTTGGCAGTGGAATTTGCATTCCAGTCATTCTGCTCACTCAGCCCATCCAAGTCTGGAGTTGTTTGGAGCTAAGCAGGGCCTGTGGGATCATCTGCCGTGTCACCTCATCGAGGAGATAAGGAAGCAAGACTCTGAAGTCCCACAGCCTGTCGTCCTCACCACCATTGCACCATGTTGACAAATGAAGAAACTGAGGCGTAGGAGGAGGTCTGCTGGCTCCTCCAGTTTGTCAGCGAGGTGCCTGAGCTGGGCCCCTCCCCCACCCACCCTATTTCAGTTAGATCCCAGTTCTGTTGGGATGCCCCGTGGTGGTGTCCAGTACTATCCCTGGCAGCCCAGCGCAAGCCCAGCCTGGCCAGCTGGTGCAGGACAGGGGCCATAGACGTCAGGCCTGTCCTCGAAGGCCCCTGGGGAGCAGAGCAGGAGACCCTAGGACTGGGTGCTAGTGGCCTAGGCTACCAGCCTGTGCTTCCTCAGCCAGTTCCAGGAGCTGTGCTGACCTAGGAAGGGACACATTTCACGAGAGCAGGGCTTTCCCTTGGGTGTTGGCCCATGTGTGCCCGGTCCACAGCTGTGCCCTCCTATTTCTGAGACAGCCAGCAGCCTGGCACAGGGGAGGGCCTATGGCCTGGGAGGAGGGAAAGCTTGGCTGAGTCCAGGTGCTGACACTAACTCACTGTGTGCCCTTGCACGGCACTGGACCTCTCTGTGCTTCAGGTTCCTCAGCCACATAGTAAAGGGCAGGACAGCAAGGCCAGAGGTCCCGTCCAGCTATAGCCTGTTGTGATTTTGGTGGAGGGATGGGGGGGGGGGTGCGTAGAGGCTTGATTGGCCCAGTTCCTTTCCCCTTCCTTGCTTTTCTTTTTCTGTGTCGTCGGTTTATCTCCTGCTATCCAGGTCTCTCTGTCTCTCGCCTGCGGCTCTTTCTGTTTCCATCTTTCGCTCTGTGCCTCTCTCGCTCTGTATTTTGCTGCCTGCCTCTTCTTTTTTCTGTGTCTATGAGTCTACCTCTGGTTTTATCTCCTTGTCTGTCACACCCCCTTCTGACTCTTTTTCTCTCTCTCTTCCTCTGTAGTTATATGCGTTTCTCTGCCTACTTATCTTTCTCTGGGTCTCTCCCTCTCTCTCTGTCCTGCCCGGTCTCTCCGCTGCTCTCCCGTCGCTCCCCCTCCCCTCCCCCTCCGGCAGCCCCCCCTCCTCCCTCCCTCGGCGCGTCTCCCCAGTCCTTATTTGGCTGGGCGGGAGGGCTGGCGGGAGGAGGCGGCCTGTGGGCGGGGGGCGGGGGGCGGGGGGCGGGAGCGGGGCCGGGCGGAGGAGGGCGGTGGGTGGTGCTGAAGGGACAGCTCCGCGGCGGCGGCGGCGGCGGCGGCGGCGGCGGCGGCGGCGTTGGCGGCTGCGGCCCCGGGGCGCGGAGTGGGTGCCCGGCGCGGGGAGCGGCGAGCGCAGCCATGCCCCAGGCCGCCTCCGGGGCAGCAGCAGCGGCGGCCGGAGCCGGGGCGCGGGCCGGGGGCGCCGGGGAGCCGGCGGCGGCCCGGGCGGGACGATGAAGCGGCAGAACGTGCGCACGCTGGCGCTCATCGTGTGCACATTCACCTACCTGCTGGTGGGCGCCGCGGTCTTCGACGCGCTCGAGTCGGAGCCAGAGATGATCGAGCGGCAGCGGCTGGAGCTGCGGCAGCAGGAGCTGCGGGCGCGCTACAACCTCAGCCAGGGCGGCTACGAGGAGCTCGAGCGCGTCGTGCTGCGCCTCAAGCCGCACAAGGCCGGCGTGCAGTGGCGCTTCGCCGGCTCCTTCTACTTCGCCATCACCGTCATCACCACCATCGGTAACTACTCGCCGGGCGGGGGGCGGGGACCCGGGGGCTGGGCGCCGGGTTCTGGGGTAGTCTGGAGCCGGCTGGAGCTGGGGGGTTCCCCCGGAGAGGGTCTAGGCGCCGAACCCCGCGCTCCCAGAAACCCGAGTTCAGCCTGACGTGTCTGCTCCGTAGGGACAGGGCTCGGGGGAGGCGTCGAATCCTGGCTCCGGACTTGACTCTCCAGCAGGGCCAGCCCTAACTTGTCCCTGCCAGGCTGTGAGAGGGCCCCAGGGGACTCTGAAGTGTGTGAGAGGGGCAGGAACGACGGGCGGCGGCTGGGGAGGAGGGGTGTGGCCGCGCCAGGCCCTGGAGCAGGGCGCCGAGTGTAAGTGGTGGGGAACGCTCGACTCCTCCGTGTCCTTGCAGATCGGCTCCCGGACCCCAGCGTGTCTACACCGACTGGGGCTTCAGGGAAACGTGTGGATGCAGGTACTTGGCACTCTGAGGCACACGGGGCCACTCTGGGTGCCTGGAACACTCCATAACTGTGGCTATGAGTACTTCTTGGGGTGTGTGTGTGTGTGTGTGTGTGCGTGTCTGCGTGCACGTGTGTGCCCAGCTCCAGGAGTTTAGGCTCTGCCAGACAGTGCCTTTAATTTTCTTAGGGCAGCAGAGTTGGTGCTGGAAGCCAGATCCAGCCCTGTCTGCCTTCTTTACTGCTGTCCCAGGAAAACAGTCACCTCACAGGAATGGCCCCAGTTCTCTTCTTCCAGCCAGGGCAGACCTCAGTGTAGGAGGCCACACACACCCAGACTCTCTCACAGTACAGGCACAGGTGCACACACAGGTACACACACAAGCTCACACAGGACATACACAGGCACACACACAAAGCGCACAAGTGGATATCCCAGAAAGAATCTCCAGTGAGGCCCTTGATGTGCTATTCAGGTGTTCAAACAGGAATAAACACCTTACCCACTCCCAAGACTATAATTCCAGCCCAGCTCCATTACTTGTCCCGCTGTATGACCTTGGGCAAGTCCCTTCCCCTGCCTGAGTCTCAAGTTCACCTCCAGACAATGAGGGGTTGGCTGAAATGATCTCGAGGCCTCCTCCCAGTCCTGATGTGCTCCCAGCCCACCTTCCCCCAAAGCTCACTAGGATGCCTCCAGGAGCTGTTTCCTCCATCTTTCCCATTCCTTCTCCTCTCCCTGGTCCTCCTCCTAGCCTTGGCTGAGCTCCCACGGGCTCATTGCCATTTGGCATAGCCCATGACAAGATGGCAGTGTTTTCCTGGGAGTCAACAGGAGCCGAGAGGGGTAAAAGGCAGTACTGGACGCCGTCCCTGCAGTTTGTCCACTGCAGGATTGTCCCGAGATTCCGCTGCTCTCTGGAGACCACAGGGAGCTATGCTATGTGGTTTCTGGAAGATGATGAAAAGGACCCCAGGAGTGGATGTGGCCCAGGTGGGGGCACCTCTGGGTCCTGCTGATGCTGTGAGTTTAGTGCAGGATGGTCAGACTCAGGTCTGCCCAAAGAGGGGCCTGCTTTCCTGGGAAGGCCCAGACTGGGTTTTTGTCCGCGTCTCCTCCCCTCTCCCACCTCCCTGCCGCCTGCCATGGTTTCAGGAGCACTGCAGATCCTTAGACCTTCCCTCTCTCTCTCCCCACACATCACACCCTTGGTGTGTGCCCCCATCTTTCCCAGTATCCTGGTGCCCAGCTCCACAGTAACCACCCAACTGACCTCCTTGCCTCCAGCCTCATTCCCCCTCAGGGCAAGCTCCCGCGGATAATGCTGCCAGAAAGAATCTCCCCAAAGCACAGCTCTGACCATACCAATACCCTCCTCAGAAGCCCTCAATGCGCCCCTGCTGCCCATGTAATCCATAAATCCATGCTCCTCATCCCAAATTTTCAGGACCTCATACCTGGCTGCAATCTCTATGTCCAACTTAACTTCTCACTTCTTACTGACATGATCTCTCCACTGCAGCCCAACTGTCCCTTGAGAACCCCTGAAGTGTGCCTATCTGGCATGCCTTTTTCTCTGTCTTCTATTTATCTTGTCCAAGCTAACCTTCCAGGTCTGGTTCAAATCCCATCTCCTCCTTGAAGTCTTCCAGACCATCCCAGGCCACTGGCTCTGGATGACTGCAGGACTTACTGTCAAGACCACCTGAGTGACACAGTGTAGGCTGTTTTGCACAGCTATTTACATTTCAGGGGGTGTATTTTGTCTCTTTAACCACAGGGGGTGTAATTAACCTCCATGGGGGCAGGGCCCTGTGGTTGCCATCTCTGTGCTCCCAGTGCCGGCACAGTACCCAGCAATACACAGGAACACTCAGAGAATGCTACTGATGAGTTTAAGGTGTGCAGAAATGAGACGGCATCATCCTTCCCCTCCATCCCTGCCGTTTCCCAAACTGCCTGTAGTCCTCACCAAGAGAGATGCTAAAAGCTGGGGGTAGAGGCAGACAGAGTGTGATTCTGATGATTTTTTTTTATTTATAAGGAGCTTGGCAAGAGGAAAGACAGCATCAAAGAGCTACCCTAGCTCTGTGGGGGCCCTAGACTGGCACTGCCCACTCTGCCCCACCCAACCATCACTGGCTTTTTGTCACTTGTCACTCTGGCTATGACACCTGGCTGAGAGCTGTCCATATGGGCTCAGATCTAAGAAAAACCTCTCTGGGCTGTGATCAGATGGTTGGAAAGGGCCCTATATTAGACTGATCTTGACCCAAAACCCAAAGGCAGCAGTCTGTGTCCACCTGACCCCTTTGGGGACCCAAACGGGTCTCCTGAGAGACTGGGAATCCCTTTGGGATAGAATAATGACAAAATTTCCCGTTCATTCAGTGCCTTCGTGATCGCAATGCACTTTCATCTCATTTCTTGAGTCTCAGCCTTCATAGCTCAGGGAAGTTGCCAGGGCAGGTACTGTTAGCTCCCTTGCACAGATGAAGGCATGGAGGCTCAGGAAGGGGAAGGGACTCCCTCAAAGTCACGCAGCTGGTGAGCAGTGGAGTTAGTTAGAGCAAGAAGCAGGGACTTCTGACTCTAAGCCCAGTGTTCCTTCCCCTGCTGGTTTCTTGGCTGCTTCCTCTGCCTCCATATGCTGTGAAGCCCAAAGCCAGCCAGGATCGGCATGGCCAAGACGTGCTCAATCATGCCAGCTTGCAGGGCGCTCATGGGCAGCCTTGATTGGTTGAGGGTCAGCAGGGTCTGAGTTAGTCATTCACCTGGTTAGTCACAGTCTCCACTATCTGCGAGGATTCCTCCAGCTCCCTCGTCCCTAGTCTCCCAGACAGGAAACCCTTCCTTTGTTGGGCCCTAAGTTCATCAAATGCAAACGGAAACTCACGGAAACTATTTTTTGGGAAAGCGTAACCTCTCTAGCTGTTGAGTCATTAGGCTCCTCCGGGGCCCCAGCCACATCTATTCATAGCCTGGAGGCTGTCAGAGCAGGAAGGGGCCTTGAGATCAGCTGGTGCCACCCCCTCCTCTTACCGAGAAGGAACCAAAGAGGTGATGGGAATAGGGTAGTCAAACCTGACTCGCAGGCCCCCGCTCCTTGCACTTGTGCAGACTGCTTCTTTATTTATTATTATTATTAACAGCAGCAACGGCAACAATACTAATAGCAGCCACCATTTATTAACTACTCTTTGGCAGGCTGTATACAAGACACTTCATTTATATTCCCATTCAGTTCTCTCCCCAACCCTTCAAGATGGGCATTATTATCCTCGTTTTTCAGCGGTGGAACCTAAGGCTCTGACCGTAGAGGACTCACCATGGCCTTGTGACTTGAAAGTATAGATTCAGTGGAGCCTCTCTGAGTCCCATGCCCTGTATTTTTTACCAATTCTTCCTCTACTTCAAGAACCCAGCCCAGACCCTTGTACTTTGGGGACGCCAAGTAGCCAAGACTTGTCTCTTCCTCTGGCAAAACCCTCCCCAGAAAGAGAGGGCCTCTGGCTCCAGCACGCTACAGCCAGCCTCTGCTCCCCTGCACCCTGGCCCCTGACCAACCTAGACCACGCGCCACAGCTGTGCCCAGCACCAGGCCCTCCCGGAGACTGCCATGGGCTCACAGGTGCCCGTTCTCCCACCGCAGGTCCCTGGATTCCTTGTGGCTCTAAGGCAACAAGAGGCCAGGTGATTGATTAAGCTGATGGAGCTGGGACAGAAAACCTTCTGTTCTGCTTTCTCCCCAGCTTCCAGCAGAGCACAGGCTCCCATCGCCCACCACATGGCCTGGGAATCCTTAGATTGTGAATTCAAGCAGGTAGCTCATGAGGGAACCTGTATTCTTACATCTTTCCAAGAAGGAGGAAAGTATAGAAGTGACCTGCCACCCGCCAAAAATCCCAGAGTCCTCAAATAAAAGAGTGAAAGGAGACAGTAGCAGTCATCCAAGCATCCAGAGAGGTGAGTGACTTGCCCAAATTCACACAGCAAGTCGCAGGTACAACCCTTTGGGTGCCTAGACTAAAGATCTCTCCATCACCCCAGCCTGTTTTCCTCACGACCCCCACTTTGCTCTTAGCACCAGGGCCTCCGTCCGCTTATCACTCGGCTGTTCCCAGTACTCTCTTGACTTCCCCGGGGATGGATCGGCAGTCCAGCCTGAAACAGTCCCACTGTCCACCCTCAGTCAGTATTTCCTTCCTCGCTGCCCACAGACCACCCTTCTGCTTCAACTGCACAGCCTTTCCTGAGGGCGGCGTACGAACATGGGTGCTGGCTTAGAAGCCCGAGTGCCTGGCTTCATCACTCAAGCCCCCTCTCCGCTCGCCACCTCCACCGCCTGCTACTAGTTGTGTCACTTTGGACAAGTTACTTAGTCTCTCTGAACTTGCTTTGTCATTTACTATATGGGAGAATAATATCTGCCTCCTAGGATTAAATGGGATAATGTAAAAGAAGTGCCTGGTACAGAGTATGTACTTAATAAACAGTATCTACAATTTTAAGTGTTATTATTTCTCATGTATTATCACTTTCCCTACAGAAGGGAACTGCTCTGTTTCCCAAGGATTACTATGACCACAGCACCTCTACTCCTTCCTAACAGGTGGGGACAGTGGGATTGGGGACCAGAGGCTGCCACACCCTTCCCTTTATCCTCCTAATCTCACTCCCCCATCCCAGGCTTCCCAGATCCTCACTCATGCCTAGAGTCTGCCTGACATCCAAGCTCAGGGGCAGCGCTCCCTCCTCTGAGCCGGCAGACCCTGCAGCAAACCAGTGAGGGAGAGTGAGGCGCACAGTGGTAGGAGAACCCGTCCTGGATTGGAGCAAGAAGGCAAAAGTTCCAGTTCCACTTAGCTTAGCCTCTGGCCCTCTATGACCACCAGTTTCTTCATCCACGAAGTGGACGTATTTGATCAGAGGTCCTTCTGGCTGCCATGCCTCCTGCCTGCACGTCCAGTTCCCAGACGTCATGATTGGGGACTAGAGACATGGAGGGAGTGGGGGCCAGAATAGGACAGAAATAGAAGACACATGCCTGGCCACAGTGGGGACAGGACAAACACAATAAGTATTTTCAAAGAAAACATAAACAAGCACAGATGAATGTAGTGCAAATCACCACTATAAACAGCTTTCAGCTGGCAGCACAAACGGTAAATCTGTGAGTTGATTTTGTAATAAAAAAAAATGTAAAAACGATTTCCCTGCCGTCAGCCAGCAGCAAGGGAAGAGACCCAGCTCTGACTGAGATCATGATGAGTTTAGGCAAACCTCAGCAGAGACCCAGGATGGGCACTCCCTCCCTCCCCACCCCACCCCTGCCTTGGATGCAGGGAACTGCCGTGTCTATAACACGTCAGGCTCTGTCCCAGGCACTTCTCACCGCCTGCATTCCCACAACTACCCTGGGAGGGCAGGCATTATCAGCCTGTTATGGTCAAGGAAAGAAAAGCTCAGAGAGGTTCAGAAATTGGCCCAGGACCCTACAAATATAAAATGACAGTAACAGGGCTTCCCCCCGGGACTGCAGGAAGTATCTTCTCATGGAGTCGTGCAGCCCCCCGCTCCCCACGGAGGCTCTGCTGTCCCTCTCATATGAATGTCACAAACAATGGAGGATGGGTATCAGCGTCATGCAGGGCACTCAGCTGTGACCTCAGCTTCAGGATATCACATCCTCAGGACTATGGGTAGAGCGTTTAGCCCAAAGAGAAATCAGTTAGCTCCACCTCTCTCATTTTACAGTGTGGAAGCTAAAATTCTGATTGGAGAAGAAGGGAACCCTGTTTACTGATGCCTCCTTCCGTGTTGTTCACCACCCCACCCCCAGGCTCATAGAGAAGAAAGCAGACTGCCAGCCGGCCTGTCCTGCTTGCCTGGGGCCCCCTCCTGACCCCTCTGTTAGGCTCTGGTCCTCAGCACGTGACAAATGCCTGTCGTAAAGCAGTCACCGGCGCAGCTGATACGGCCACCTCCCAGTCTGTCCACACTTCCCCGTTGTCCAGAAACTGCCCATGCTCAGGCAGCTCCCAGGTGGCTCCCGGAGACCTGCCCCTCACCTATAGCCACCCCGAGCCCCTACTGCGGCAGTCACGCCTTCACTTTCCCATTTCCATAGCTGGCTTCAGCTACTACCTGGAGCCGACAGCTTTGGTCCTCCTGGTTCTGTGGCCCCCTGGGGTCCCTACCACGCTGGGGCCGACTTCCCACGCTCCCCCTTCACCAAAGCCAGCTCCTACCACCCTGCTTCCCACTCCTGCCTCTTCCAGTGACACACAGGGACGCCTTTGTGAAGGGAGTGTATGGATGCAGGGAATATAAGGCAGGAGCCTGGCCTGGGAACTAGAAACTGGGTTCTTTCTCTCCCCTTAGACAAATCATTCTCTCTCTCTCTCTCTCTCTCTCTCTCTCTCTGCTTTCCCCCTACTCATGAGAGGCACAGGCACTACCCTGGTGGGCTTCAGTCTCCCCATTTGTACAGAGGAGTGTTCCCCAGGGGGAACTAGAGAAGGCTAGCTCAGCAATACGGAATTCTCTACATTAGTACTTCTCCAATGGTCATCTCTGACGATCTGGTTGATCTTGTTTAAATGCAGATTCTGAACCAGTAGGTCTGGGATGGGGCCTGAGAGTCTATAATTCTCACAAGGCCCCCAAGGGACACTGATGCTGTTGATCTGTGCTTTACACTTTGAGTAGCAAGGATCTAAATAACCTGGAGACCTGATTTCTGAGAACAGACATGAGGTGGGGACTGTGGTTTTAAGAACAAGATTGTGTAGAGCTGGAAAAGTCCTTAGGAATCTGGTCATGGAATGTCAGGGCCAATGGCCTCAGAGCTGGTGGACCCTCCTCTGAGGCTGGGGCAGGGCTTTGGTTTGCCCCAGAGGAAGTAGATGCAGAGGTCACCTGTACCAGTCAGGGTTCAATCAGAGAAACACAACCAGCTGGAAATATATATATATATTATATTTAATATATATAAATATATATATTTATATAATATATAATTTATATATATTTATATAATATATATAAATATATATATAATATATATATATATTTATATAGACTTATGTGTCGACTTATGTGATGGTGTGATGGTAGTTGCTGGCTAGGTGAGTGAAATCTATACGGCAGGACATCGGGAAGGACAGGCTGGAACTCTCTCCAGCTTGGGCTGAAGCTGCTGTTCACAGGCAGAGTTTCTTCTTCTTCAGGGACGCCTTGGCTCACCTCTTAAGGTCTTTCAACTGATTGATTCAGGTCCACCCAGTGATCTAGGATAATCTCCCTTACTTAAAGTCAACTGATTATGGACTTTAATCACATCTACAAAATGCCTTCATAGCAACCCCTGGATCCGTGCTCGATTGAATAACTCAGAGCTTTAGCCTAGCCAAGTTGACACATCAAAAAGATCATCACGCTACCCATATATCACACTGGGGACCGTAATAAGTGACTTTTAAGGTTCTTACCAACCCTGAGATACTTTGATTCTTGATCTTCAAAGAGGCAACCTGGATACTTAGAGTACCCAAAGTGGGACTCATCAGTGTCCTGGGGACCCCCAGACCCTCTGGGTCACCTTCCAAATAGTACTGACTTTAGCCTTCATTTCAGGTTTACCAAACTTCATTTTTAGTTTACTAAAAATCATTGAGATCTTCTGAGTGCCAGACACTATACCAGGCACCAAGAGAATAGAAAACTAAGATCCAGATCCTTCCCCAAGGAGCCCCTGGTCCGGTGGAATCCTGAAACCACAAGTTAAATGGTATATATGCTAAATCCTAGTGGAGTAACTCAGAATAAGGATCTGAGAAGGCTTCCTGGAGCAGGTAGTACCTGAGGAAGGCTTAAATGAAGAATGAGAACTCTAGTAAGTGAAGACTGGCAGTGAGAGCTTTCCGGGGTAAGGGAGCAGCATGAGTTAGGCTGGGGCCATAAGTCTGCCCAAGGAAAGGTGGGGGGAGCCAACCTTGGAAGGAGCTGAGTGCTAGACTCTGGCAGGTGGACTTGATTTGACAAGAACTGGAGGAGGGAAGTGATAGACTCCAACCTGTGTTCTCCTGCCTGGACCCTGACCAGGGATCAGGATGGAATGCCCCTATGACCCCAACTGAACCACCAGCTGCCTCCATCATGCCAGTTGAACCAGTGGGTCACCCCAGTTGAACTAGTGGGTGCCTCATGACCCCAGTTGAACCAGAGGGTAATGGCAACCTGAATCCTAACTATCTCGCTTCAGCCCCACCCTGGTCACCCAGAAGACCTCAGCCAGCCCCCAGGAAGTGCTTTCACTTCCTCCCCTCTCCACGATTCCTTTTCTGGACCAAAGATCCACTCTGGAGCCTAGACCAAACCCAGGCTTATGGCTGGTGTTTGGGAGGCCCTGGGACAGCACTGAGCTAAAGGAGATAATACTGTCCCCACTGCTCTGTGGACATTTTCTGCATAGACAACACCAGGCCCCTGCTGCACGGCTTGGCATGGACTCAGTGTCCCTCTTCAGGAATGTGCAGGGCCTCTCCTGACCACAGCTCCGATGCAGAAATAACCATCTCAGAAACATCCGGAGAGGCGCATTCCAGCCCGCTGGCCACAGGACCGTCTGGGGGGCTCTCTCCAGAGACCCAAACTGTCAGGCCCCAGTTGAACAGCCCCAAGAGGGTGATGCCAGGCTTCAGACAGGAGGCAGCCCTCTCCCCCAGGACGGGGCTGTCCTCCCACCGGGGTAGGGGAGTTCCCCAGGGTCCTGGGGGCAGGCAGGGCTGGGTGGTTCCAGGCAGGAGCAAGTCTCAGATCGATACAGCAGATCTGTTCTCACCTGGACCTATTCTGTCCAGATCTTAGACATGACATGAAGCCGCCACACCCCACAGAGCCTGCCTCAGTTTCCACGGTCATGAACCAAGGCTGCCATTCACTGGGAGGTTTCTCTGGGCTGAGCCCGTTACATGTATTACCTCATTTAATCTTCAGAGCCACCCTATGAAGGCGGCACTATTACAATTCCCATTTTACAGAAGGGGACCCTGAGGCTCCGAGGGGCCAGGGCAGGCCCGCACAGGTGCGCTGCTGGCAATCGGCAGAGCAGGGGTGTGTAAAGCAGGCCCAGCACTCGCTTTATAAAGCACTTGGTATCACACAGTATCTCTCCTGAACCTCGTAACAACCCAGAGATGTAGGTGTCAACGAAGAAACTGGACTTGAGAACATAAGATCGCTTCCCGTGATCCAGAGCCAGTGAATGTGGAAGCAGGAGTCAAGTCCAGACCTTCCAACCCCAAAACCAAGCTCTCCCCCGAGGAGTGCTCTGGCCCCCTGTAGCCGAAGGTGGGTTGGATGGTCCGGATGTTGGGGCATTGTAGAAATGGGTGTTGGCCTATGGAGGGTGAAGAGGATGGTGCTGGGGGGCAGGGGGTGGCAGTCGTCATGGAGTGGCCTTAGTTGCATGCATTTGAACAGGAGGGAAACCTGAGACTAGAAATGAGAATAGAGTGATGGTTCTTAAGAACAGCCAGTGAGTGAGAGAAGGGCCTGGTTGGGGGTGACTTGGCAACTCACCTGCTCCCCGGCGTGCGGGGCGGGGGAGGGCAGGGAAGATGGCCCCTGCATGCTGAGTCGGACGCTGGTCCCCGTAGCAGTAGTTATTTGGAGCCAGAGCAATGGGTGTCCGGGCCTGAGCTTAGCCCAGGAGGCTGTGAGTTTTAAAAACTTCCCTGGTGAGGGGAATCTGCAGCCAGGTTTGGGAAGCACAGGAAAGAAGAGAGCTTGTTCGAATCAGCGTTCTGTACTTGGGAGGCTGGGCCACTTGCCAGCCAGCAGCTAGCATTTTCTTTCTGGGTTTCCTTGGGGCTTGAGAAACAGTTAAGGGGCAGCTGAGGAAGAATCTTTGGAGTTCACAAGCCAAAGCTCCTGGGGTGAGCCAGGTGGCAGAGGCCCCAGGAGTCAGCGGGTGGCCCCAGGAGAAGGGCAGGTCCCACTCCTCCCAGAGGAGAAGGGGACTGAGAGGGTCTCAGTGGGGGTCACGGGACAGCAGGTGGCTCCTCCATGGCTTAGCTCTCAAATGACCCCAGGGAAGGGGTCACCCCCTCAGCTGTGTGAGCACCACTCACCTGGGAACAAAGTGGGGGGCTCTGGCCTGGCTGAGCCAGCGTGACCCCTCTTCAGCATGACCTTGCATCGTGGATTTTCCACCATGAGGGCTAGACAGAGGAAGACCCTCCGGGGCTACTTTTGGTCCTTGGTCTACCTCCAAGCAGGGCCAGAGGAAGAGAAACCTGGACCTAAACCCAGTGGCAGCCCTCCTTCTCTTGGGTGCCCAGCTCAGTGCCCCAGACTCCTAAGCACTTGTCTTCCCTGGGCACCAAAGAGGCCCTGACATCCCCTATCTGCCCCTTAGGATCGTCAGTGGGCTACGTGTCGTTTCTCAGAGCTGTGACTGATGTTGTAGCACAGCTGAGCCAAGGAAAGTGGGGGACACAGACCCTTCTGCTGTTTCTCTGCTCCTACCTGGCTGTGAGACCCACAGCAAGTCACATCCCACCCTGGCCTTGTCTGCAAGGGACGGGGCTGGTGATGTCTGAGCCCCTTACAGCTCGGACCATCTCTACTCCAGCTCGGCCAGGACCTACTCCTGGCCTCTGCTTCCAGCCCCTCCTGAGATGCACGCTACCCAGGATTACAATTTTGTCCCCACTTCACCCCATGATGGCTGAGCCCTGGAGGGACTTCCTCTGTGTCCAGTCCCAAGAATAGAGCCTTGTCCAGGACCTCCAAGTCACCCCTTTCTGGAAAGAGCATTTCTGACTGTGGCCGCAGCCTTGCTTATCAGCAGAGCGAGTCCACTGCCCCAACCCCTGGGACAGCTGGAATGCGGGAGCCTCCCACCCAGAAAGGGGGGCCCCCTAACAGCTGGCAGCTCCCACAGTAGTCTGTGGATGGGGTGTGGGAGGAGCAGTGGTGCTGAGAGCCTGCTGACCCCAGCCAGCACTTTCAGGCAGGAGGGTAGCCAGGAGAGAGGCTGCAGATAGTTTTTCTTCCCAGGTTGCCCCTGGACCTGAGCTGGCCCGGGATGAATGCACTGGTGGCTGGCGGTTCCTACAATCCAGGCCCTCGGCTAGCTCAGAGGCTTCCAGGGCCCTGGGAGCTAAGGTCCTGCTCGTGGACCAGCCTTCAACATCCCACCTAGACCAGTGACCTGCTAGACCTCTGAGCGGCTGGAGTTAGCCGCACGGGTCCTCACAATGGTTTGATATCTCAAAATGTTCTTGGGCCATTACATGATATGTGTGTGTTGCAGAGCATACGATCACCTTCCTCAGCCTTTGGCTGGAATGGGGTCAGGTCAGGGTGCTGACGCCAGCACGCTCGTGCAGTATAAGGGCTCAGCTTGGCAGTGGATGGCATTACTGCAATTCCTGGCGTCCTTCAGATTCTTTGAGAATCACCAATTCAGCCCAACCCTTCTCTCTTCCAGATGAGGAGACTGAGACCAGGGCAGTGTGCAGGGGGAGATGGGGCGTGGCCTGCCCCAGCCACCAGCAGTGCGATATCAGAGCCAGTCTTCAAACTCAGTCCTCCTGACTCTTTCTGCTCCCCCAGCACCCACACAGTCATTCCTCCATTTTCTTTCTTTTTCTGAGCATCTTCCATGTGTCGGGCACCGTTCCGGGTCCCAGGGACTCAGCCCTGGTCCTCATGGTGCCTACATTCCAGAGGAAGCAGATAGTCGATAAACTACATTATGTGATCACAAAAAAAAAAAAAAAAAAAAATTATCCCAATGGTGACAAGTGCCAGGAGTCAGTAAAACAAGAGAATGGGGTAGAGAGTGATGGAGAGGAGGGATGGGCGATCTGGGAAAGCCTTCCAGGGAGGGGGTCTGTGGAATGCAAAGGTCAAGGAGGAGCCTTCCAGGGCGGGGGCGGGGCGTGGGGACAGCAAATGTGAAGTCCCAGGTAGGCCAGAGCTGACACGCTTGAGGAACAGGGGCAGAAAGGGCAGTGTGCCTGCAGCGCGCTGAGCGAAGGGGTGGAAGCGTGGGAGGACTATATCCTGCAGGGCCATGGAGGCCATGGTCAAGAATTTGGATTTTACTCTACATGTGATGGAAGCCACTGGAAAGTTTTAAGCAGGGTTGTGGTGTGATATGACTTAAATTTTTTTTTTTTAAAGGAAGCAAGTTCTTTTTATTTATTTATTTATTTATTTTTGGCTGTGTTGGGTCTTCGTTTCTGTGCGAGGGCTTTCTCTAGTTGCGGCAAGCGGGGGCCACTCTTCATCACGATGCGCGGGCCTCTCACTATCGTGGCCTCTCTCGTTGCGGAGCACAGGCTCCAGACGCACAGGCTCAGTAGTTGTGGCTCACGGGCCCAGTTGCTCCGCGGCATGTGGGATCTTCCCAGACCAGTGCCCGAACCCGTGTCCCCTGCATTGGCAGGCAGACTCTCAACCACTGCGCCACCAGGGAAGCCCATGACTTAAATTTTGACCAGTTCCCTCTGGCTGCTAGAGGTCAGCTGGTTGTAGTAGAAGAGGGAAGCTGGGAGACCCGTCAGGCTGCAGTTGAGTAACTTGAAAGACAGAATGGTGGTGGATGGGACTCACGTGGAGACTGTGGAGACTGTAAAGAGAGGTGGATTGAGGGTGTGTTTTCAAGACAGAGTTGGTCCGACCTGTTGATGGATAGGCTGTATGTGCTGGGGGAAAGGAGGGAGCCAGAGGGCTATGGGAGTAGGGGGAAGGGAATAATCAGCGGTAATCTTTGACCTGAGCAACTGGGTGGAAGGTAAGCATTTACTGAGATGGGAAATAAAATTCGGAGAGTAAAAGGTTTGTTAAAGAGATGAGATTCCAGACTTCTTGTTTTAGACATACAGGTTAATTTTGAGATGCTTATTACAAATCCATGAAGGCAGCTAGACAGACAAGTCTGTAGCTCAAGGGAGAGGTCAAAGCTGAGATATAAATTTAAGAGTTATCAGATGGCAATAATATTTAGAGTCATGCAGCTTGATGAGATCAGCCAGGGAGAGGGGAGAATGGGAGAGAAGAGCCCAGGGCAGGCCTTTCCTCCAGCACTGCGAGGTCAAGCAAGGAAGGGGACCTGCCAGGACACTGGAGGGAAACCTGGGGAGTGCAGTGTCCCAAGGCCAGGAGGCGTTGTTTTAAGAGAGAGGGAACTGTCAACCAGGCCAGCTGCTGCTGGGAGATCAAGTCAGATGACCACAGAGAAGCAACCAGTGTGTTTGGCAATGTGGTGACCACTGGAGACATTGACCATGAAAACATGGTGTAACTAACATTGAACAGCTTGTTCCAGGAGCATGGGAAGGAGAGAGTGGTAGGGCATCCTTTGTATTTGACCAGCCTGACATGGAACAGAGGGGCCAGATCCCAGTAGAGGCAGGGGAGGGAACAAATAATTTCCCAGCTCCCCATTTTCAGGTCTTTTCATAAATGCTTTACAAACCTCCTCCTGCAGAGGTTCATGAGGTAGTCATCATTATGTCCATTATGCAAATGAGGCCCAAGGCCCAGCAAGATTATTGGCTCAGGGCACCCAGCCAGGGCCCTGAGTCCAGGCCTGTCTGACCCCAAAGCCCCTGCCCCCAACTGTCGCTCTGCCTGCGTCTCCTGGCTGCTCTTTTCCCCCGCCCCTCCCGTCCATCCTTGTCCTTTGATCATTTCTGTCAGCTTCCAGCAGTCTTGGCCTCTGCCTCCCTCCTCCGGGAAAGCTCTGCTTTTTCTCTTTGATCCTGCACGTCTGTCCTCGGCTGCGTCCTCTGCTGGGCCCTGTGTCCCCTCCTCCCTGTCACTTCAGGATGCGCTGAAGGTAGGGGATCTGCAAGAGTTTCTGAGAGCCTTGCGGGAATCTGGCCTGCGGGATGAGCACGTGGCTCCTGCTTCCCTGACCGCCACTGGGGAAAGAGCCTGGGGGCTCCTCGGGCCTGGCTGGGCAGCAGACCAAGCCCTCTCGGCACTGAGGGTCCAGAGACGCGAGCTCACAGGCCGGGGATGTCTGTGGAAGCAACTAGGAGGGGGCAGCCAGGAGGGCCGCGCATTCTTACCCCGATGGGCCAAGATGGGCCTCCGAGTTCTTCTCAGGAGACAGTTACAATGACTGGTGGGGTTCAGGGGTCCTAAATAGGGAGGTGTAATCGACAAAACCAGCCATCTGGCTGCCAACACCACATGCAGAGGAGAAGGGGGCGCTCAGGACTTCAGAGTCCCTTTTGGAGCCTGGCTGGTTCCAGTGGGAAGACATGGGTGAGGCCCAGAGACTCTTGTCGGAGCTCTCTCCCGGCCTGGGTGCTCTCCTCCCTCCCCCGCCTCCCCGTGTCCTGGCCGAGGTGAGGGAGGCCGCCCAGGATGCCCAGAGCCGCCTCCAGCTTCCACCCTCAGGGCTCTGAGGCCCTGTCTGCCCCCGGCTGCTCTAGGAGGGCCTGGTACCCAGCCCCCAACTGGAAGAGACGGACAGAGGGAACACAACACAGGGAACCACGGGGCCCAGGCGCGCTCCTCAAAGCCCTGACTGGGCGCTGCAGTAGTAATTAGCTCCTCACACATCCCCAGGGTTATTTTTAAGCCACGTTCTTCCCTGGTTTATTTTTAAAGTAACACTGGCACGTGGCTGGCTGGCCGCCCTTCCCAGGTGCTGGTGCCAATTCGGGCCAGGAATGGAGCAGGGCAAGATGAGCCCCTCCCCCAGGGCTCCCCACCAAGTGCCAGAGTTAACCAACCCCTCCCTGGACGGCAAGGGAGGTTCCTGCTGTGCAGAAAGCCTGGATCCAGCCTGGGGTGAGCAGGTGGGCTGGCATGAAAGACACCCCCCGCCACCCTGAAACTCCATCCTGCCTCTGATGCACACATTGCACATTTTGTGACCTTGACCAAGTCACCTCACCAGCAAGAGCCTCAGCTTCCTCATTTCTCATTGGGGTGAGTGATAGTGATTCTTGCGTCTCACTCAGAAAGTGAGTGATAAACTGAAATGTTGCACAAATCTAAGGGAGTATTGGGGTTGACGCCCCTTGCAAGCATGCTGCCCCCGCTGTCCCACTAACCCCTTCCCAGCCATGCCTGTCTCCCAGCGTGAGTGACTCGCAGGCTGGGAGAGGCTCCTCTTCCTTTCATCCCTTGACCACCCCCTAAGACCTGCCTACACATTTTCAGTCTGGCTGGACTCTAATCCAGGCCGCCCAGGGTGAAGGGCAGCTGTCAGGCTGCTGGTGGCCATGAAAAGGCTTGGGCTGGGGCAGGGGATGGTGGGAAGTGCGACAAGGGCAGAACCACCCCTCCCCTAGCCCCTCCCCTCCCCCCCCAAGCAGCCTTCCAGAGAGCTTAGCTGTGGAAAAGCACTGCCAAGAGTTAGCTCCAAAGCCCTCTCCTCGGGTACGGTGCAGCAGCTAAGGCTGGAGAAGAACGTCAGGGACATATGGTGGAGGACGCTGAAAGGCATGTTGAAAGTGTGAGCTTCTTTCCCTGTAGGCAATGGGGAGTCGTGGAAGGTTTTGAGCAGAGCAGTGACAAGTGCAGAATGGAGTGTAATCTGGAAGTAGGTGTGAGGAAGATTAGGAAGTTAGCGAGGGATGACAGTTCGGATTGGCTCCCCAGGTCCAGACTGGAAAGGATGAGAGCCTAGGGGGTGGCTATAGGAACAGAAAGAAAGGGCAGGACTAGGAAAAGAGGAATGGCTGGGACTAGGTCTGGGGGGAGAAGAAGAGGGGAAGGCAAGGTGTTCAGCCTGGTTGACTGAGGAATTACTAGGAATCAGGCAGTACAGAGAGGCCAACATGGTGGGAGGGATGGGTTCTGGTGGCCCAGCCAGGCTTGGGTGCTCGTGCTTCAGCCAGTGTGGTGCAGAGCTGGAGGCGAGGCCTTTGTGGCCTCCCTGGAACCAGAATCAGATCAGCCCAGGCAGAATCTTGGTCCACTCTTAAAATCAGCGTGCAGGAGAAGGAAGCAGAGGCAGCAGGGGAGACTGCAAAGGACCAGTGGGAAGCAGGAGGGTCGGGTTTCCAGTGAGGAGGAGGACTGGCCATCAGGGCTGATCATGGCCAGAATATGAAGGAAAATGAGGATGCCAACAGCCAAGACCGCCATGTATGACTGTCCAGGTTATGGACTGTCCAAAAGAATCCAGCTGATGGGTGTGGGTTGCTGAAGTCCAGCCTGCTTACCAAGCCATGCACTCTCCCAGGGGCTGCATCCACCCAGAGGGGCCCGTTTCTTTTCTAATTGGTCCCAGAGTGCCATGTAGTTAGGGCAGCCCTGCCCACAGGGCACCGGGCCTGGTACTCAGGAAATTCCTGATGCTGTTGGGGAGAGTAGTCTTAGTGGGTGAAGCAGGGGCATCCTGATGGGTGAGGGGAGAAGCAACAGGGGCATGGTGGGCCTGCCTCCCTTCCTCCTTCCCTGTCTCCCTCCCTTTCCTTTTTTGAAGACTTGAGGCAAATAGTGAGAAATTAGCAGAGGACAATTTTAAATACCCTCAAATGGGGGGCCTCCAGGAGAAAGGTTAGGAAGAAAAGCCCAAGGCTGAGGCAGCATGCAGTTAGGGGTTCAGCCTTGGGAGGGGAGGCCTCACCACCTCTGAAATGGGAGTTGGAGGAAAAGAGCAAAACACTCAGAGAGAGCAGGAGAAGCAGTATGGGGAGAGCCTCGCTCTGCCAAGTATTTGCTGTGTGACCTTGAGCAAGTCACTTAACTTCTCTGTGGCTCAGTTCCTGCATCTTTAAATAGGAATAATAGTAGTACCTACAGAATAGGGGTGTTTTAGAGGAATAAAAGAGGAACATATATTAGCTCACTTAGAGCAGTGGCACATAGTAAGCACTATATAAAGCTCAGCTAAGACTATTTTGAATTGGGGAGGAGGGAGCAGTGACAGAGTCATTTAATCATTTGAATAAAGTCAAGGGCAGAGAAAGCCAGCTTGCCCAGATTCCACATGGGGGTGGACGGAGGAGAAGGCACAGCAGCGCTGTAAGCAGTAGCTGGGGAGGGCTGGGTCCTGGGGACACTGCCTGGGTCCAGGGGACTCTACGCAGCTTGCAGCTCTAGGCACCATAGAAAGCAAGCTCGGGACACCCCTGCATGAATAGGCATCCTCTATAGGCCGTAGGAGCCAGGAAGTCATTCTCCAATTATACCCCAGCCTGGCCGGGCTCTCCTGAGATTCTGGGCTGTGAACAACGGTGTAGATGGAGAACTTGCAAGGCTGGTGGAGTGGCAGAGCTAATTGAAAAGGTTGGGAAATCAGAGGTCAGAGGAGAGGTGACAAGCCCGGGGTGAGTCAGGCAGCGGGAGGCAGGCTGGCGGGGTGTGAGTGTCTGCTTCCATGTCTCTGTGTAAAGGGCAGTGTCCCAAGGATGGGGACACCTGCTTGTGTCTCCACTGAAGACGGCCGAGAAGCAATGGCCTGAGCCTCATTTCATTCCACCTAAGGAGCATTTCCGACAGGGCCCAGGGTTGAGTGAAGTGTGTTTCCATGGAGAGGGGCGGAATCTTAGCCTCTCGGTTGGGTCCAGGCCTGTGTGGAGGAAGAGCTGTGTTTGGTGGCTTCTTTAGATCCCTGAGGGCCTGGAACTTGAAGGAACAGCGGGGGGCCCAGAGGCCAAGTCCTGTAGGGGACTCCTCTCCTTTTATTGAAGGGCAGATTTTCCTGCTTCCTGGGTGTGTCCACCCTATAGCCACCCTGGTTCTTGTACTCTGTGCCCTGGATGGTGGACAGGGTCATGCCAAGAGGCCATGGTGGGGGGCATGCGGGGTATTAGAGTGAGTGAGTGTTTGTGTGTGTGTGTGTGTGTGCATGTGTGCGCACGCATGCACGTGTGAGTGGTAGGGGTGAGGACACCGTGTCTATAGGCTGGCTCAGAGGGAGAGAAGGTCCTGGCAGCTGGCTTCAGGCTGAAGTCCCTGTTGCCTGGAGTCCCTCTCCTCCTGGGCACTGTGCCAACCTACACCATCTGAGCTCCTGAGCCCTGGGCAGGGTGTTGGGCCTAAGAAAAACCTCCTTCACATCTCCTGGCATCTACTCCCAAATTCCCTGCCAGCCCAGAGCTGTCTGGGCCACCAGCCATGACCAGCAAGGAGAGTGGGAAGCAGGTGATGGAGACAGAGCCCACAGGGGCCACGCTCGCTCCAAGGCCTCCCTGCCAAACCCAACCCATGCATCCAGACCAGCTTCATGCATCCGCTGGGAATCCACCACAGACACCGGGCAAGGTGGGCCAGTGGGAGAGGCACCCACCTCCACGCAAAACCTAATACCTGGCAGAGAGCGGCAGGGGCAGAAGAAGGGGCCATTCTTCCAACAGGGAGACAGGGGAGGGTGTCCCGAAAGACGCAGCCCTGGAGCTGCCTGTCCTTGGAGGACGGAAGAGAGGAGGGAGGGAACTCCAGGCAGCCCAGCAGCATGAGGAAGTGCTCAGAGGTGAGGCGCAGAGGGGACTGGAAGTGTTGGGGGAGCCAGGAGAGAGCAGGCCAGGTTGGGGGTGCATTAGGTTGTGCACAGCCTACGTGCTGGGCCAGGAAACCCCTAGAATGTATTGTGTGCCTTTTGGGCACTAAGGAAGGCTTCTGAGTGGTGAGTGGCAGCTCAGAGTTGTGCTTTAAAACGTAATATTAACAACAGCTCCCACCTCCTGAGACCTTCCACATGCCAGGCCTTGTACTAGGTACTTTGCACACTGTATTTCTAACCCCAAAGTCACCCAGCTACCTAATAAGAGAGGGGATCAGAGAGGCAGTGTGGGTTATGGGAGAAGCAGCAGGCCTGCGGTCAGGAGGCCTGGGTCCCAGGTCCAACTCCGTGCGGGACACCAACCTTTCCAGGTTTCAGTGTCCCCAGCCATCGAATGGAGGCCACCCCTGCCCAGTGGGCCACATAGGGCCGCTGTGTGGATTCAACAGGCATGCTCCTAAACGCTATAGTGTGTAGTGCCCATATGGGTCTCCCCAGACTCATCCAGGGCCCTTCTGCTGCGCTGCTCACTTTGCCAGACACACCTGGGACACAGTGCTTGGGAGCCTGGCTTCTCCATCTGGAGCGGCTGGAGCTTAGCCAGGGCACCGTGCCCCCTTGGACCTGTGTGAGTAAAAGGGGACTTCTGAAAGGAAACAGCACCACTTAGCTGGTATCAAAGACCCGCAGCCAGAAGCCCAGGCCTCTCTCTCCATCTCTCTCAGGCCACACCATCCCTGTCCCTGCTGTTCCTGTTCACTCTGGCTTCTCTTCCCCAATAACCCCGACTTGCATGTGGCTTTGGTTCACCCTGGTCTCAGTTAGGACCCAATTCTTTGTAACCCTGCAGCTCAGCTCCCCAAAACTACCCAGCCCCTCAGCCCTCATCACAATCCCTGGGAGAGACAACCTGACTGGTCCACCCAGCTGAGCGTTTAGGTCCTCTTAGATCAGGTATGCATCCCTAGTCCAATCCGTAGTCCAGGGCCACATGGTACAAAGGTGCTACCTGGGCCCATCCTTAACTAGGGTTGTTGCAGGACAGCTCCGAAGAGGCAGGAAGTGGGTAGCCAGCCCAGACATGTCCACCACAGACAGCCTCCCTGGGGGCCCTGGGTCCCTGCCCTCCAGCTCTCCTCTCCTCACCTCCTGCTCTGTCTGGCTCCGGGCCTGACTGAAGCATCCCAGGAATCTCTAAAGAGAACCTCCAGGGAGCTGTTCCCTGGGACAGAAAAGACTGGTCATTCAACTTCTGGGTTCATTAGGCTGGCAGAAAGCAGGGGAGGGGCTCAGAAGTGAGGGTCTTTGGCAGGATGCCATCAGGATGGATGCAGAGCCCTAAGACTCTTAAGACCCAGATCCTACCCTGAGGGGCTTCCAGTGGTCTTAGGATGATGACCAGCGGGACACATTTTCTACGCTCTATTCGCAAAGTGAACGGTCCCAGGGACACCGGAAAGTGCCTGGACTTTGAAGGCAAAAAGATCTAGGTTGAATCCTAGCTTTTCCAATTTTTATCTGCATGACCTTGGACAAGTAGTATTTAACCTGAGCCTTAGTTTCCTCATCAAAATGGAGTTAATAATGCCCACCGTGAAAATCATGGTGAGAACTGGAGAAGATTGCTGCAAGGGTGGCTGAGTTCCCGACACCGTTACAGTTATTAGTAGGTGCGCTAGGAACAGCGAAAGCACAGGCTCTGTTCTGGCCTGTGACTGTCCCCTCTTTCTCTCCCCTTCCTTCCTCTTACACTCCGTCCCCTCCCGGTTCCCACCTGCCACCCCAGACCCAGCCACACAGAGGGGAGGCCAGGAGACGAGTCCCCGCGCAGGGGACCAGACCTGGGCCCTGACCGCCTCTCAAAAGCCTTGTCCAGGGCCCAGCCTCACCCCGGGCCGCCGCCCCCAACCTCCACTCTGCACAGGCAGACTTGAGTGAAAGGAGCTTTGCTCACAGAGGCATCACTGTGCATAAGGAGGTGGGTAAATATGCCAGGCAGCGTCTGCCAAGAGGCCAAGTGAGTGGCAGAGATGGATGCTGTGTGCAGAGCTGAGAGAAGGGGATGCTTGTGGCCCAGAACAGGAAGAAGGCAGTGGGGATGCGGTGGGAACACAGCAGCCAGCAACGCATCACCAGAGGCTGCGAGTGTTTTGAAAAGGAAGGCAGGGCTTCACAATAACGCTGCAAATCTAACATTGGTCTAAAATTAAAAGTATACTTTAAAAAAAAACGTAAATGGTAGAAGATGAAGAAGGAGGAGGAGGAGGAAGAAAAGAAGAGGAGAAGACGGAAAAGGAAGAAGAAGGAGAAGATGAAAGAGGAGAAGGAGGAAGGAGGAAGAGAGAGAGAGTATGGCCTCAGACACTGACCTTCATCCAATTTCTAGAGACAACCAGGGCCAAGCAGCTCTGTGCAGCAGCCAGGGGTTCACACCACCCTGAACAATGCTTCCCCATATCCAGGGGCACTTCAGAGGCCCTGCTCCCAGCCGCAGGAGCACTGGCAATATTGCTGTGCCTCTGACTCCTGGCTTCTGGGTGCCTGCAGTCCCACCATCACAGAAGGGTCCCTTTGACATAGACTCCCCACATCCAGGGATAACTCTTCACTTAAGGGACAGTCTTCTCTCACCTGCCCACTGGCTTGTCTCTGTTCCCAGAGGTCAAGACTGAGCCATCCCCGTCTTCGTATCCTCTCCCAGCACTCAGCTTGGTGCCTGGCACAAAGTAGTAGGTGCTTAAGAAATATTTGTTCAATTAATTAATCAAGGCCAGCTAAGAGGGAATAAAGCCATTTTTGCTTTGGTGATTTTCCAGCTGATTTTTCGAGACCAGCCAAGTGCTGCAGCCTCCCTGGGGCCCCTCCTGCCCACTCAGCCTCTCCAGATGCCCCCCCCTTAGCTGTTTCCAGGGCTGACTCTGAGCTCTCCCACCACCTCCTGCCTGGCTGGAGCCGGTGGAGGGCGTCTTCTGGGGAGACCCAGCACACTCTTGGATCTGGCCTCTTGGGAGAAGGGCTGGAAAGAGGAAGCATCATAGCTGGGGAAAGCACGTGCTTGACAGACAGGGAACAAGCTGCCATGACTTTTCCAGAACAACCTTAAGAAGAGCAATTCATGAAGGTCTCACTTAGATGGGCCATGGACCCAGATCCCTGACCCCAGCCCAGAGACCCTGGAGGCCACTGGGATGTGGAAGAAAGAGAGCAGGACTCGCCCTGGCTCTGCCACACACCTGTGTGGCCTTGTCACCCAGCCACTCAGCTCAGTCTCCTTGGCTCAAAACCAAGGCACCTGCCTTCCAGATGCAGCATCTAATCAGCTAATACTGGTTAGGCTGCACGAGGCAACAGGTCTGAATTTGTACCCTGACTCAGCCACTCACTGGCTGTGTGGTCTTGAATGAGTTAGGGAAACTTCCTGTGCCTCGGTTTTCTCATAGGGAAAGTGGGGATAATATCTACCCCATAAAGTTTTTGTGAAGATTAAATGAAATAATGTAAAGCACTGAGTACAGTCCCTGGCACACAGATGCTCCACAAATGTGAGCTTTATGATTTACTACTATTACTACTACTATTACTACTGCTGCTACTACATCACCACTACCACCATTACCATTAGCTCTACTGGGTGACAGGCACTGAGCTCCTGAGAAATACAAGACACCATCCCTGTCCTCAGAGTCCAGAAGGAGACTGAGAGGACAAAATTAGACGAAAAGGAGGAGGAGGTGGAAGAGGAACAGGAAGAGGAGGGAAGGAGAAGGAAAGAAGGAAGAAGGAAAGAGGAAGAAAGAAGAAGGAAGAAGGAAGCAGCTAAAGAAGCAAAAAGGAGTAAAAGCTCAAGGCTCCAGAGACTGGTCCCTAGGGCTAGATGGGGGTGGGGCTAGGGGCCCCTTTAGCGCTCAGCAGTCAGAAGGGAGAACCTGGGGACCAACAAGACTTCAGGCAGGGACGTGCAGCCATCTCCTCCTTGACCCTCTGCGGCCTCCTGCGCTGGGAGACTGTGCGGGGGGTGAGGTGGGAGGACAGTTTTGTCTCTGAAGAGTCAGCTCTGGCTGCCGCTCTACTTCAGCGGGACCAGCCCATCTCCAGCCCTCCCCCTTCCCATGCCAGCCCAAGGGTTCTCACCCTATGCACAGCCTCTGCTCAGTGCTGGCTAGAACAGCTCTGCAAAGGGCCCCAGCATCTGTAGGCCTAACACGCACCTGGAGGCTCAGGGCCATTGCTTTGGGGACCCAACTGTCCCACCGAGACGACTGCTTTCTTCATTGTTTGTAGGGGAGGGAACGTGGCCCCTCTGTAAGCCCAGAATCCTAGAATGTCACAGGACCTCAAGAACATCTCCTCCACCTCCCAGAAGAGGAACCCCAAGCCCAGAGAAAGGCAGGGACTTACCTGTGACCATACAGCGGCACAGCTGGAAGCAGACCCCAGGTCTTCTGACTTCCATCCGGCCCTGGAGAGTCCTGAGGCGACCAAGTACAATGGAAAGAGAAGAGCCTTTGAATTTCAAGTTTGATTCTAGCATTTATGGCCTGAGATAAAACACTTTACCTCACTGAGCCTCAGTTTCCACACCCGTAAAATAGAAAATAATAATAATAGTAAATACCTCCTCTATGGGATTGCTGTGCGAGCTCAAACAATAGAATGTATAGAAGTTGCTTTGTAAATGACAAAGGGCTGCTTAAGTGCAACACAGAAATAGTTATTATTCTAGAACTTAGAGCACTACATATATTAAGGACTCAAAAAACATCTGCTGGTTGAGTGGATGAATGTTTGTGGACTGAACAAAGGGCTCCAGGAGCACTGATTTGTTTAGGTGGGTGGGATCAAGGAAGGCTTCGCAGAGCCAGTGACTTGTGAAATGGAATTTGATGGAGGAGTAGAAGCCCATCAGGGAGGAAAAAAAGAGCATGAACAGTGTTCAGAAATGGGAAAATGCAGCCATGCCTCCAAAGAGCTGTGGATACAAATTCCACATGCAGGTTTGGGCTCCAGACCCTGCTCAGAACTCACCCCTATCCTCAGGGCCTGTGCGTGGTATGTGGAACAGGGGGAGCTAGCAATTTATTAAATCCTAAAATATAACTTGTCCGAGAAGAAGTAACCTTCTAATCGAACTTCCCATTTGATAGGTAAGAAAACAGAGCTCAGGAGCTGACATGCCTTAACCAAGACCCTACAGCAGGCTCAGCAAACTAGAGTCTGTGAGCTGAATTGGCCCACCGCCTGCTTTTGTAAATAAAGTTTTTTTGGAACACAGCCATGCCCATTCATTTACATATTGTCTATGGCTGCTTTCTTGAGACAATGGCAGAGCTGAGTGGTTGCAGGAGACCATAAGGTCTGTCAAGCCTAAAATATTTGCTATCTGGCCATTTACAGGAAAAAGTTCAACAAGTCCTGTCCTACAGCAAGGTAGTGGCAGAACTAGGATGGGAGCCAGGCCCCCGACTCCTGGTTGGGTGTTCTTTAACTCCGTGCGTGCGTACCCTACCCTCTGGGGTCCGCCTCGCCCCATGTAACACGGCCTGCAGGATGCAATTTCAGGCAGCCAGGCTCTGAGCAGGCTCAGCTCCAGGACACATGGTGCAGCCAACAGGGAACACCCAGGCTGGCCACTGTTGCCCCCATGACCCAACAAGGCTTCCTGCCGGGAGCAGTTCGGTCCCTTTTGGGGGAGTCTGACAAGGAGATGCCAACATGTGCCTGCTTCTCCTCTGTGGGCAAAACAGGAAGAGCCAGAGAGTGTAAGTGTAAGACTCAGGCCAGCCAGATGCCAGACTTACAGACACAGCCTTTCAAGAAGCACAAGGGTGGGGGTGGGGGGACTGGCATCCCAGCCATCTGCTGAGGTGGCCAAGTCCACTTTCAATTGTGCTGTAGAATTCCTTTCTCAATGCCAGACTGTCCCTGGTGGATTCATTTAATTAAAACCCCACCAGATCCAATCTGTTGCAAGTTCTAAGCTCACACATGTTCTATCCAGCTAGTCACAGGATACAGACAGGCCACAGGCCTGGGCCATGGCCACCTGCTGCAGTGGCTGGGCTAGAAGAGACCTCACAGCCCCCGGGTCAGTACCCTCCCGGGTTCACCCAGTGTTGCTGCCCTGTGTTGTGTGAGACACTGCCCGTTCTGGGCCTCGTGCTCTGTCCATCCTCCCTGGCTCCATCCCATTCAACCCTCAGGCTCATCTTTGATGACTCCTTTCCTTGATTCATTCATTCAGCAGAGATTTATTAAGTGCCAGTTACGTGCCGAGCACTCCTTCTAAGTGTGAGGAATCTGGTAGCAACAAAAGAGACAAAAATCTCTGCCCTCATGGGCCTTACAGTTTAAATCCACAAATACGAGAGCATCTCACACACTGTATCTACTCTTTCCTTTCTCCCCTCTCCTTTCCTTTCCTCCTCTTTCCTCCCTTCCTCCCCTCCCCTTTCCCCTCCTGAACCTAGTTTAGGCCTGAGCACTTGACAATGGGACCATGCAGGGGCCTCCTGATGCATCCTCCTGCCTGCCCTCTCCCACTGCCATCCCCACCCCTACACATAGGGATGCCAGGAAAATCCATCTCCATACCTCTTTGGCGTGTACCTCCCCTACTCAGGAGCTGTCAATGGCTCCTCGCTGCCTTCAAGTTAAGATTTGAATTCCTGCACCTCCCCTTCCAAGCTCTTCCCATTTTAGCCCTTGCTCACCATACCAACCTTCACTACTTTCTGCTCCAAATAACCCAGAACTTTTGTTGTTAGGTTTATAATATTCATTTCTTTATATTTAATAGATTTTTGTAGAAACTATAGAATCTATAAAAGAAAATTAAAAGTAATCATGAGCCCATGATTCAAAGATAAACTCTTAGGAGCTTTTCAGTATATTTCCTTCCAGCTTCTCTTTCTGTGTGTGTGTATAGCTGCATTTTTCATATTTGTATATTTACTGTGGGATCCCATTATACATAAAGGGTTGTATCCTACCATTTGTATTTAACCTTCGATGGTGGTTTTCTATGTAATTAAGAGACTCCTAAGAACAGCACTTTAATGGCTACACAATATTCCACCACATAAATATACCTTAATATGTTTAACCAAACCCTATGGGTGAATATTTGGACTGTTTGCAATTTTTCACAATGAAAATGCTGCTATAAACATCCTTGTTCATAAATCTTTGTTCCGATCTCTGGTTATTTTCCCAGGAGAGATTCCTAGAAGTGGCATTGCAGGGTCACGGGCAGACACATTTTCAAGGCTCTTGAGGCATATCGTGTAGCTGCCTTCCGGAGAGAGTCTGCCTGTCCCCCTCCACCCCCCATTTGTGAGCATGCCCATTGGCCTCGGGTTAATTTTCTCTGCCCCTATCATGCCACTTGTCTTCCTAGCATTGTGTCTTTGTTTCAACAGCTCCCCTCCATCAGAACCCTGCATTTCCCACCCATCCCTTAGAGCTCAGGGCAAATACCACCTCCTCCATGAAACCCTTCCTGATATCCAAACTGAAGCTCTCCACCACTAGCCCTCCCTCAGGTCCTGTCTTAAATTCTTCCTAAAACATTTCCTACCTTTGCCAACATCTTAATAATTTGTGTAATAATAACCTCTTGTTTGGGAGGGGCATTGAAGTTTTCAAAGTGCTTCCCCTGAGATGTTTCATCTGATTCCCTTTCACTTGGAAAGTGTTTTGAGGTCAAGGACTGTGGTTTGATCATCTGGGGCTACTTCCCCTGGTCCCGTCACCCACCTCAAGTCTAGCCCAACCTCAAGCTAGCCCTTAATTTACTGGAAGTTTACGACAGCCTTCACTATTCCTAGTCCTACCAGAACAGACTTCAGAGGCCTCCCCTCTGAAGCGAGGACTGAGCTAGATCAGAACGCCTTGGATTTCAGTCCTGGCTCTGTCCCTGCCCCTCTCTGGGCTTCAGTTTACCCATCTATAAAATGAGCAAGTTGAACTACATAGTCTCCCATACTCCAGGATAGATGGCTCCCGCGGCCCCTGGCCCCAGGCACCCAGAGCAGCCCTGGGGTGCCTCCGAGGGCCCCTGTGCAAAGCCAGCCTCTGGGATAGGCCAGAGGGAGCTGGCCAGGGAGGCAGGCCTGGCTCCAGGCCAGGCTGTGTCTGCAAACACTGACCTTGGCTGCCGCGGGGATTTTCCATGACACCAGCACCACCCCCCTCAGCTCCCCCTAATCCCATGTGGGCCTGGGGAGGGCAGAGGAGGGGGGCTGTCCTACATCAGAGAACCCTGAACCGGAGTCATAGGGGCACCTGCGGATGGAAGAGAGCTAAAAGAGAGACAGAGGAGAGGGCAGTGGGCCGCCACGTGGGAAGCTGGGGAGGAAGGCAGGGGGAGGGGGAGGAAGACAGGGGGAGGGGGACGACCATGGTGGGGAGTGGGGACAAGAGCCGGAAGAGGAGCCGGGAGGATGGGAAGAGAGGATGTGGAGAGGGGCAGGGCCGGGGCAGGGCCGAGGTGGGTGGGGCTGTGCCTCCGAGCTGTCCTTCCCAGGCGCTCTGGCCTGGAGGGGGACAAGCTCCAGACCCAGTTCTGCACACTGGTCCCTCCTGCCAACCC
The DNA here is from genome assembly GCF_949987535.1 of Balaenoptera acutorostrata. Lineage (NCBI taxonomy): Eukaryota > Metazoa > Chordata > Mammalia > Artiodactyla > Balaenopteridae > Balaenoptera > Balaenoptera acutorostrata. The sequence continues at coordinate 73,286,888 of NC_080075.1, read as the reverse complement.
AGGTCCTTCAGGCCCCAGTGGTTTCCCAGGCCTAGCTCAGGCCTTGGCCAGGGCCGGGGACAGCAGGGGATTCCTTCTGGGCCCTGAGGCTGATTTCATTTTGCAGGGTCCTGGGGGCCACCGGGAGGGCAGGAGCTATGAGTCACAAAGGGCCCTCCTCCTATTCCCCATCCCCCCGCTGCCGCCGACTGCTGGGTGTCTAGGGGAGGTTTCTCTCATCCACATCTCATACTTCTGGGCTGTCTGGGCTGAACAGCGTTATCTGAGCAGCTGCACCCACCCGGCCTTGTGCCGGACACTGAGGGGACTTGCAGGCCCTCCAGGGGCTCAGAGCCCTGCAGAGCTCCTCTGCACAAATCCAGGCCTGAGAGCGAGGCAGAAGGAGAGGTCCCTCCAGCTTTGGGAAGGCGCTCCAAGGTTCTTGGAAAAGGCAAGGTCTGAGCTGGATCCTGCAGGATGGAAGGAGAGGGCCTGCGCTCCCCTCCGCATCTCCACCAAGCTGGGCAGCCTCTTTCTTCCCTCCCTCCCAGGGTCTGGGCCAGCTTCCTTCCAGCCTCATCTCCTTTAACACACCAGTTAAGTCCCTGCGGAGCCTCCGGTCCTACTTCCCGGCTTCTCACTGCTGCCACCTCCAGATCAAGGGGGCGGCTCCCTGTCTGTGCCTCAGGGTCCTCCGTGGGCCTTTCTGAGGTGTCCTCTGCAGGTCCAGCAGGAGAGCTCAGCCTCCTCTGGGGGTGCCTATGTGTCACAGCCAGTCCCCTGGAGCTGCCCCGTCTCCCTCAAGCCCCCAGTCCTCTCCGGCTGCCCCACCAGACCCAGATAGCACGCTGAGGTCACACGCCCTCTCCAGGTGCAGCTTTGCATCAGCCCAGCTTGGCCCAGAGTGCACAGCCTTTGGGTACCTCTGGCCACGGGTCACCTCATCCATCTTCTCTCAGGGCAAACATTAGCCTGGCCAGGGCCATATTTACATTAGATAACTAGGTCTGCGGGAAACCAAGAAACAGGTTGCAGCTAGGCATTGCCAAGGGCTGTGTGTTTCTAATCGACAGAAGGGCTGGGCCAACCAGAGACGGGACACCAGAGAATCTCAAAGTCAGAGACCCGGAAGAAGGACCTTAGAGTTCTTGTTGCTACAGAGGAGCGTTTCCCAAACGGTGCTCCAGGGAACACTTGTCCAGCAATATGCACTGTGAGAGAAGTGTTCCAAGGTCATACAGGCAGGAAAACTTAAGCACATTCTCCCAACTTCAACTGACCTTGCTCTTGAACACGTGTGTGGCTCTGATAAAGGCTCCACTTAAATCAAATGACAACAAATGCAGTTGAATTCAGCATTCCTGCAATTTCATTTAACCAAGCAACACTTTTCTCATCCAACAGTTATTAATAGTCCATGAAATTGGTATTCCAGGAAATTACCTTTGGGAAACACTGATCTCAGAATGTCAATGCTGAAAGGAACTTTAAAGACCATCTGATTTTGATGTTCCCCAAAATATTCATACTAATGATTAATATTTATGGATCCCAACATCCTAAGCATTTTAAGTCAACTAACTCATCAAATCCCCAGAGCCACTCTATGAGGTAAGTGCATCATTATTCCCATTTTACAGATGAGGAAACTGAGGCGCTTAGAAGATTAAGTAACCTGGCCAAAGCTGAAAGCTGTTTCACTTCAGAGTCTGCTCTCACCTATGCCACTAAACTGCAGAGATCCCTGTGGAAAATAGAAATATCCATTTTCAGTATTTCGAAAGCATAATAATAACTTAATTCAGTCTCAGAATCAGTTATCCCATGCTAATCAGAAGTTCTGACTGGCAAATGTGTTCCTGATTAATTTTGATGGGAAAAGAATTCATTTTTTCACAATTATCTATGCAGTGCCTATTCTAGGTAGTAGCTACACTGTACTGATCAACATATTATACTTCCTATGTAAAATATTTAAAAATTTAGACTGTATGAATGGGTGTGGGTGAACAAAAAAAAACAAAAAAGGCATCCACAGCAGGGGGAAAAGGTGGGAACCTTTTATCTTGTCCTGTCTTTCCATGTCACAGATGAGGAAAATTGAGCCCCAGAGAGGAAAAGGGACTTGCCCAAGGCACAAGCTGGTTATGCTTAGGGCCAGGTCAGACCCCCAGATCTCCCGCCTTCTAGACCCAAGCTCTTTCTTCCACCCAAGGCTGTGGTCAGCTTTCTAACTTTGTGGCCAGCTAGGCCAGGGGTAAGAGGTCAGGCACTCAAGCTGGCGGGCACATGAGGTCAATGGGAGCAGACAGCTGAGTCCAATCCAGCCAAGGCCATTACCAAGGGCTCAGACTGGTTATTTGTGCTTCGACTAGAAGGAAATAGTCCACAGAGAGAAAAAGTTCATTAAGAGGGAGGGATGGCCCCCAACCCTCTGCATCTCCCTGGAAGACAGAGCTTTGGCCAGTTTCTGAGGCCCTTGGTGATGTTGGGAGGAAAATAGATGAACTAAGGCCCTGGGGTTCCCATCCCACCTAATTTTTCCTGCTGTCTCAAAATATTCATAATTAATATTTATGTCCAGCCACATAATTTTTAAATCTAGCCACTTGGCTTCCTCAGGTAAATTCTATGCTCCAGCCAGGTTTCTAGGCCACCTCTTAGCTGGGTTGCTCCCAAGCAGGGGCTGCTGGGCTCTGGTTGAATGAACAGGTCAACCTCGGTTATACTGAGCCAGAGGGCAGAGGACAGAGCATTGAGTTTGGAATGAAATATCTCAGGTTATAGTCCTGGATCTTCCATTCATTAGCTGTGTGATCTTGAGCAGGTCACTCTCCCTCTCTGGGCCTCCATCACCTCATCTTTACAATATAAGGACTGGGCCATATGGTCAGTAAGGACCTTTCTGGCTCTGAGCATATGGTGGATTCAGGAAGGGTAGCTGGGAGAAGAGGGGACAGCAACAGCCCCAGTCAGCTCTCTGAGAGGCAGGGTCTAGAGTCTCAGGGTCAGGGCGTGAGTTCTGGCTGGTCGATCCATCAGGTATTATGAGGCAGGATCCTCAGAGAATCAGCCCCGGAGCGTAGCCTCTGTGGACGTCAGCAACACACAAGGACAGATGGAGCCCCTCATCCTGAGATGCGCAGGGCTGGACAGGAAGGAGAAAACGGGGACTCCCTTTGCCCCCTCTCCCTCGTAAAAACCAAGCCTGAGCACTGGGCAGGCAGCAGGCCTGCTGGCAGGCAGACAGGCCTTGCCAAACTCCCAGTTACTTCCCAGAAGTTCCAGGGCCCCCTGGGAGTGGCTCCACCCCTGCTGGCGCCCCTCCAAGCTGGGTGCCCACGTCAGCAGGTCCTCCCAGCTCCCTCGCCCTTTCACCCAGTGACAATAGAACAGGAGAAGGGGCGGGGGCATGCTGACCCTAGGCCCGATGCTTGGAGAAGCATCTGAATGCCTTGGCATTGCACCCCTGTTGCCATTTCTGCCCCATCCAGCTCAGGGCAGTGCCTGAGGACGATGCTCCACATGGACTGCTCTCCTCTCGGGTCTCAGTTTCCCATCCTGATCGCCTTCCTGGGTGATAGATTGGCTCTGAGGCATCAGAATGAGCGATGAGTCAGAAAGTCTAGTGGCCTTGGCCAACTCACGAGGCTTCTCCAGCTTTCATTATTCCAACTATAAAGTGGAGATAGTCATAATAATGACCTTGTAAGAAGTTTTTGAGAATTAAAGTTAAAAATGTATCTGAAGGATAAGATCTGCAGCCTCAGCGTGTGGTAGGAAGTGAGGGTGGGCCCTGGAGGGCACCTGACCCCAAAGGTGGGGCAACACTGGACAGGACAGTGGCCGTGGCAGAGCATGAGACTTGGGGCCGGGGGACTCTGTGGGCAGCCCACAGCGGGTAGTGAGGCTGCCAGGCTGGCAGGCACTGGGTTTTCCTAAAGGATGGTGGACCGGGAGCAATCACAACTTATGAACAGACACAGGTGAGGTGCAATGGTGTGCCCAATGTCACACAGCCAGCCTGTGGTCAAGCTGGGGCTGGTCCATGCCTCCCATCCCTGTTCAGCCGTGGCCACAGTGCTGTTCCCTCCCCCGCGTCCTATGCTGCGCCGGCCTGGGGGACAGGGAAGGGCAGGATGGGGAGCTGCTCTGGCTCAGAGCCTGCCCAGCTGTCGAGGTGAGTTGTGGTCTGGCTGCTGTGGCCGAGCTGGCGGGCACAATCTGTTCTCACCCTGCTGGGGTGCAGACGGGCCAGGCATGGCAGCTCAAGAGCTCAGCTATCCAGGCCCCTGGCAAAGGGTGACACAGTCACCAGCTAGATGCCACGGTCAGGGAGCAGGGGAGCCCATTCTAAGGGCGGCCCACAGCCTCACACACCCCAGCAGCAGTCCCCCAACCTCCCTGAGCTTTAAGATTCACATGGCTTTAGGCCGACAGAGATGCGAAGTTTACTGGAAATGAGCTGTCTGCCAGCCCAGGTGATCTCTTGGAAATGTGAGGGAAACCTGGCACTTCATTGTGAGCTGTCACTGAGCTGTTACTGAGCGCTTGATATGTACCAGACTCTGTGCTAAGTGTTATACACATTATCTCACTTATTTCTCCCCAAAAGTCCTGTGATGCAGGTGCTACTTATTAGCCCCATTTTACAGATGTGGAAACTAAGGCTCAGAGAGGTTTTTTTTTAAAAAAAACACACACAGTCCATGGCAGAGTCAGGATTTGAATTCAGATCCCATACCAAAGCAGACGGTATCCTGCCTTGCCATCGATTCATCAAACATATTTTGGGCATAGCCCATGGTCATGGCTGGCAATGGGCGGGGCGGGGGGGGGAGGGAGGAACATGACAAAGTCCAGCAGTGCCCACCCCCACCCACCCCAAGCTACTATTTAGCTGTACATATGTATTTACAGCTGGGGGACCTGAGTGACAGAGTAGGGGATGGTGGTAGTACTGGCCCTGGACCTCAAACCTGAACATTCTCAGTGCCACTCAACACAGGGATCACTTCCAGCTGTGAGCAATCCAGGATGGCTGCAGAGAAGCAGCAGCATTTTTAAGTTTTTTGTTTTTTTTAATTTTTTAAAATTTATTTTATTTTTGGCTGCATTGGGTCTTTGTTGCTGGGCGCAGGCTTTCTCTAGTTGCGGCGAGCAGGGGCTACTCTTCATTGCAGTGCTCGGGCTTCTCATTGCGGTGGCTTCTCTTGTTGCGAAGCATGGGCTCTAGGTGCTTGGGCTTCAGTAGTTGTGGCATGCGGGCTCAGTAGTGTGGCTCGTGGGCTCTAGAGTGCAGGCTCAGTAGTGGTGGCGCACAGGCTTAGCTGCTCCACGGCATGTGGTATCTTCCTGGAACAGGGCTCGAACCCGTGTCCCCTGCATTGGCAGGCAGATTCTTAACCACTGTGCCACCAGGGAAGCCCTTGGTTAAGTTTTGATAAGGCTTAAAAAGGTGGGAAAAATGGAAAGCATTACTTTATTATAATAATCCTGTTAATAAAAGTAATAAATATCTTAATAGCTCAGTGAAGGAAGCAGGGCCAGGACCAGCAGACATCATTTCACAAATGAGGAAACATGCTCAGAGAGGGGGAGTAATTTTCCCAAGGCCACACAGCCACTAGTGACAGGGCCAGAACTTGTGCCTACGGCTTCTGAGTTCCCATCTAGGGTCCTTTCCCCTCTAGGTCTCCAGGCAGAACTCTTGACTTAGGCCACGTGATGGTTGGCTCAGAGGGAGGCTTTGCCTCTGCCTGGCTCCTGGCTGGGTGAGGGCTGAGGGGCATGGTAGGGCATGATAGGGTTGAGACTGTCTGACTGGTGATAGTAACACCTGGAAGGACAACCAGGGCCCTTGCTTTGACAAAGGCAATGCCGCATCCCCATGAGGAGAGAACCTACATTGGGGCCAGGCATAGAGGATGACCCCAGGGCCCCACAGAGTGTTTGATGAGGACTCTGGAGCACTAATTCATGGGGGGAGGGCACTGTCTCCTTTCTCCTCCTCTGACACGGGTAGGCCAGCTGCCTCTGGGAGACTGGTGGGCCCCAGGGGCGAACTACCCCCATAAGCTTTGGCTGGAAGCAAGGAAGTCATCAAGGACCCCCAGGGTCCCTCCCTTCACACTGAATCACAGGATGCAGGACTCATTCAGTCCAACCTCCACCCCTTACAGTCAAGGAAACCGAGGCCCAGAGAGGACAAGGAACAAGTCCAAAGCCCACAGACACTAAACTAGAATCCAGGTCTCCCAACTGACTTGCCAGTACCGTTTCACGCTATCCACGCTGCCTCTAGACTAAGTTCCCAACAGCAGCACGAGTCAGCTCCTATTCTGGGTAGAGAAAATGGTCGGGTCTTTGAAGCCAAACAGACTCTAATTCAAACGCAGGTTGCTCTGCCTCCATACAGTGTGACTCCGGAAAAGTCACTTAACCCTCCCTGCTTCCTCTTTCCTTCCTACCTACCCCCTGGAGTGGTCATGATAGTAAGTGAGAAACCATCAGCAAGGAACTAAAGGATGCACCCATAACTGTGAGTCGTCTTCTCTTCGGCCAAAGGAAAAAGAGGCCAGACTCTGCGAGGTTGGGGAAGGAGAGGGGAGAGTAGGGGGAAAGGAGGCAGGTTTCTGGAAGGGCCGCCCCAAAGCACGTGTTTTCTCTCCTCTTCCCCTTTTTCCCCCAGGCTACGGCCACGCAGCGCCCAGCACCGACGGCGGCAAGGTGTTCTGCATGTTCTACGCGCTGCTGGGCATCCCGCTCACGTTGGTCATGTTCCAGAGCCTGGGCGAGCGCATCAACACCTTCGTCAAATACCTGCTGCACCGCGCCAAGAGGGGGCTGGGCATGCGGCGCGCGGACGTGTCCATGGCCAACATGGTGCTCATCGGCTTCTTCTCGTGCATTAGCACGCTGTGCATCGGCGCCGCGGCCTTCTCCTACTACGAGCACTGGACCTTCTTCCAGGCCTACTACTACTGCTTCATCACGCTCACCACTATCGGCTTCGGCGACTACGTGGCGCTGCAGAAGGACCAGGCGCTGCAGACGCAGCCGCAGTACGTGGCCTTCAGCTTCGTCTACATCCTCACGGGCCTCACGGTCATCGGCGCCTTCCTCAACCTCGTGGTGCTGCGCTTCATGACCATGAACGCCGAGGACGAGAAGCGCGACGCCGAGCACCGCGCGCTGCTCACGCGCAACGGGCAGGCGGGCGGCGGCGCCGGCGGCGCGGGCGGCAGCGCGCACACCACGGACACCGCCTCGTCCACGGCTGCGGCAGGCGGCGGCGGCGGCTTCCGCAACGTCTACGCCGAGGTGCTGCACTTCCAGTCTATGTGCTCGTGCCTCTGGTACAAGAGCCGCGAGAAGCTGCAGTACTCCATCCCCATGATCATCCCGCGGGACCTCTCCACGTCCGACACGTGCGTCGAGCAGAGCCACTCATCGCCGGGAGGGGGCGGCCGCTACAGCGACACGCCCTCGCACCGCTGCCTGTGCAGCGGGGCGCAGCGCTCCGCCATCAGCTCCGTGTCCACGGGCCTGCACAGCCTGTCCACCTTCCGCAGCCTCATGAAGCGCAGGAGCTCCGTGTGAACGCCTTGCGGGGCCTGGAGCACCTGGGAGCGCGGGCGGGGCGGGGGGCTCCTGCCCGGAGGAGCAGCGGGGTCGGCGAAGAGACCGCCCCAGCCGCCTTTGGCACCCCTACACCCCTCACCACCCTCCCCCCGCCCTCCATCTCCGACTGTGCCTGCTTGCACCAGCCGGCAGGAGCCGGGGCTCTGAGGACCCCTGGAGCCCGCATCTGCGCCCTGCAAATTCCGAGAAATGTGAAACTTGGGGGGGGGGGGGTCGGGGAGGGAAGGCAGAAGCCGGGAGCCTCCCATCCCTTTGGAAAAATAAGGAGCTCCCCAGTTCGCAGAGGCCCTGCTGGTAACCAGACCATCACCCCCTCCCCCTGTCCCTTACGGAGGGAACTTCGTGTTCCGTGTAAGTTTGCATCTCTATTTATACCTCTGTCCTGCCAGGTCTCCCACCTTCCCTTGGCTCCAAAAGTCAGGGTGTCTTTGTCGAGGTCACCCCACTCAGTCCCACTCCCCTTCCTCATCCCCAGCTGTGTCTCCCAGTCTCCCACTACCTTTTGTGTTGTTTTGCATGGCTTCGCAGTTATGGAGGAAATGGAAACCCAGCAGTCCCTAAAGCTAGTCCCCAGAGGGCAGGCAGATGGAAGCAAGGACAGGCAGGCTGCAGAAGGGGTGGAGAAGGGAAGGGGGAGGCAGGAGCCCAACAGTCTGCAGGGTGGTCCCCTTGGTAAGTGAGAGCTAACTGGCCTCCAGTCACGTCCTCAGGTGGGGCCGGAGGGAGTCCAGCCTTCCAGACACTGCCCTTGAAATCAAACAGAAAACTTCCTCCTTGCCATCACTGGCCGCTGCTGCTAATAACCGACTCTTAGATTCGTGAAATGAGTTTGAAAACCCTGTCCTGACTACCCATTCGTTTGATTCTCACCACACCCCAGTTAGGTGACCAGGGCAGGAGTTCTCATCCCCATTTTACAGTTGACACTGAGACCCAGACAAGTGACATGACTTGCCCAAGGTGACACAAGTAGCAAAAGGCAAAGGGGAGCAAGAACCCAGGCTGTTTGTTCTGAGCCTAAGTGCTCTTTCTTTCGACTCCTCTTCCCACTCTTTGAAAGCAAAGTTCCCAGCCTGCACACCCTGGCATTGTGTGGGCAACTGGGCCTTAGACCAGAACCAGAGCCCAGGACTGAGCCAGTGCTGGGCTCAGCCGCTCCTCTCCTTGGCCACGAGGCAGGGCTCTGAGTGGGCTGCTGAAGCAGGGTAGAACCACTCAGTCTCTGAACTTCCTACTTACAAACAGGGGAGTCCTTAGGGCCAGATAAGCAGAGCTGGGGCTGACAGCAGAAAGGCCAGGAGCTGGAGGTCTAGGAGTTGGGGAATTGGGCAGAGCAGCCTAGAGAGCTGTCAGGCATATCCTCCTGGGACGTGAACCCTGACCCTACAATCAGTGTTGGTGCCTGTGTCCCAAGTAGCTAGAGATAAGCCATAGCTGCAGCAAGGAACGCTCCTCCCAGGTGTACTCCCTGCCTACCCCACCTGCAACCCAGAAGCCCAGGTAGAGAGCAGCAGTTGGAGGTGAGACCCTAGGCTCCACGGTCAGGACCCAGAGCTAGAGCTGGGACCGTGACTCAGGACAGCATCAAGGGATGGGTGAGGGGCCTCTCCCCCTCCAGACGGCCCCCTCTTACTGTTCCCGTGTCAGCTCCTTAACACTGCTCAGCAAGGCCAGCCCTGGCATTCAGGGAAGCTGTAGTGGAGGCCCCCAGGGTGATCAGCCTTAGCCCCACCCTGACCCGGCGCTCCGGCCTCTGGGCACTCCTGGGAGGGAAGAAGTCTGGCCTGGCCTGTGTGTGAGTCCCGTCTCAGTGTGGAGGAGCTGGCTGCCCAGGTGCCACAGAGAGCAGGGCCCAGGACCCGGGGCTGCCCTCTGTGTTTATGTTGGGGTGCCTCTGTCCTGTGTGCGACCCTGCCCTCGAGGGGTCCCGTCCTGTCAGTCCCAAGGGAGCCGCAACCAAAGTTGTGGGGAGATGGTGGGGAAGGAAGCCGAATGGCCCTCGCGGAGCACGACAGACTGCTCGGTCTCCGGCCAGGTCTTTCCTAGGGAACTGGAAGGCCGGTGTTGCTTCTCCCTCACCCCCTCCCACTGAAGGCAGCCTTTCTGCTTCCCCAATGCCTTATGCCTGGGCACACTGCCACAGAATATGCAATACGTGTGGGTGACACGCCCCCGCGCCCACACCCTCACCCCGGGCAGCCCCTGGACCCCACAGGCCGCAGCTGCCACGGCCTCCCGCCAGCCCCTCCTGCCTATCTGTCTTCACACTGAGAATGGCGCCTAATAAATGCTGTCCATGGAGACCAGGCTCAGGCTCAGCCGCCTCTGTCATCGTGTAGCCCTGGCACTGCCAGGGAGCGGCCACTCCCCCGCTGGGGTCTGAGGACGCACCCAGCAGACGCAGCTCAGGGGTGAGATACATCGCGGGCACCTCTCTTCCAGGTACATTTTCCTCTGGGTGTGGAGGGACGACTCAGCCTGGGACTGGGCCCCAGAGCCCAGGACAGACCCGGAAGCAGATAAATCCTGAAGTGGTGCCAGCACCTGGCATCCGCTAGCCTGTGGCTTCCAGATGTCACTGAGTACAATCCGCAGTGGCCTTTGACACCACGACCCATGCCTATCTCCCTGTCTGTCTTTCATGAAACAGTGCTTAACCCCTACTACAGCCAATGCATTCTAATACTTTCTATTCTAGTTCATGTTATAAAATGCCAGTCACAACCCACTAAATTGATTTCTCTCCCCACTAATGGTTTGCTCCCTGCAGATTGAAATACACTAGAGAAATAAAGGCAGTGTGGGTAAGGCTGCTTTATCCCAGTCCTCCCACCTACCCACATAGGTCAGTTGAAAAATACAGAGAGAGACCTATTTACTGGGGATCCAGGGGTCGAAGAAAGAAGTGGTGGCACCTGCAGGAGGCAGGACACAGCCAAGCCTTGTGTGACGGCGCTCCTGGCTACTCCTTGCAGCTGCAGGCAGGCCCCTGGGACACACTGCTTGGCCTTCAGCCCTTGGGGTGGCCACGGCACAACCGGCCCTGAGCTCCCATTGGCTCACCGCACCTAAGACTACCTCATCAAAAGCCAGGGCTTCCTGCCCACGGCCTATCTGCCTCTGTCTTTCTTAGAAGAGCTAAGTTAAACAATGTCATTTTTGAGGTCAGCAGTAACCAGTCCAATATTGCTTTGACTTTCCTAAGCAGTTCCTACAGGACCTAAACTTGCTGACACTTGCCCTCCTTTCTTCATTGCCTAGGGTGAAATAATCAGAATTCGAAGGAATTCCCCAAGGGGCTGCAGTCATCCCAGTCTTCCGAGGGGTGATCAGAATCGTGGCAGCAGTGACCTGCACCCCAGCCCCTGCCCATTGCTCCTAATGGCTCAGAATTGCCCTCGGTCCTACCGTGGGCTCTTTATCTCCAGGTGATGCCATCCCCACCCTCCTCACTTCCACACAGCCTCTGAGGCATCCTGCACTAAAAAAAATATATGTACAGCAAAACAAAAATAGAAAACCAGCACCCCAGAGCGGGGTGGGGTATAAATATACCAAGACTCTGACAGATGTGGTTCCTCTGTGACAGCCTCAAATGGAAACAGAAGCTTCCTGGGAGCTAAGAGAGAAAAAGGTCTGCAATGGAACTCTTCCCAAAATGTGTCCCATGGTTTACCTTGTGGGGAAAAGGGTTCCTTGGTCAGATGAATCTGGGGCAACACTGCACACATTGCTCAAGTGTGAAGCTTCCCGAGACATCTCAGCCCAGTGAAGGTTCTGAAAAGCCCAGCGGCAGACACAGCTGTTTACCTGTGCTTAAACTCACAGCATTGCCCAAAATCACTCCCAGCACCAGCCCTTCTGTTTGCACGACGTCTCCTCACACCCCGGGTCCCACAGAGCACGCTTTGGGAAATGCTGATCTAGTGAGATCTGTCTGATGAAGAGAGAAGTTTGATCCTACCCCCTCAATAAATTCTAAAAGGAACTTAGCTTATAAGTCCTTCTGTAACTGAAGGCCGTGACATTATGAAATACATATTTTATTCCCTATTATACGTCAGCTCAAACCAAGGCTCGGAGTAGCTCACTTGCCAAGATCAGGCAGTGGGCTGGTGGCAGAGTTGGGATTTGAGCCCAGGCCCGATGGCTCCGAAGCGTAAGCTCTCAGCCGCCTCACTGCGTCCTGTCCCCAGGTGGTCCACGTCTTCAGCAAAAGTTTGGTGGAAGTCGCAGAGCTGTTTAGGACGTGTCATTTCTTATTCAGAATCTTGGTGAGTGGGGAGGCTATAACCTTAAAATGTCTCCCTTCAAAGATGACAGATCCTGATGGAGCCAAGAAATTCTGTTCCATCTCAAGTCCTCGCACTCCCATAGATAGGACCATTTAGCTCTTTCTTTCTTTTAGCTTCACTACAACTTATCTCAGGAAGCCAGGGGCAGGGAAGGGATGTCTAGGGCCAGGGAAGAACTTCAGAACAGACACACTGTCAGAGGAAAAAGCAACAGCCCCACCTCAGGACACACCTCGCCGTCTGCACTGAGTAGCATGAAGCTTAAGCCCCCCTCTCACTCCCGAAGCTGGATTCAGCCTAGGAGGCTGAGACTTCATTTCCCTAGGGGCCTTTGAACAGCCTAGTCTGTAGTGGACACGGTCCCCTCCTCTTGCCCAGTGATGCTGGAACAACAGCCTCAGGCACTGCCATCACCTTGGTCAAAGTTTGCAAAGAATCACACACACACACACACACACACACACACACTCCTCTAGATTTCTGGTCCAGCTCCTCTTTCTCAGAAGAAGGGATTTTGGTTCAGAGAGAGGAAGTGAGATGCTCAAGGTCAAGAGGCAAGATAGCGGTGTAGCCAGGTATCCAGATAGCCTCGCTTTCCACACTCCCTCCCCACACACCCACACAGAGTAGGGGCCCAGCCTTCTCTGACTCTGATTTCAGATGAAAGCTGCTAATCTCTGAGGTTGAGTCACTCTCACTCTCATGCTGGAAATTTCCCACATCTACATCTGGACACACACCAGGAGACTCACACGCCCACCCCTCATTCACCCAGCTGCAGGGGAGGGCCTTGTGGGTAGTGCCACCCCTTAGGACGGGGGCTGTGATGGAATTGACATGATCTTCTCCGTGATCTTCTCTGGCCGTGAACTCCCCGAAAATCCACGCTAAGGACGTTTTCCATTTACAAAGCCCTCTCACTTCATTCTCTCCTTGGCTCGTTGGACAACTCTGTGATTTAGGTGAGAATTAACGCTCCCATTTTACAGATGACAGAACTAAAGAAAGACTCAAGGTCCTGAGAGCCGGCACTGTTCCACATTCACTTCCATATTGTTGATGTTTGTGCTGGGCCACGGCTCCCTGTGTGCCTGCCCCAGTACCTCTGGGCCCCAAGTGTCCCCCACAGTGTGCCAGGCTGGTTCCCATGGGTTGGGGAGGCCCAGGTGGATGTGACTCACAGAACCTATTAGCAGAAGGAGACAAGGAGTCATGAACATTTTACCCAGTTCACCATGAGCCCTGAGCAAACTTTGTCCAGAGCCATGGACTTTGGATTAAGAGCAGCACAATGCCCTTAATAACAACCCCCGCCCTTCAGCTGGAAGGGCCACAGGATCCCTGGGAGAAGGTCGTGACTTTGACCCAGGCCAAGTCCCTAAGTCAACACTCTTCCACAGTTCTTGTTCCCTGAAGAGGGAACACGTGAACAGGTCCTCCCTGACTACAGAGTATTCTGGTCTGACTACGGGATCAGAGTGGTAGGAAGAAGACCCACAGCCCTGGGCTTGTTCTGGACCCAGCGTCAGGGTTTGAGAGGTACTGTCCTTCCGGATTGCACAGGTCCAACTGGGGAGACTGAGGGTGCCGCTGGGGCAGGGAGCCTGGCCTGGGCTGTGTTGTGCTTTGTCCTCACGTTTGTCATAAAAACTCTCATTCTGCCCTTATTTCAGGCCACCAAAACTTCTAAGGAAACTTTTGGCTGCCAGAAGGTACTGTGCCAGCCTCTCTCCAAAGATAAAGGACATGCCCGAGAATCAAGGGTATGTTCATTATTGAGCACCTACTATGTGCCACAGACTTTACAAATCTACAACCACCCTGTGAGGCAGGTGCTGTTACCCTCATTTTGGTAGATGAGAAAGGTAAGACTCAGAGAGGTTAAGTGACTTGCCCAAGGTCACACAGATAGTAAGTTGCAAAGCCGCACCCAGGACCCTCTGGCTCTAATGCTCAGGCCCTTTCCGGTGCACACCTGTGCCTGGAATACATCTAGTCCAGTCTCCCCACAAAACAAGAATTGCCTCAACATCTTCCCTACCAGGCCATACAGCCTCGGTTTACAGGACCCTTGCTCTCTGAGGCCGCCCCTTCCTTCACTGAAAAGCAGCTCTAATGACCATATGGAGACATTGACCATATTCTTTCTATTGAGACAAGAACTGCTTCCAGTTTGGCTGTGCCTTCTGGAGCCACAGGAAGTAATTCCCTCTGTTTCGGGCATTGCTCTAAAGGATTCAAGATGGCGCCCCACGTGGACAGGTACCTCCCAGTCTTCTCCAGGTTAAATGTCCTATTCTTTCAGCCATACCTCCATAAACAGTACATCTAGACCTCTCACCAGCCCTTCTCTGGAAGAGCTTCAGGTTACTTCTTCCCCAGGAGTTTGATCCGTCATGTGTGGTCCAGCCGCACAGAGGTGATGACCATCCCCTCCCTTGCTCTGGATGCTCCTATAAATGCAGCCTAAGAGCACATCTGACATATGAGCTTGCAGCCCACCAAAACTCTCCCGGAGCTTGTCCTGTGAACCACTGTGACAGACACCACTGGTTACCTAATCGAGAGGCATCCTTGCGCCCTTCTGCCTTGATGGCAGAGGGAGACATTCCTCAGGTGCTCACCGTCCCTCAATGCCTGTTCCAGGAAATAAGCCAATCACGGTGACCTCGAGCAGCTTTCCAAAGACTGAATTAGTACGAGTGTGTTCCATTCTGGTTAATGGGTTCTTCAGAGAAGTCTGCTGGGGGCTACTAGGAGAGGCTTTCCTAAAAGAAATCACAAGGGAGGAAATGCCACTCTACTTTGACTGAACCTTGCCAGGTCTATGTGTAATGCCTGGAATAGTGACAGCCATGAGAGAAGACATCATGGACACAGTGGGGATGGCAGAAGGAGAAGATGGAGAGCTTATTTGTCACTGTGACAGTGAGCGGTCCCTGGAACCCCTGACCTCAGGCCGTCTCGTCACAGGAGACAAAAAGTGTAAGACCCAGATCGGTTTTCCATCACTGGCAGCTGAAAGCCCCATGGCCCTCAGGCTCCTGCAACAGGATTATTGTACTGTCTGAACCTGGTGGACCCCAAGGGAGAAATGGCTTTGTTTTTCCTCCCTTCATGGCCTTTAGCAACACTAGCTTGAGTCTCCCATTCCTGCCTCTTAAACATCAGCTGGGGCTAATCCCAGAGCTTTGTGGTCACTCTTGGGTATAAGGAAGTCCAGTCCAGTCTAGTCCAGTTTAAAACTTTAATCTCAGATCCATTTTGATGCTCATATTCTCCCTGTTCCCAGAATAGACCATCCTTCAGCCGAAGGGACTTAGAAAGGAGAGGAGACATGCTCTTCTCCCCAGCCCCCTCCTTCTATTCCTGGCCCTTCCACAGTCTCAGGCTGGGGAGAGGAATTAAAAAGACAATGGAGGGACTTCCCTGGTAGTCCAGTGGTTAAGATTTCTCCTTCCAGTGAAGGGGTTGCAGGTTCCATCCCTGGTGAGGGAGCTAAGATCCCACATGCCTCATGGCCAGAAAACCAAAACATAAAACAGAAGCAATATTGTAACAAATTCAATAAAAACTTTTTTAAAAAAAGACAATGGAAGCCCTCCTGTGGCCTGGCTCCCAACGCTGGCTCTCCAGGGCCCCGTGTGGGGTTTTCAGGACCCACACAGGAGCCTCTTCGTCGCCCTTTTCCACGGAGGGGCAACCCAATGTCCCCACAGGCTCTAGCCCGTGGGGGTCCCCCCGCAGCCTCCTCTGGACCCACAGCCTGCCCTCTTGGGTGGAACACTGTAAAAATCCAAAGGTGGCCCAGCCAACTTCCAGTGTCCACTTGGTCCACAGGACACTCCCACATTCTGACCATGCCAGTCAGTGGGAGTACAGATGGCCCCCAGGAACCCCTGCCACCCCTCCCCAGTGCTCTTCACCCTTGTTCAAATAAGCAGAAGATGGAGCAGCAAGTTTATGTCGAAGTAGACATCCAACCTGGGAAGAAGATGCTGTCTCCCCTTCTGGTAGTTTCAATGAGGGATTCTTGGGAGCCCGCTGCCCCCAACCTGGCTAGGCTGGAGAGGAGGGGACCATAGCACTCTTCCCCCAGACTGACAACTCAGAACTAAAGTGATTCTCCCTCCTCTCTCTGATGTCCTGCTTATTTATCCAGGCCGGGGAGGACTGAGGACATCTCTTTGCCCTCGAGTGTGCATATGCCAGGTAGCCAATGCCAGGGTAAGAGAAAAAGTCAATGCCTGGTATATACCTTTCAAGCCAGATCTTTCCTGCGAGGTAGTTGAGCAGCTGCTTTTCTTAATGTCAGTGCAAGATCTCGCTGACTTAGCGCTACTAGAATCTCATCTGGTTGGTTCCAGGCTTTTGGTGATGTTCTGGGTGTTGAAGCCCGGTTCCACTGTTAAATCTACTCCCGCTCTCTCCCAGCTCCGTGTCACCCACAGATTTGATAATCCAGCTTTCTGTGCCATTATTCAAGCCTTTGATGAAAATATCAAAGAGAACAAGACCGAATAGAGGACCCATAATTTAGGACGACGTTTATTCCAGCATGTTCTTGGTGAACTGTTTCTGGCTCCAGCTACTCACCACTTCCTTTTATCTGTGCTCTAAAACTGTCTGTTTGATCAACTCTCACAGGTGACGAGGCTCCAGTCTCCCGGGATGTCAGTGACCTGGGCTGGGGATTTGGACTTGCTGAAAATAGCAGGTGCTTCCTCGCCTAGCTCAGCCTTCACCCTCCCCCACCCCCACCCCCCCACCCCCACCACCGCCTCGTTTGGGCATCATCATTGAGCTCAGCTCTGCCCAGCCACACCCCAGCCCCAGCCCCAGAGCTGAGCACCGCCCATTCATCCCCTTCTCGGCTCAGACTCAGCGCCTCTCTCAGGCAACCGGTCTGTCCCTGAGGGGAGGGGCGGGAGGGCAGTCACTGGAGCACTCAGATGACCTTAAGAGTTGAGATCTGCCATGGGAAGCTGCTGACGTCCAGGACCCTGAGGTCAGCTGGGGCTGGGATGGGTGTAGCACAGAATATGTATTAAGCAAGCGCCAGGAGCTGGGCTAGATGTGTTACCAGAATCTCATCACAACCCTCATCACATCAATGGTCTCCATCTCCTGGGTGAGGAGAGCAGGTGAGGGAGGTCACACCATTTGCCTAAAGTCACCCAACCAACCAGTAAGTGGCAGAACCAGGTTCTGACCCCGAGGCTGTGGTTCCCCCTTCCGAACTGGCCGCCATACCCTCTGGGTAGCTGTGCTGCTCTGTTTTCTCACCTACCCAGCTTCCCTCCCAGGCAGTTAGGGACCGGCTGCTGCTTCAGCAGCCTCCGGAAGACAGGGTAAGCCTGAGCACAGCCCTCCCTGAGCCCCCGGGAGGGAGTAGCAGGTTGAGGGCAAGAGGAGGGGGGAGGAGGGGGAGGGGGTGAAATCAGGCTGCAGGGAAACGAGTCCAGTGTTCCCAAGACCTGAATGATTTGGGATTAATCTTCCAGATCTGGCACCACGGATGCGATACGCATCTGCTGCTGCCCCGCCCCTCCAGCCCATCGCGGGCGAACAGATGGGCAGACCCCTCCCGGGGGTCTAAGTAGGGCACTGCTGGGGCTGCTGGGAGGCAGGGAGGGAGCCAGTGAGCCGGGCAGGGAGAACAGGGCAGACCTAGCTCCACCTCCCCTGCCCGGGCCCCCCAGCTTCCAAGGCAGGTAGACTCTGAGGGTCAGCTGTCTGCTGCCAACGGTGAGTGGGGTGGCCACACGAGGCAAAGACTCTGGTCCCTGGAGCAGAGCCTGGACGAACATTGCAGGGGATTCATGCACAAGTCAGGCAGTCCTTTCTAATTCCAAAGTCCTTCGCCTGAGACCCCTGGAACGGATGAGCGACAGGAGCTTCCTCCTCGGGGCTCTAGAGCGAGGCTTGGGCAGCGCTGTGTCCAGAGCACCCTGGTCCTAACCAGGCCCAGGCTCTACACGGGCCCTCCCATCACCCGGAGCGCAGTGGGGTAGGGCAGGCCCTGGGAGGCCGGGACAATGCAGACATGTAAAGACAGCAGCTGTCAGGGCTAGAGGCACCTTAGGACCCATGAGTCCTCTTTATGTTCCAGAAGTGAACGCTGAGGCTCAGCGAGGAGAGGGGGCCTACACACAGGGAGTGGGTGACAGAGCGGGGAGGCCTGCCAGCTCCCTGAGTAGTTCTCCTTCCATATCAACACAAGCTGCCGAGCTTTATTTGTAACAGCAAAACACAGGAACAGCCCAAACGTCCACCAGCAGGTAAATGGATAAACCAACTGGGTATTTCCGTGCCGGGAACTAGTTACCACTCAGCAACAGGAAGGGATGAACCAGTGATACGTGCAACATGGATGAGTCACAAAAGATCACAGAAGTCAGACAGAGAGGACACACTGTAGAATTCCATCCATTTAAAACTCTGGGAAGTGTAAACTGATCTAGAGGGACAGACAGCAAATCGACAGTTTACAGCGCCAGGAGGGGCACTTTAAAAGGGGGCACAGGAAAGATTTGGGGTGAGGGGTATATTCACTGTCTTGATTGTGCTGTTGGTTTCGCAGGTATGCACACATGCTGGGAAGGGGAGGGGGCTGATGCGGGGGGAGAGCTGGCCGGGGAGGGGATGGACATGGAGTAGAGCTGGCCCTGACGGAGCCTGGAAGGAAGGCTGGGAAGTAGCAAATGGCAAAGGCACTGCAGAGGCAGGAGCTTGAATGAAGGCTCAGACAAGGCAATGCTCTCAGAAGGATCCAGAACAATGGGAGGAGCCCAGGGCTGCTTGGGAAGGGGAGGGCGTGGGGCTGAGGAGGGAAGCTCTGTGTCCATCTCCTTCGTGGTTATATCTCTGGAACCTCACAGGTACCTACACTTAACAGGCATCAAAAGATGGTTGTGGACATGTGAGAGGGAGAAAGAGGAGGGACAAGAGGAGGAGAATGGAAGAGAGATCCTGGATGCATCCACCAAGCTGGGGTGTGTGGGTATATTAGTCCACAGGCAGCAGGGAGCCAGGGCAAAGGAACAATGCGTGTAATTTAGAGTTTCAGAAAATACACCTGGCAGCAAAGTACAGGCACCTCCACTCTGTCCTGATGGATGCAACTGCTCTCTGGAAGGACTGCCCCATCTCTATACCAGCCTGGACAGGGGAGTGGCAGGGGGCACATAGCAGGCGCTTCTCCAAGAGCTGGGAGGGCCTGGGATGCCCCAGCTGCTGCTTCCAGAGCTGAGAACAATTTACTCCCCTTGCCTGCCAGGGAGGCCAAGGAGGGCCTGTGGCACAGCTAGGAAGGGGGAAGATTTTCAAAACCCTGTGATGGAATCTCCCTGGCTCTCCCGGGCCTCACGTTTCACAGGTGCTTCCAACCCACAGATCAGATCCTCCGGCGGCAGCAGTAGCCCCAGCACCCCTGCCTCCAGGGCAGGAAGGAAGAACACAGGCCTGTAGGAGTGTATGAGGCCAGGAGGGGCAGGCAGGTACCACATGTGCACTTGGCTCTTCCACCACCCAACAGCTGAGGAAACTCAGAAGACCCAAGTCCCTCCCCCAAGAGACCACCTCCGCCAGGGCCAGCTCTGGGCTGGGAGTAGGGGTGGGCAAATGAATGGGCTTCCAGGATGTTGGGCCAGCTGTCTGCCTGGACCAGACTGCTGTCATCCTGTTTTTAATTCAAGCATCAAAAATGAATAGCAGCTGCCTGGGGTGTTAAGATGAACCTTGTAATCTACCATACCCAGCGCATCACTGTACAGTTGACCCCTTCATCTCCTCCCTGAACCTGTGAAGCAGTCAAACCCTACAAATAAGGGTTGCATGCTTCAGCTAGGCCTGTGGACTTGTCTAAAGTCCCACAGCTAAAACGGTTAGGAGGAGGGAGCTTCAGCTTCCAAGCCAACCTCAAGAAGGGCCCAGAAAGCATGAGGACAGGATGGATCTTTACGAGGAAATTTACAGACAGCTCAGGGTAAGACCAAGCTGTCCCAGCCTCATGGGTCTGCCATTACGGAGAGGCCCCAAAGGGACCACCTTATCCTGCCCCTCGATTTGTAAATGAGGAGACTCAGTGCTGAAATAATGTGTCCATAGTCATACAAGGAAAGTGGCAGAGCCAGTCTCGGCCTGAAAGGCCTCTCTGGTTTTAACAATTGTGGAGATCACTTCTCCCTTCCTTCCTGTCGATTCATGGGGAAAAATCTGACTCTCGCATGCGGACAATGTCCGTGTCACCGAGGATGCACTGGGAGCTGCCGGGGAGTCAGCGCAGGCCCAGGTCCCATCTTCAGCGGGGCTGTAAAGCAGCACATGGGGCTTGCCTTTCCCTGCCTCAGTCTGCCTAGGGCAGAACTAATCACTGCACGAGATTTGACCAGAGTTAGAAGGAACCCCAAAGGCTCAACCTGCCTCATTTCACCCATCAGAAAACTGAGGCCTGAGAAGGACCAAGGAGGTGGTCACAGGAATCTGTACTTTCAGCGGCTCTGAACCGAGAGAGTGAGAATCAGGGAGAGGCCTGGACCAGCTGGCCCAGGGGGTCCTTGGCAAGGAGAGGGTGTGCTTGGGCAGAGTTACGAGGGGCATAGGCTCACCCCATCCCCTGTTCCCACAGCACAGGCAGATACCCTGAAGCCTGTCCCCCAGGGGTCCATGGCCAAGTTAAAATTCTCTACTACAGGGAAAAGAACAGCCACCACTGTTGAATACCTACCAGATGCCAGCATTGTACAAGGCAGGAATCACTCCCCCCATTTTACAGATGAGCCAAGATTCAAGGAGGTTGAATGATCTGCCCAAGGTCACACAAGTGGGAAGGAGCAAAGCCCGGACTGAAAATGCAGTGTCCTTCCCACCGCACCTCACTGCCCTCAGCCTGGGCCACCCTGCTGCTCTTTGCTTCTGGAAGGAATTGCCCAAGCTCATCTGCTCAGCCAGCAGCCCTGAGATGGGGCCTCTGAGGTCCTTCGGCTGCCTCTCTCCAGCCCATGCTTCTGGGATTATTCAGTGCTGCCCCCCGGCCCCCGCCCCAGGGCCCCTCACACAGGAGTCCCCACATCAGATGGTGTGGAGACAGCCCAGGCCAGCCAGGACCAACTCACCAGACCCACCCTTTGAGAATCTCCAAGCAATCAACTTGGGAATCTGCATTTTTACAGGAACCTTTTGGAAGCACTGTTTTGGAGAAAGAAAGTGAGAAAGACTGGGGTCTGCTGCTTTCAGTAAAGATCTCCCGCAGGTCTCTCTATGTTGGAGAAAGGAAAACCTATTTCCATTCGACTCTCTCAGGCCTAAAGCAAGCTGGTTTCGATTCCCCTTGGTGGAATCAAAGGAGCCCCTTCTGGGAGGCACAACCTCATGTGGTGAAAAACATCCCCATTGTGTGGGGGAAAAGGACACCCCTTCCTCCAGGCACCTCCATAGCTGAGGGAGCTGCTCAGAGGGGAAGAGAGCTAGGAGGTGCCGAGGCCCCGCCCACATGGTCAAGTCTCACTCAGGAGAACGTGTCCTCCCCTGACACACTTGCCTTGCCTGCCCCCTCCGGCTAAAACCTATCTCTGCTGTGGATAAAAGGTCGTTTGCCTGGAGTCGCTAAAAATTACACATTAACAGTCCTACTGATTTCCAGCCATTTCAAATGCTGGCTTTGGCCAAAAACTTCTTTAAAAGGCCATCCTCCCTTCTTATTCCATAGCGTTTACATTTTATAACATTTATACAGAACCGCTTTCAAGCAAAGATAGGCAATACTTGCCTCGAATGTCCGCATAAAAAGTAAAATCTGGGAAACGTCTACATTGGATGGCTAAGGAATGCCTTCTGAGCCCAGCAGTGATTAGCTCCATCTGCAAAATAGTTCAGAATACTGCTTCCTCACTTGGGGAACCTCCTTCTCCGAGAAGCCCTCCTGCCTTCTTCCATCTGGGCTCGGTCATGGATATCAGTCCCCAGGAGTGTCCTCCATAGACGCAGCTGAGTCTCCACTCTTTATATGCACGAAAGCTACATTTACTGAGCTCTTCTGATGTGTCAAGGTCAGAGACTACTAAGGGAACTACAAATAATTGTTTATTTGCCAGATCAACCCTATAGGGTAGCTATGACTATTACACCCGTTTTGCAAATGGGAAACAGAGGCTCAAGGAGGTCAACAGACCTGCCCACCATTGATTCCACAGCCCATGCCCTTCAAGGCTGTCTGCCCCAGCCAAGGAATCCCTAAACTGACAGGGAGTCTGAAACCTTGTGCCAGGGCTGGGGTCCTGCCAACCTCTTAAGCAGTCCACTCTCCCATCGTGGTTGAGGACACTTGACTGCATCCTCCACCATTTGACCCCAAGAGAAGCAGAGTCCTCAGCCCATCTTTTTGTTATTCTGCATCTCTCTGAATCACTTACCTTACAATGCCCAAGATACTCCTGGGGGGGATGCTTTTTGATGTTAAAATTTCCTCACGTGACTCACAAACATTTTTAAAAGGTGGATGGGCCCCAGCCACAGCATCTCTCCTTTAGTAGTAGGGGCAGCACACCATCTAGTGGCTGTGTGGTGAACCTCGTATTGACCAACCTGCAGGGGCAGAGCCCAGGATCTGGGAGGCCCTTAGGTTGTCAGGTGGTCCAACTGAAGTTCAGAGAGGGGAAGTGACTAGCCTACAAGCACACAGCAAGTCAGTATTCAGTCCTCAGGACCATAACCCAGTTCTTGGGCAGCAAGACTGTGCTTTGCAAACTTCCCACACAGTTTCAGGGAAGCTGCGTGTCTGGGAGAAGTTCTCAATTCTGGTAGTTGTGAAAATGAAGTGTCCCATTCATAGGTGCACCATCTTCCTGGTACTGCATCCTTTATTCTGTTTATCATTTTTGAATAGGTAAAGGTACATATGGTATGAAATCCAAAAGGTAGCAAAAGGGTATGTGATGAAAAGTGAGTCTTTTAGCCCTCTACTGCCAAATTCCGGGATTATCAGTTTCTACATGTCTGTCCAGAGTAATCTTTGTAATTTACAAAGATTTTTTTTTAACTTTTTTACACAAATGATATCTTTTCCTGCACAGGGCACTTAACAAGGCATCTTGGGGACTTCCCTGGTGGTCCAGCAGTTAAGACATGGCACTCCCAATTCCAGGGGCTGGGGTTCGATCCCTGGTCAGGGAACTAGATCACACATGCCGCAACTAAGAGCCTGCATGCCGCAACTAAGAGCCTGCATGCAGCAACTAAAAGATTCCCCATGCCGCAACTAAAGATCTGCACGCCACAACAAAGATTCCACAGGCAGCAATGTACATCCTGTGTGCCTTAACTAACCCGGCACAGCCAAATAAATAAATATTTTTTTAAAAAAAACAAAACAAACAAAAAAAAGGCATCTCGGAGATCACTGTACATCAGCATATAAAAAGCATCCTTGTCCCTTTGTAAAGCCATCCTGCATTCCCTGGGGGGGGGGTATATGGAGGTACCATTTAACTACTATACTTTCGATGGACATTTAAGTGGTTCCCAATCCGCTGCTTTAACAAACTCATATGGAAAATCCTTTAGAATAAATCCCTGGAAGTGACATTGCTGGAATTATCAGCTGTGATTCATTTTGGTCTCATATACCAGCAAACCCAATATAATAAGAGCTTAAATACTTCAGGCCAAAGAGGATGCTATGAAATAAAGGCAAAGAGGAAAGATTTGAGAATGACCTTATGAGGGCCTGAAGCTGGAAGGAGCAGGTGCTGCCTAATCTAATCATCTCTGGTCGCCATAGAAACCAGCTGTAAAGTCAGCCGGAAAGAGCTCATGAACAACATCTACCCCGTCTGCACCAGTATAGACCATTCACATTCCCTTCCCTGTTAGGTCCTGTCAGGCCTGGTTCTGTTGTCTCCTGGGTCTCCCCCAGGAGAGAGCCGGATCTGGACCCTGCCCTCCTCCTCCCAAACCCCTCCCTCCTCTTTCCAGCCACAGTCTCAGATGGCTGCCCTGCAATGCCCACCCTGTCGGGAGAGATGGGCAACTAGATACCCAGCCCTGTGTCAAAGAAAAAACAGAGCCGGACTTTAGTTAGAGTGATAAAAACAGATTTTATTCAGGAGAATTACAATAGGGGGAAAGAAACCTCAGCATAGAACAAGGCTCAATTCCAAATACAGCATGGGCAAGTGGGAATTTATAGCCTAGTGACAGGTCAGGGGGGTGGGGGTGGGGAGGAGTCAGAGGATGGAAAATTACTAAGAGGATACATCGGGGTCAGGGGGATTTGGCTAAACCAACATAACAGGATTCTTGCTGAAGACAGGCCAGGGTAATCAGACATCCCCTGGGGGATGGTGAGGAACTCGATCAGATAACAAAGATGGTCAGATATGGAGGGGGGGGCAGGTTCTGGTTAAATTGACTTAGCAGGGTTCTTAATAAAACTGGATTTTATAAGAAAGTGCACAGATGGGCCTAGGAGAAGGTTCAGGAGCCTGACTAAGGTTTGGTTACCTGCCCATCAGGAGGGCACCTTCTAGCAGGGGAGCAGTCTACACAGGAGGGAAATGGCCCAAGGACGTACAGCAAAAACTTGTTCAAACCAAAACATGTCTGACCTGGCCTGTCTCTCAATGTATCACTGTCCTTCCCAGGGTAAAATAACTCTTCTAATCCAAAATGTGATTAAATTGATTAGGAGAATGTTCAGTCTTTCAGACAAGCCACAGGCAGGCAGTAAGCTTTGAGTACAAATGCAGGAGTTTGCAGGGACGCATTTTATTTGATTCTGGAAATTAGAGGCTCTTTGAAGGTAGCACACAATTTTGTTCAAAGTGTCCCAGGCTTTGACAGAAAAGACCCAAAGCCTGGATCATGCTTTTATGAAAATCCTGAGAAGTGCTTTTTAACACACAGCCTGAGATCCTTCTTGGCACTGCTCTGCTAGACCTGCCCTGACCTCAGAGCAGCTATACTAACTCTCCCCACACCTCCGCTGCACTTCCACATCTGCCCTCCTTCCCTCTGCACAAAAAGCTGAGACTGTATTGTTCCCATTTTATAGATAGGAAAGTAGGGCTCTGAATGATTAAGTGACTGAACCCGGTCACTTTGCTCTAAGTGGCAGACCCAGCCTCCCTCTCTTCCCTAGCCTGGGACAACTTGCACAGATGTCATTCCACTTCTGGAGATTCTGCCCTCTTAGGGGTACATGAAAAAATTCCTATCTCCACCTACTGCCCCATCCACACATGAGGATTCTGTGGCTCTGGCACCCCTAAGGGTTAGTAAATTTCCTCCCTTTGCTGAAAATTTGATCTCTTTCATATAACTCCAAGTGACCTTTGGGCAAGCTATAGTCTTTAGTCAGGACAATAAAAACTGAGCAATTCGAAGACAACTGCTCCTCTGATGGACAAGATCACCACCCAAAGAAGGCTGGCCCACCTTTGACTTTGTAAAGGTTCGGAGAGGAAGAGAGGAGGCCCCAGAAACCCCCAAATCTCCCTGCCCCACTTCACCTTACCCATTGTCTCTGCTGTCCCCAGCCACCAAAGTCTTCAGTGGCTTCCCTGGGCAGCACCCTCAAGGACACCAGATCTCCCCAGAAATTTAGAAGGGCAGAGATCCAGGCCAAGTACAAAGTATTAACAACATGTATTTGGGAACATGTTATTTAGCCCAGGAAATCAGTACTTCCAAAATTATGAGCCAAATTTGTATCCAAAATATACCTTAAGCTCTACCCCTGAATTTCATCAAATAACAATCTGAAGGATTTTGCAAAGCCAATGTATGAACATATTGTCGACTGAAAAAAAAAACCAAAACACACACAACCTAAAAACTGAGTTATGTTTTATTCGATGATCTTACTGAGGACTATAGCCTGGGAATCAGCTTCTCAGATAGCTCTGAGGAATTGTTCCTAAGAGGTATGGGAGAAGCCAGGATATAGAGGAGTTTTTGCTGGAAAAAAAACCGTGTGTTTGAACATCAAAAGATTACTGCTAATCACACACACACACACACACACACACAGAGACATCTCAAGGTAATGATTTTAGTGCTTTACTTTGTATGGGGCAATGCAAGAATCTGGACTTTTTAAAATTATTCCTTTGATCTGCACCTTAACTACCTATCCTGCTTTCTCCATCCTGAATCCCCTCAGGGCGCATGGTTGGGGTGGCTGCAGTAGCTGAGGGCTTTATGACCATCAGCCTTTGTTTACTGAAATGGCAAGCGGCATTCTTTTTCTACAATATCCACCCTGATTCCTCTCTACTTTTCTCAGAATTCCAATCTCCTGAGGCCCCATGCCTTGCTGCTACCTGGGGACACTAATGTCAACCTTACTTTTCACCTGGAAAGTGTAGTCTAGCCAGGCTGGCAGACACCTGGAACCTCGGTGTAGGTCACCCCCCAGTGTGGGGCCTGGCGCCACCTCCCGTGTGTCCAGCAGGGTTGTCTCTGCCTGGAGCAACCGCCTTCTCCACAGGCGGGCACAGACGGGGTGGCCGATCCAGGACAGCTCTGATTGTCACTGTCACGCCCTTACTCCCACGCCTCTTGAGGAATCGGTCCCTTTCCCAACTCCCTCTGCCTCTTACACATCCTCACGTTGCCGCATGGTTACCGGTGAACTCACTCCTCTCCTCCATAAAATCCCAAACTCCTTGAGGGCAGAGACCTTGTCCCGCTTGTCTTTGGGGTTCCATACCTGGCTCTGGGCCTGGCACTTAGTGGACTCCGTGTGTATTTGCCAGTATATCCCTCTGACTCCTGGGCTCCAAAGATAGCAGTTGGATGAATGGTCAGAACATCGTGATAAACTAAAATTCATTTTATGATGTGGCTATAGAGACACACAAAGACTGTGACATCATGTCAGGCAGGTGACACCACTAATCATTAGTAATGTTTATTGCAAGACAGTGTCCTTGGCTTGGACACGTGGGGAAAACAGTTCAGAGCCCCGCTGAGTGTGTCACTGTGCTGTGGGAACTGGCTCCCACAGGGATGGGGCTATGCAGCTGCTGTGGGCCGAGCTGGTCTACCCCTTGCGACAGAAGCTGTGTTTCATTCATCTCTACAGCCCTCAACGTCTAAGTCAATATTTTTGGATAACTGAAGTAATTCCTTTACATGAAACTAGTGGTGTTGTTGAAGACAAGAAGCTCAGAAGAAACCTCTTTCTGCGTCTCTCAACTCCCCCACTGACTGAAAAGAACAGACTACAGTGTAGGGAAGTTCCCAGATGGTCTGCGGCTCCCCGCCCACTCATACCTCTGTGCCATCGCACTGCCATTCCCTCCTCTGGGACAGCCCTTCCCCTTCTATCCTACTTTTGTCTAGAACCCCCCTTCTACACCTTCTCTGTCAGGTCTTCCTGGTCCAGCCCCTTGAGAGTTTTTGTGATTCAACACTGGTCATTTTCATAAGGTCAAGGCAGTCAGGGCAAGCAGGAGGCGGTGGCAGGCAGGCCCTACCCCTGCTCCTCTAGCAGCAAGCTCTGCAATAACGCGGAAATGTGCTCACTGGGTCTGAAGCAGATCCTTGAAGGCCTTGTGCTCCAGCCTGTGGTGTGCCCAGGAATGGCATGGCATGCAGACAGAGACCTGGAGATGAGGACAGAGGGCAGCTGGGGGCTGAAAACTAGGAGCAGGATTTTAAAAGCTGGAAGCCTCTGCGCACAAACCGAGGTCTTTCTGCCTTCCGTGCTCTGAGCAGCATCCGGGGAATGCAGAAAGGAGCAACGGGGTGAGATTGGTGGAGGCGCTGAGCAGAAAGCACGGATTTGGCGGAGACTGAAGAATATGCATGCAAACCCCCACTCCATCACTCACTAGCGTTGATCATAAGCAAATCACTTGGCTTTTCTTTTTTTTTTTTTAATTTAATTTATTTTATTTTTGGCTGTGTTGTGTCTTCGTTGCTGCATGCAGGCTTTTCTCTGGATGAGGCGAGCAGGGGCTACTCTTCATTGTGGTGCACAGGCTTCTCATTGTGGTGGCTTCTCTTGTTGCAGAGCACGGGCTCTAGGCGCATGGGCTTCAGTAGTTGTGGCACGCGGGCTCAGTAGTTGTGGCTCACAGGCTCTAGAGCACAGGCTCAGTAGTTGTGGCGCACAGGCTTACTTGCTCCACGGCATGTGGGATCTTCCCAGACCAGAGCTCGAACCCGTGTCTCCTGCATTGGCGGGCGGATTCTTAACCACTGCGCCACCAGGGAAGCCTGGCTTTTCTTAATTTAGTTTCCTTGGCTATAAAACGGTCTCCCAGGGAGCAGGAACTAGATTCTTAGGCCACTTTTCTGTAAGATGTGAGCAACACCGCGGGTTGGGATCTCTAGGGACACGTCTCAGGCCTCCTGGGAGTTCCCTGGGTATCCAGTAGAGAGGAGATTCCCACGCTGGACGTTTCTACTTCGTGGTTTGCCTCTGACATTGTTCAGCTCAATCTCTCTAAAGGGTTTAGAGAACGCTCTAATATCCACGGTGCATTCTCACTTCATCGTCCCATCAGCCCCTTTTGCAGATGGGGAGACCTGGGCCCGTGACTTGACAGTCACTCTGTGAGGACCAGCGCCCCCGGCTCCGGCTCTGGAGAGCGCAGACGCCAGGCCCCCCGCGCCCTCCCTGGGGGCGGAGTGAGCAGGCGCGGGGCGGGGCCTTTCAGGTCATGTGACTGCCGGCCCGGAAGCACTCGCGCCGCAGACCCCGGGGGTGACCAGTTTGGGGGTACCACCTCAAGCGCGCGCGGAGGTCGCGCTCCTGTTTCGCGCTCCCAGCATCCGCCGCCATGGCCTGGACCAAGTACCAGCTGTTCCTGGCCGGGCTCATGCTCGTTACCGGCTCCATCAACACGCTCTCGGCAAAGTGAGTCCGGGCCTGGCCGGGAGGGGACTCCGCGCCCTCCCTTCGCGGCTCTCCTTTCCTGGCTTCACCAGCCAGCTCAGTTGCTCTGATCCGTTCATGCGGTTTATGGACCACCCAAGGGGTACGAGGCGCAGGGAAATGCGGGGCAGGGCCGTGTCCCCGGCTGGAGGACCCGAGCCCCGGCTTTGATTCGCTGTGTGCTTGATCCCAGCGAGTCACTTTCTAACTCAGCGCCTCAGTTTCCTCATCTTTAAACGGGAGGGAGTTTCTCTCCCCTGCCCCTTCCAAGCTGGCATCAGGGGCCCCACCCTCCAGGAGCTGTGGGCCAGGGAGGGCTACAATAAACGTCGTGCGGACCGAGTGACCAGTGAGCGTGGAGGGCTGCGATGACAGAGAAGGGGGTGCACCATGGGCCCCTCTTGGAGGAAGGGTTACAGCTGGGCCTCGAAGCCTCGGTAGGATTTCTACATGTGGTGGGGACATCGAGGCAGGAACAGCAAGGCCAGATCCAAGTGGATTGTAACTAGCACCGAACGCCCAGGCTGGATTTTGTCCCATAATCCAAGAGGCGCTTGTGAGATGGGGAGTGGCATGTTAAAAGTGATACGGTGAACCTGGTGGTCAAGGTGAAAAGTAGTTGGCTGCAGGAAGACCACTCCAAGGCTGCTGCATAGCAGATAAGGGGAACTAGGAGGCGGCAGTGAGGTGGGAAGGGAAGGGTCAGGTGGGAGAGACCAGGTGCAGAGTGAAGCCACGGGGCCTGACCCACAGGATCCAGTAATCACTCCTGGGCTTCTGCCTGGGGGAACAGAAGTGGCATTAACCCAGGCAGGGTGGGCAGGGGGGCAGTTCAGCTCTGATGTAAGAGGGTGTGGTGCTCTCTGATGTAAGAGGGTGTGGTGCTCGTGGGATGGTGAGGACAGTCCTCAGGAGGTTGGGGACTGAGGACCTGGGGCTGTCATGAGGCTAAGGGACCGAGCATAGCCTCCTCTCTGTAACAACCGGGAAGCCCGGGAAGCAGCCCCTTCTCTTGGTGGCCCTTTGTCCGTTTCTCTGCCCCCACCTCGGGGCAGGGCCCTCCTGCCCCTCTGCCACCATCTAAGAGCCCCAGTACCCAGAGCCTGCCCTTTCTCTGAACCAATTCCAAGGTGCACGTGGAGGACAGTAGACAGTGACCCTCTCCCAGTCAGACCTCCCTTCCGCCTGAGCCCTGCCAGGCTCCAGAGCAAAGGGGAGTCACCCCAGTCACCCTCTGGGCTGTGCTCCAGGCCCCCTGAGGGTGGTGGGGATAGTCGTATCTTATTCGTTTTTGAGGGTGTTTCTTCCCAGCGTACTCCATCAGTGATGTGAGAAATGCCCCCGAAGAGAGGTCTGGGAGAGAAGTATCCTGTTCGATTCATCAGGCATGTGAGGCACTGCCTAGACCTAGGGAAGGAGACAGAAGTGACCAAGAGAAGGTCCCAGGCTTTGAGATGCTTAGAATCTGCAGCAGAGGAGACAGATGTGTACACGCTTGGCAATCACAGTGCCCTCCCTTCTCCACAGGAGGTGGGCCTCTGGGTGAGGCCCACCTGTCTCTCTGGTTGGGCTCTGGCTTGCTGTGTCTGTGTCTTGTGCTGGGCTCCTGGGCCCTGAGGCCTCCTGAAGGGTGCTCCTTTTGCTGAGCCCTTAGCTACAAAGGAAACTCAACCTGAGGGCTCCCATCTCAGGATCTGGCTGCAGCAGAACAAGTCATCTGTCCATCCGTCCCACAAGCCAAGGCCTCAGTCTGGTGCTTATAGGGTGGCTGTGGTCTGCCAGGGCCACCATCCGCAAGGAGAGCTGAGTTACCTACTGAGGTAAACTGCTGACTCAGCTCCTTCTGTAAAAAAAGCTCCAGACCGGTCAGCTAAGAAGCCAGGGGATCCTCAGCCCTGAAGGACTGAAGACAGTGGATGAGGAAGTGGGCGTGAGCATGTGTTGCTGCTGTGCTGGGACCACAGGTCAGCTGTCCGCTGCAGGAGGTCACTGCCCACTCAGCAGGATTGGGTGTGCTGCAGGGAGCCGGCCTGGCCGGGCTGGGCTGGGCTGGGGCTGGGGATCACCTACCCCCAGGAGGGAAAGTCACCGATCAGGCTGGCCCTGTAGCCTCGTCCCTGGGTGTTGGCAGAAGGTCCCTTGCTTCTCCTTTCTGTAGCTGCTTTCTCCCCCCTCACCAGGCTTCTGCCGATGCACTTCCTGGAGACCAAACATTTGCCCTCCTCTGGCACCGCGTAGGGCTGTCTGCCTGAACCAGTGCACATTTCGGAGCCCCACTCTCCTGAATCCAGCTGGGGTTCTGCATGTAAAGAACCAGGGTCAAGTAGACACTCACTCAGGAAGGCTCATATCCCCTCCTAAACTTCTGCAGGCTGTGAAGCCCACCCAGCCATGAAGGGGCCGTGGGGGTCATTTCTCCAACAGTCAGGCTCACTGGGTCCGGGGAGCCTGCAGGAAGGTGGCAGGAGGCCTGCGATCACTGGGCCTCTTTTAGGGAAGGACTCTCACTGTCCTTCCTGCGCCAGCTCTAACTTTTGCCTTGGCAGCTGCCCCTCCCCCCACCCATAGGTTCCAAAAGTGGGCACAGGATAATTGCTTCAGAGGGGTTCAGGCCAGCTGGAGAAAGCCTTAAGTCAGCAGGGCAGTGTAGCAGTGAAAAGAGCATGAGACTTGGAAGCTATGGGATTAGATGAGTCACTGGGCCTCTCCAAGCCTCAGTTTCATCTATGAAATGGGCATGATAATCCGTGCCCCACCTTCTCCCCAGACTCCTTGTAAGATCTACTGAGGAGAGTTATCTAATACTTAAGAGAGGGGCGGCTGTCATCATTTATCACCACGTGAGCCAGGGCCGCCTGCTATGACACCTCAGAGAGTGGAGAAGCCCTGGGGCCCTTCTGAAGATCCCAAGCCAGAGAAAGAAGCTGACTCACTGGGCTTAACAGACCCAGGATGAGAGCGGAACTGGCACAGATTCTGTGGGGAATGGATGCACAGCTAATCCGTGCGAGGCAGACGCATCAACCACTTCCTCAGCTTCTGACCGCCACCCCTGGTCCCACACAGACGCGTACGCCTCTCAGAACGCTGAGCTTTGAGTTTACTGAGCAAGGCCACGCCAGAGTGACTCACCCCTAGTAAGGGTAGCCCACCCGGAGCCCTCCAAGGCCCAGGGAACTCTAAAGGAAGCCTGCCTCTGCCAGTGGAGGGCACTTCCTCATGTGGCCTCAGCCTGAGCCTGGTGGGTCCCCAAGGCCTCCTGCCTACAGCTTTCCCCAGGATATAGTGTCCAGAGAGAACGGAGGGCCCATCTGCAGGGCTGACCTTTTCCCCACCTCAGCCAGGGGGGTGGGAAGAAACTTGAGTAAGAAGGTGATCGGTGTTGAGGAAGGAGCACAGAACAGGGGGTGGTGCTCCCGGGTCCTAGTGCTTCCCTGTGTCCCTCAAGCCCTGTCTGGTGCCTGGGTTTCTCATCTCTCAAACAAGGAGCTTCCC
The DNA here is from genome assembly GCF_949987535.1 of Balaenoptera acutorostrata. Lineage (NCBI taxonomy): Eukaryota > Metazoa > Chordata > Mammalia > Artiodactyla > Balaenopteridae > Balaenoptera > Balaenoptera acutorostrata. The sequence continues at coordinate 73,254,590 of NC_080075.1, read as the reverse complement.
GAGATGATGGCTGAGTTTGTTCTCCTCCTTCAGCACTTTGTGGCCCTCCAGGTGCCTCTGCGTCAGCCTGCAGGCTGGGTCCCAGAGGATGGACACTCTCCCCGGACGGAAGCTTTGAGGCTGGAGCAGAGCTGGGGCCACACCCGCCCAACACAAGGGGAAGTGGCTTCTGCTCAGCAGGGGAGAAAGAGGGAGAAGAGGGGCAGCAAAGAACTTTTATTGACCACCTGCCATATGCCAGGTCTTATATGTCTTATTACTTTTGCCAGTTCATCAGTGTTGGCATTATTATCCCCAATTTAGAGGTGAGAAATCTATAACACATCCAACCTGTGAGAGTCAAAAGTCTGAGCTTTCCATGTATCCTGCTGCCTTTTCTGAAAATAAGTGCAAGCAGATGGGTTTGGCCCCAGATCCGCCCATTGTTAACTGTATGAGCCTGAACACGGCTATCTCCACCCCAAGGTCTGAAGACCCTGTCTGTAAAATGAGGATCCTTGTTGTGAGGCCTAAACCACACAGCCCATATGAAGTGCTCAGCCTCCTCAGGGAGAAGTACAGGCCTGGTACAAAGTCAGTACACAGTGAATTGTACATTCATAAAAACATGTTAGTGAAGCGTTTTGCAAAGAGATAAGTGCTATCCCACTGGGGAGTGATTGCTTTCACCCCCAGATGAACCGGGTCTGGCTTTTGGCTCGTGTTCTGTGCTACCTGGGGTCCTTCTGAGACTGCACAGTGAGCCAAACGTTTCCCAGGGCCAAGATGAGAAGCCTGACTCTATCCCAAAGTGACTGCGGGCCTGAACTCCTCCCTGGCCCCAAGAGTCTGCCAGGGCAGCCTGTCCTGACACCCAAACCCTCGGGGTGTAAACCTGCCCCAGGCACTGAGATACAAAAAGATTCCATTTCCCCTGCTGGGAACCTGCCAGCCCCAGCCTGTTCAGGCAGAGCCACCCCTTGGAGAAAGCAGACAGCGCAGGGGGAGGGGAGGAGGCTTAGCACCAGCCCTACAGCCAGCTCCCCGTGCAGTGCCCCTCCCTAGGGAAGGGCAGGCCCAGCTGGTCCCACCAGCAGGGGACACCTCAGACCAGGTGGCAAATTAGCAGTCATGGATACATTGCCGTTGGACTGTAGTACCTGCCTATTTGTCTAGCGGTGTCTGGAAGTCCCATTCATTCAACAACAACAAAAATGTTTGAACTTCTGTATAATAACATGCCAGGAGCAGGGGATTGAAAGCTGTGGAAGTTGCTGGATGCTGAGCTCACAGCCTCTCAAGTGACAAGGACCTTGGAACCAGAAAATGATGCAGATATGAGTTGTCATGAGAGTAAGGTGCACAGGCAGTAGCCCAGGGGGAGTTGCAGGAGGTGGCCCCACTGCTAGGTCGGGGGTCTTGAGCCTGCCAGTCTGTGCTCTGGATGTGGCCCCAGGATGGGGAAGGGGCTTCCATACCAGCCCTTGCCCTAGGCTTCTGATTGACCATGAACTTGGCAGGACCTCCCTTGTCCCTCCTGGAGGAGCCCTGGGAACTCGCTCTCTGACCTGCTCACTCGCCGCAGGGCAGTTGTTCCTGCGCCCTTGGTAAAGCTTGACCTCTTTGCTCTCCTTGGCTTCTCTCTTTTGCTCAGCTGCCTCACCCAGGCCCTCCCAGAGGACTCTGTCTGTGAAGGTGAGTCTGGCTGGAGAGCAGGCCAGGCTGAGTGAGCCATACAGGTGGTGTGTGTCCCACACCCACATCGCATGTCCTGTCCTGTCCTGCCCCGCCTGGGGATCCCAGAGTCACAATCTACAGCAGATCGGGCAGAAATGAGACCCCAGAGAACAGGTGGTTTCTGTCCTTGATGGGGGTTTTCTTTGCCCCTTTGGTACTGAGTCTGGTTCCAGCCTGATCCCCTGACCCAGATTTCCTCTGCCTTCCCAACCAGGCATATCAGAACTTCTAGCTGCCCATCAGCTCTCCTTTGACCTCCACCATTCCCAAGCACCAGAAGCCCTCCTACCTTCCCTCCTCACATCTGTGGGAGTGGGTGGGGTCTCCTACCTTGAGATAAGTTTGCCATAGTCCTGTTTTGTTCACTTGCCCTGGGATATGTTCAGATCTCTTTGTAGATGTGATCTCTCCCTCCAGGTCTGTGCTACCACCAGCGCTCAGCCGCTCAGCCCGCCCTTCCCACCGCCTGCCCACTTGCCCCGGGCTGTGGGAAAGAGCTCCCTGTTCCCCTCCTCAGACTCAGGCACAGAGAAGCCCCGCCTGCACAGGATCTTTGTCAAACCCAGACCTGCACCGCTTGGCATGACCAGTGGCCCCTGCTTGGGGCACAGGAAGCAGAAGGCGTCCCTGCGCTCCGGGAGCCGAGGCTTGTGCACAGAGGAGCCAGCAGATGGGGCGGGGACCACGATGTAGCTGCTCTTGACAAACATTGTAAGGAAAGACATTTAAGAAGAAGTCCTGAGTCTTACACTTTAGGGACCGCCACCGCCTACGAGTGGGGTTGCTGCAGCGGGGGCAGGTCAGTGGCCCACTGCAAGCGGCCCTGGGTCTGCCTTGACTTGAGTCAGCAGTGTGATGTGGCCCATGCAGTCCAAGCCAGGTCAGCTAACCAGGGTGTCCAACACGTGGGAGGGGCCGCCCTGCTGCCCGACTCAGTCTGGGCCAGATCACATGCCCTTGGCTCTGGGCCTGGGCCCACCAGAGTGCTTCCAGAAGTCAGCAGCCAGGGGAGTGAAAGGTTAGCAAGGGCTGGGGCTGCTCAACCAGGAGAAGATTCAGAAGGTGGGGAAGTCACCACATATATGAAGGGCTTTCAAATGAAAGAGAGATTAGATTCCCAGGGACATAACTAAGGCCAGCGAGAGTGAAATTCAGAGGCAGAAGTTTTAGTGACAGACGGCGGTTGGTGCAAAAGGGTTGGTGGTAGCTGCCCAGAGCGCTGTGCCGTGACGGACTCTGGGCTCGGCGGGGAGCATGCCATAATCAGGCCCATCTGCCGGGGTGCTGGCTGGCACCCGCTCCACAAGTGCCATGTACTTGCCACCTGCTTCCGAGCCAGCGCTAGAGGAAACCCTCCAGACCCTTCAGGCTATGTGAAGGTGACCGGGTGGTCTGTGTCAGCTGGCCATTTCCCAGGGCCCACGTGACCTTGTAGACCAGGGACTCTTGATATGGGTCCCTTTGATAGTCTGGTGAAGCCTAGAGTAGTGTTTTAAAACGTGCAAATAAAAGACCAAGGATTACAGAAAAAGCTAATTGTATTGAAATAAAGTTATCAAGAAATTAAACAAGCCAATTTGTGATACAGTAATGTACATGTGTGCATGCACCTCTTAACACATGAAATAGTAAGCAGTGGGTCTAATTACTGTAATTTTGGAGCAGTGATGAGTGTAAATAATACTTCACAATATCTGCAGTGACTCGAATGTGATAATGAGAAGAGCTGTGATTTCCGTGTGTGACAAAGTCGCAGGTACTGCAATACTACACTCATAAATGGAGGAAATGCTAAATTTCTGTTAGAGGTTCATGAGATTTCAGCTAAAGGGTCCCAGGCCCCCGCGTTCTGTCTGCCATCCCGGGGGAAGACTCCTTGCCGCGGAGACTGGTCCCTTCGAGAGGGAGCCCCGCTCTGGGCCGAGTCCGCTAAGTCTGGTCTCTTGGCTTCAGGAGGTGTGAGCTCTCTGCAGGCCCCAGGGCCGGGTGGGAGAGGCCGCTGCCACACTGCAGGGTTTGACCTTCTCTCTGTCTGCTGCAGGTGGGCGGACAACTTCGTGGCCCCAGGCTGCGGAGGGAGCCAGGAGCACAGCTTCCAGCATCCCTTCCTCCAGGTATCTGTGCCTGTCCTCGCCCATCTCCGTCTCCCAGCCCTCAGGTCAGGGGCCCCCACGAGGCCATGCTGCTTCCTGACCTGGGTTGGGGGCGTCCTCCCTTGCTCTCAGGAGAGCCACTTGCTTCTCTCTCTCCCTCCCAGAAGAGAGGCCAGGGTGTGAGGTGCCCCTGGAAAGGGGCAGAAGGCACAGTCCCCTGTAGGAAGCCTGCACAAGTCCTGGTGAGCGGTCATGCCCTGGACTCCTTGAGGCCAGCCCTCACCATGGCCAAGTCAGGACACATTTGGAAAAATCCAGCCCTGTTGTAAAACCTGCTCCCCAACCACGGGGAGCCCAGACCCCACTGGGGCAGGGCAGACACCATCAATGGAAGGTACCTTATTGCTAGACTGGGAAGCAGGAGACTTAAAGTTTAGTCCGGCTCTGCCAGCAACTTGCTTTGTGACCTTATATAAGTTCTCAAGCCTGTCGGGGCCTCAGTTTCTCCATCTGGAACATGACCAGGGATTGGTCTAGATTGGTGGGTTTTCAGATCAGGCTCTACACGGCATTAGGGTTTCTGTCGAGGTGTTTGAAGAGCTTAGGGGTAGACCTAGGAGGCAGGCTCTGGCCTCCCACACAGAGCAGTTCTGCTTTTGTCTGTTTTACATGTTGGGGTTATAGGTAAACTCTTGTGTGAAGAAAGGTTATGTTTAAAAAATTTTGTTACAGAGAATTCCCTGGCAGTCCAGTGGTTAGAACTCCATGCTTTCACTGCCGAGGGCACAGGTTTGATCCCTGGTTGGGGAACTAAGATCCCACAAGCCGTGCAGCACGGCCAAAAAAAAAAAAACTCTTGTTATAGGTGGTCTTCCTTCCAGCTCTGAAGTCTTGGTCTGTCCCTGCAGGCAGTGGGCATGTTCCTGGGGGAGTTCTCCTGCCTGGCTGCCTTCTACCTACTCTGGTGCAGAGCTGCAGGGCACCCAGACACCAGCGCGGATCCCCAGCAGCCCTTCAACCCCCTTCTTTTCCTGCCCCCAGCCCTCTGCGACATGACCGGGACCAGCATCATGTATGTGGGTGAGTAGCCAAGCTGGGCTGCCAAGGGCTCAGCGAAGCCTGTGGCCCAAGGGGGCTGCTGAGAAAGAGCCACCCCCAACTCATCTTCAGCTTGCCCCGCCCCTCTCCCACCAACCTTTACACACACGCCCCCAACCAAGGTTTACTGAGTACTTACCACGTGCCAGCCCTGTCAGCCCTGAGGACACCTCAGTGAACAGACAAGCTGGGCCCTTAGGAGCTAACGTCACATGTCTCTCCTCTCCTAGCCCTGAACATGACCAGTGCTTCCAGCTTCCAGATGCTGCGGGGAGCAGTGATCATATTCACAGGCCTGTTTTCGGTGACCTTCCTGGGACGGAGGCTGGCCCTGAGCCAGTGGCTGGGTATCCTCGCGACCATCGCAGGGCTGGTGGTCGTGGGCCTGGCTGACCTCCTGAGCAAGCACGACAGTCAGCACAAGCTCAGCGAAGTGATCACAGGTGTGGCCGGGGTGGGCATCCCGGGGCTGCCCTGCACAGAGTCACTCGACAAAGCATTTTACGAGCTCTGCTGTCCGCCAAGCCCTGAGGGAGGGCATGTGGGACACCAGCTGATGTGGACATGCACCTGCTCTCGAGGTGATATGGGAAGAGTGTAGGGAAGACCAGCAAGGGACAAGCAGCATGAGGGAGGGGTGGGTAAGGAGCGGGGAGGTCCAAGGAAGGAGAGGGCTAGTTCTGCGATTTACTTACAGCCACACAGACTGCAGGATCCGGAAGAGGAAAGGAATGCATGTTGACTGAGCACTTACCGAGCGCCCAAGCATGCTTCGCACCGTGCTCGTCATCACTGCCATCCTCACAGTCCCGGAAGGGGAGCACTGCAGCCCATTTTACAGTGAAGTGGCCACCCTGGTCACGCGTGGCAGGATTAAACCACAAATGTCCATCTCAAAGCCTGTTGCTTCTCAAAAGACCTGCTTACCCCAGTTGTGCAGGCCTCAGGCCCAGGCAGACCCCTGGACCTTCTGGAGCCTTAGCCCAGAGGGGGTGACAGTGCCTTCCCTGCTGGCCTGCCTCACCCCGCAGGGGCCAGGAGGTCAGGCGCGGGGGCTGTCATGGCCGGACCTCATGGGCTGTATGGTGCCCTGCGGAGTCAGGGGCTGCAGGGGCTCTTAGGTTTCCGTGGGCTGGGATGTCTGCCTCAGCCTGGCCTCACCCTGGGCCCCTCCTTTCCCACAGGGGACCTGCTGATCATCATGGCCCAGATCATCGTCTCCATCCAGATGGTGCTGGAGGAGAAGTTTGTCTACAAGCACAACGTGCACCCACTGCGGGCAGTCGGCACTGAGGGTGCGTGTGAACACAGGCTGGCAGGAGGGCACTGGGTGGAGCACGCCCTGCGGGGTGGCACATGGAGGGAATGCAGTGAGGGCGCCTGGCGAGGTGTCGGGGGCCTCTGGGAAGGGCGAGCCTCCCGCCCTCCTTCCTCGCTCCCTTCACCATGTTCGTGTTGACAAATACCCTGACAGCTGCCATGCACTCAGCCAGGAGCTAAGGGAGGACAGGGACGAAGATGAATGAGACGCAAGCCCCACTCTAGAGGAACCGACCAGCAGGAAAGGAGCAGGCGGTGCGTTTTAGCTCGGACCGCTTTTACTCAAGTGACGCTTCACTTGCCAAGCATATCTGAGTGTCATGGCCCAGGGAACGTGGCATTTGTGCTACAGATTTCAGCAAGCAAGAATGGACGGGAGGGAACGCCAGGCAGAGTGGAGGCATGGGGAGCTGGATGTGAGTTTGGAAACCAGTGAGGAATAGTTTGGAGGGGGTACAGGTTTGATGTAGGGGAAATGATCAGGAATTGAATATGTCAGGGTCATATCTTGGAGAACCTTGGAACATCAGGCAAGTGGATTTAGACTTTAAATGACAGGCAGGGAAGAGCCACGAAAGGTTTTTGAGCAGGGAAGTAAGTCAAAATGATGGTTTAAAATTATGAAACTAGCAGGGCGGATTAGAGCAGTGCTACCGAAGTGTGACCTACAGGCTTGTCAGGGAGCTCTTGGTGCCTGGTCCGCCGGTAGCGGAGGGCTTACGGCGGAACATTAACCACCTAAACCAACTATGTCATCAAGCATACTGATTGCTTCCACTCACTCTTTTTTCCTAGCAAGACTTTCTGAGTGAAGCAGTGCCTTGATTTACATTCTGGCCCAGCTCCTTGTCACAGACCAACAGCACTGAGTTAGAGAGCTCTGTTTTTCCACACTTGCGAGAGCAGTGTCGTGCTTGCAGCCAGCAGTCCTTTTGTCAGTGAACAGAATTGAGTTTAAAAAGTGTCCGAGAGCATTGTACATTGTAAGGGTAGCTGTCGTTTTGTGAAAGTATGTGTACATGTCTGTGCACGGGTCGCAGTATAAAATGTATTTCCTATTCTTGGTCCAGTCAGAAAACGCAGATTAAAGTGGAGAAGGGGCCGTCAGAGCCCATCCTGTAGGCCGTTGTAGTTCCTAACGAGCAGAGCGGCTCCAGGACCTGGAAGGAAGGAGCTGGTGCGAGGGTGGCTCGGAAGGGGAGGCTGGGAGGTCAGCGGGGCCCAGCGGGTGGGCCGGGGCCTGCGGCGGGGCTGGGGGCCCCGGGGAGAGCGTGACGTGCTCCCTCCGCTCCCACAGGCCTCTTTGGCTTCGTGATCCTCTCGCTGCTGCTGGTGCCCATGTACTACATCCCCGCCGGTTCCTTCAGTGGAAACCCTCGCGGGACGCTGGAGGACGCGCTGGACGCCTTCTGCCAGGTGGGCCGACAGCCACTCATCGCGCTGGCGCTGCTGGGCAACATCAGCAGCATCGCCTTCTTCAACTTTGCAGGCATCAGTGTCACCAAGGAGCTGAGCGCCACCACCCGAATGGTGCTGGACAGCCTGCGTACCGTTGTCATCTGGGCCCTGAGCCTGACGCTGGGCTGGGAGGCCTTCCACCCGCTGCAGATCCTTGGCTTCCTCGTCCTGCTGGCGGGCACAGCCCTCTACAACGGGCTGCACCGCCTGCTCCTGAGCCGCCTGTCCAGGGGCCGGCCCCCGGCGGAGGAGGGCGAGCATGAGAGACTGCTGGGGGGCCCTCGGACTGCCATCAACGATGCCAGCTGAGCCTCCCGCTCTACTGCCACCTGGACGCTCCTTGTTCACCCCGAGGCTGAGGCCACGTGGGCTGGTGAACCTCAAGTGCCCTGTCCCCGAGGCCTCGCCCTGCCCCCTCCCCACAGACACCCCCCCCGCCGCCGCCCAGGGCAGCTGCTGCCACAGAAGATGACACAACACCCAGGTCCTCCTTTGTCACCACCCCATTCAGGCCTGAGTGCAGTGCCCGACCCCCAGCAGGCTTCCCCAGCCCCTCCTGCAACACTAGAGCTAAATCATGGAGTAGAATTGCAGGAACCAGCAGCCCTAGGGTTTCCTCCTAAACCATAAGCTAAGTGTGATTCTCCCAAGAAGAGAGGTCACTGAGCAAATTCTAATAGAACTAAGCACCACAGTTTCTAAAACTTGTAAGATACTCCCTAACCCTGTCTGGGAACCGAGGTTTCAGCCAGGGCCTTGCCGCAAACTCAGTGTGTGCTCCCCAGCCCTGTACCTGGTCACTCTGGGCCCTGGCGTCCTGCTCTGCAGAAGGTGTCCACGGTGTGGCTTCCGTGCCTTCCGGCCCAATTGGGCCCATTCTGCAGGGCTGTGGTTTTGACCAACCTGGGGAAGGAGTGACAGCCCGTTTATTGAAGATGCCCCCTGCCCATGGCGCTCCTCCCCACGCCTGCTCTGGCATCCTTGCTCACACCTTGAAGTCCTCCCCACCTGGGAGAAGTTACAGGGGGATTTCCAGGCAGCCCTTGATAATAGCTTTATGAACTCTTCACCTCCCATTTTAAAGATGAGGAAACTTGAGTCCCAGAGTTATAAGTTGTTTGGCAAAAGGGCTCTCCTGCCATGGGCTCTGGCCGTGCAGCCACAGGACCAGGCAGTCGGCTGGGTTGTAGAGCACGTCTGGGGTTCTGCCTCACCCCCAGCCACCCGACAGACACCATGGAGAACCCTCCAGGGTGATGGGTTTACCGGGAGTCTACCGTTGAGATTGATGCTGGTATCCCAGGCGTTATGTTAAGTGCTTAGCTTTCATTCTCTTGCATAACAGCCTGCACAGGTGGATGCAGGTGAGAAAAGTGTGGCCCAGAGAAGGTCAAGTGACTTCCTCGTGGAGCCAGTATGTCAAGCTGGGTTTGTCTGATTCCAAGCCTGTGGGCCCACTTACCATAAGAGTCTCTGAGATCTTTGGGGGTACTTCCTGTGGCTGGGAGAGAGGCATCCTGTGCTGTTATCCTCCCAGTAACCCCACCCTGAAGCGAGGGGCTGGCAGCAGGGACCCCAGGGAGCTGAGCGGCCCTTCATTCCAGTGGTCCTCACTCTGTGGCAGATCACTTTCCTGGGCAGCTCATTCGTGAAACAAATACCGAATGCCTTCCTTAAAATAGATCCTGGGAGAAGGGATCTCTGACAAGCAAAGCCCTCGGGCTGTGGGAATCCAGCAGGTTCTTACCGTCGGGAGAGAAAGGCCTCTCTATCCCACCAGCTCCGAGTCTCGGGGGACCCTGAGCTCCTCTGGGCCACTGTGTGTGTCACAGGAAGAAGGAAATGGAGATCGAGGGTGATGGGTGCTATAGCTGCTTTGTCCAAAAAACTGGGGCCTTACAGTGTTGTTTCAGGCGTTTTATTTTTAAAAAGAAGAGGGGAGTTGGCAGTGTGGACTTTTTTCTTTAATGAGAGGGAGGGAACACAAGGGTTAGGACATTCCTGGAGGTAATGTCTAGAACGTTGGATGGAAAAGCTGTAAAGTACCAAATCATAGAAATCACGTGTGGATTTTAGCATTGAAGGGTTAGGGGGATTATAATGGGACTTCAGTGGTGAGAGGTGGCAGATGATGGGGAGGGGACTTAAGGTCAGGCCTGCCACCCACTCAGGCAACTCGCTTTATCTCCTGGAGCTTTGGGTCTTCACATCTCTAAAATGGGGAAGCCTGCATCTCACAGGATGGCTGTGAATATTGCCTAAGATATAAATGGAAGGTGGCTGTAAATGCCAACGTACAGTGGAGCGTCCTGTAAGGCGGCACTGCCCACCAGGGTGGTCTGTCAGGCACTGAAGTCCCAGCAGCGCCATGGTGTGGAGCATCGGTTTTGCTCAGAGGGGGAGAAATGTTTTGTTAAGACATACCATTGTGGAATAGAGTGTAAACTTCACATTGATTATACGATAAAACAGGATGCCTCGTAAAATTTTTATGTTGACCCTAAGTACCCTTCCAGACCCTGGAGGCGTGTCCTCTCTATCCTAGTGTCTGGGGTGCTTTGGAGGATGAGTTTGAGAGGCCATGCTGTGTCATGCTGGTAATGGGGGCGGAGGCGGAAAGAATCTCCACTCTCCTGCTGAGTCTAGAGGGTTGTGAGAAATGTCTGTAGCTGTGGCCTACTGCTCTGAGTGGAATAATGGGGCCCTGGACCCCAAATTAGAATTGACTGATAACAGACTTCTGTAAACATCAGTTCAAATACAGTGTAATTCAGACCATCTGCACTGTAGTGAACTGACCAGTCCCTGCCCCATTAATAGTGGTCCTGGGGGACCCTGGGGCTCGGGTGTCCTCCAGGACTGCCATCCAGGTCCTGGAGTAGCCCTCAGGCTTGCTGCCCACAAGAGGTTTAGGACCGTGCCAAGTGGTTCCATTTGCCTTCGCTCTGTCCAAAGGTCTCTGTACTTTAACAAGCAAACAGCACTCAAGGAGATCAGAGGACGGTAGGAGGATTGGAGCAAACAGCCATGTGGTTTAGGGGGAGCCAGAGATATGTGTCCTCAGCTCCGTCTCTCCCTTCACTGGGTGGCTTTGGACAAGTGATGTTACCTCTCAAGACCTTGGCTGCCTACAAAAGAGAAATTCTTTGTTTCCTAAATATGTTCACCTCCCTGACGTGCTTACAGATTGATTTACTTTTTTCATGTTTCCCTTGGTTAAGAGCCCCTCTGGCCTTCTGTTGACTACATTCTTTGAAAACCCTAGGTCAGCAGGGGGTTCCCTCTGTAGCCATAAAAGTTTATAAATCGCCCTTCTTCGTTAGAAACTCTTGTCAAAAAAATTGTTTGTTCATTTTTTAAGAGACTTTTATTGGAGTATAATTGATTTAAATGTTGTGTCAGGGGCTTCCCTGGCGGTCCAGTGGTTAAGACTCGGTGCTTCCACTGCAGCACTGCAGAGGGCACGGGTTCAATCCCTGGTCAGGGAACTAAGATCCCATATGCCACGTGGCATATGCCATGCGGCGCAGCCAAAAATAAAAACAAAAATAAAATGTTGTGTTTCTGCTGTACAGCAAAGTGAATCGGTTATACATATATCTACTCTTTTTTAGATTATTTTCCCACATAGGTCATTACAGAGTATTGAGTAGAGTTCCCTGTGCTATACAGTAGGTCCTTATTAGTTATCTATTTTATATATAGTAGTGTGTATATGTCAATCCCAATCTCCCAATTTATCCCTCCCCCCTTTTTCCCCCCTGGTAACCGTAAGTTTGTTTTCTACATCTGTGTCTTGTCAAAAAAAATTTAATACGGGATTTCTATCCTAGAATTCAGCAAACTTTATTGAGAACTGAAGTGCTCCAAGAACTGGATCCATCAGAGGAAACAGGAGAGACGAATGTGTAGAGAAGGAATTCCAGCCCAGCACGATGTGCAGTAGTGAGAGGACTTTTATGAGGGCAGGGGAGGCGGCGCAGGAGAGAGCACGTGGCCGAGCGCCCAGAGCTGTCCGTTCCACTTGAGCCCACGTTGCAGGGTGAGCAGGAGTCTTCCAGGCTGGGAGGAGGGGAAAAGGAAATGATATTCTAGGAGGAAGGAACAGCTTGTAAAAAGCACAGAAATGTGTACATGTGTAACCAGCTGATGTATTCAAGAGCTGCAGGTAAGTAGACTGGTTTGCGGGCAAAGAGCGGGCAACACAGGGAGTGGCAAGAGACAAGGCCAGAGAGGGGCGCAGGCGCCCAGGTACTGCTGTGCCTTTTAGGCTTTGCTGAGGCTCTAGAACTCTATCTTTAGTAGGGTGCCACGGAGAGTTTTAAGAAGGGAGTGACATGACCCAAATTGCTGTTTGGAAAGATCACCTGGTGGTTATATGGAGACAGGTTTGGTTAGCATCGAGAGGTACTAAAGGCAGAGACCAGTAAAACAAACACCCTGTGGTTAATCAGGGTCTGAACTAGAGAAATGGTGGAGAGGATGAAGATAAGAGTCATTCAGAGAGTTGACTTACATTTTAGAGCCCTTGGCTGTTGGATCTTCTGTTGTGTAACCTGCCACCCAAAGGGGGTCTTCTGGACCAGACTGCTCACCCCACTCCCTATCGCCAGTGGACCCACCAAGTATCCCCAAGCACAGCTCCAGCCAGCAAACTCAAGAAGCCTTAAGGGACCGCAGACCCACTTCAATCCAGCTGCCTGTTGTTGAGAGTTAGTCGTTACCTTCTTGAGGTAGGCAGGAACTCCCACCAGAATCTTGGAACAACCAAGGGGGATGTGACCGTGGGCATCACAAAATCATCCAAAAGGCATCAGTACAAAATAGTGTTTGTTTACATTTATTTATAAATGTCAGAAGAGGAAAGAGCCATCAAAATTCGATACAGAGTAGTATTCTCAAGTTCTGTTCCCCAATCCAAGGTAAAGACTTGAGTTAGACAGTTTGGATTCTGTGGCAGCTTGACGCAGTGGGTAGAGTTCTTGACTGTGGAGACCGAGTTCCAAATCTGGCTCTGACTAGGGGCCTGAGAAGCCCCTTCCTCTCCCAGGCATCAGTCTCCTTGTCCCACGGATAAAGGAAGTGAACCAGATATATTCACAGATGGCCCCAGGAATCTGTGGTCTTTGTCCCTACTGATGACCTAGAAACCCTTCCATGGCCGACCAGCAAGAGGCACCAGGTGTGGTTGGGACTCAGGATCGACCTTAATGCCCAAAGAAAAGGAGGCCACTTTAGCGGAGTTCACTCATCTTTCAGTCACTTAACTGCTGTTCAGGAAGGGTGAGACCTGGCAGGATGCCAGCCCCAGCCCCACATATACACAGGGACTGGCCCTGGCCTCTCCAGAAACCAGAATTCTCTTCCTTGGGCCAGCTTCTCATTCTCCCAGAAGTGCCGAATCCTGCTCTGAGGATGACTGTCCTGGTGCTCATTTTGATCCTGGCTTTGATGCTGGATGATGGGTCACCTCACAATTAGGTAACTTGTCTCTCTTTCATACTCTGTTTCCTGGGGTCAGTCCACAAGTTCATCTGGCTTAGAAACTGGATGAAGATTAGGACTATTAGGAGCTTTTTAAAAAGGCTTTTTTTCTACATTCCCTGCTGCTCTCTTTGGTCTGATCTGCTACAACCACCAGAATAATTCTCCCAGGCCCCACACCCTGAGAGTCTATAGTTCACTCTCCATCAAGATACCACAGTAACTCCATGTTCCTGGCAGTCTCCCTGGAAAGAGACCAGGAGCTGTCAGGGCAAAACCTCTTTCTGACATTGGGAGGATCACCAAACTAAAAGAAGCTTCTAGCCCTCCTGTATCAACTAGCTTCCATCTCTCATGCTTCTTCCCCCAGATCCCAGCAGGGATCCAGGAGTATGAGTGGGGCTGGCTGGTTTTTTCTCATCTTTAAGTCACTATTCATCTCCTCTCCAGTTTATATGAAGGCAGAGAAGCTTCTTGAACTTCAGTCAAGACACTCATTGAAGCCAGCCACTGTGTGTTCAGTTACGGAACAGAACAAAATCGAAGACTACTAATGGCATGCTGAGAATATATCCACAAATACTGTCTAAAAAGCAAGGAACAATTATTCACCAATGAATTGGAGAGACTAGAAGAAATCAATAAATTCCTAGAAACATAGAACCTACCAGGAGGAAATAGAAAATCTGAACAAACCAATTACTAGTAAGGAGATTGAATCAGTAATCAAAAGCCTCCCAAGAAACAAAGGTCCAGGACCAAACAGGTTCACTGGTGAATTCTACCAAACATTCAAAGAAGAATTAATACCAACCCTTCTCAAACTCTTCCAAAAAAAAAAAAGAAGAAGAAGAAGAGAAGGGGACTCTTCCAAACTCATTTTATGAGGCTAGCATTACCCTGATACCAAAAGCAGACAAGGAAACCATAAGAAAAGAAACTTACAGGCCAATATCCCTGATGAACATAGATGCAAAAATCCTCAACGAAATATTAGCAAACTGAATTCATCAATACATTAAAAGGATCATAGTGGGATTGATGATCAGTCCCACCATGATCAAATGGGATTTATTCCAGAGATGCAAGGATGTTTCCACATCTGCAAATCAGTCAGTGTGATACACCACATTAACAAAATAAAGGATAAAAATCATATGATCATATAATGCAGAAAAAGCATTTGACAAAATTCAACATCCATTTATGATAAAAACTCTCAACAAAGTGGGTATAGAGGGAATGTATCTCAACATAATAAAGGCCATATATTACAAGCCCACAGCTAACATCACACTGAATGATGAAAAAAGCTGAAAGCTTTAACTCTAAGATTGGGAATGAGACAGTTTTTCCCACTCTTGCCACTTTTATTCAACATAGTATTGGAAGCCCTAGATAAAGCAATTAGGCAAGAGAAAGAAAGGAAAGGATCCAAGTTGGAAAGACGGAAGAAAAACTGTCACTATTTGCAAATGACATATTATATATAGAAAACCTTAAAGACACCATCAAAAAACTGTTAGAACTAATAAACAAATTCAGTAAAGTTGCAGGATACAAAATCAATACACAAAAATCTGTTGCATTTATATACACTAACAAACTATCAGAAAGAGAAATTAAGAAAACAATCCCATTTACAATTGCATCAAAAAGATAAAATACCCAGGAATAAATTTAACCAAGGAGGCGAAAGACCTGTATACTGAAAACTACAAGACATTAATGAAAGAAATTGAAGACACAAATAAATGGAAAGATATTCCATGTTCATGGATTGGAAGAATTAATATTGTTAAAATGTCCATACCATCCAAAGCAATCTACAGATTCAATGCCTATCAGATTCAATCCTACAAAACTCCAATGGCATTCTTCACAGAAATAGAACAAAAAATGCAAAATTTGTAAGGAACCACAAAAGACCCCAAATAGCCAATGCAATCTTGAGAGAGAACAAAACTGAAGGCATCACATTCCCTGATTTCAAACTAGACTACAAAGCTATAATAATTAAAACAGTATGGTATTGGCCTAAAAACAGACACATAGATTAATGGAACAGAATAGAGAGCCCAGAAATAAACCTGCACATACATGGTCAATTAATTTATGACAAAGGAGCCAAGACTATACAATGGGGAAAAGAACCGTCTCTTTAGTAAATGGTGTTGGGAAAACTGGACAGCAACATGCAAAAGAATGAAACTGGACCACTGTCTTACACTATACACAAAAATTAACTCAAAATGGATTAAAGATTTGAACATAAGGCCTGAAAGCATATAACTGCTAGAGGAAAACAACAAGTTCCTTGACATAGGTCTTGACAATGGTTTTTTGAATCTGACAACAAAAGCAAAGGCAACAAAAGCAAAAATAAATAAGTAGGACCACTTCAAACTAAAAAGCTTCAGCACAGCAAAGGGAGCCATCAACAAAATAAAAAGGCAACCTACTGAATGGGAGAAAACATTTGCAAATTATATATCTGATCATGGATTAATATCCAAAATGTATAAAGAATACATACAACTCAATGGTGAGAACAAATAAACAATTCGATTTATAAATGGGCAAATGGGGACTTCCCTGGCAGTCCAGTGGTTAAGACTCCACGCTTCCGTTCAGAGGGCATGGGTTCGATCCCTGGTCAGGAAACTAAGATCCCACATGTCCTTCAGTGCGGCCAAAAGTAAAATAAAAATGGTCAAATGATCTGAATAGACATTGTTCCAAAGAAGACATACAGATGGCCAACAGGGACATGAAAAGATGCTCAGCATCATTAATCATCAGGAAAATGCAAATCAAAACCACAGTGAGATATCACCTCACATCTGTTAGAATGGCTATTATCAAAAAGACAAGAAATAAGTTTTGGGGAGGATGTGAAGAAAAGGGACGACCTGTGCGCTATTGGTGGGAGTAAATTAGTGCAGCCACTGTGGAAAATTGTATGGAGGTTCCTGGAAAAATTAAAAATAGAACAACCATGTGATTCAGCGATTCTACTTCTGGGTATTCAAAGGAAACAAAAACACTAACCTGAAAAGATATATGCACCTTTGTGTTCATTGCAGCATTATTTACAATAACCAAGATTTGTAAACACCTAAGTGTTCATCCATGGATGAACGGATAAAGAAATTGTGGTATATATATATATATATATATATATATATATATATATATATTCACAATGGAATATTATTTGGGCATAAAAAGAAATCTTGCCATCTGCAACAACATGGATGAACCTCAAGGGCATTATGCTAAGTGAAATAAGTCAGAGAAAGACAATACTGTATGATCTCACTTATATGTGGAATCTTAAAAAAAAAAAACAACAACACTCTATTTTCTACCTTTGTTTTCTACTTATTTCTAATAGAGCAAAGAAGGCACTCTAGGTCTAAAGCAGAATTAATGAGTGAAGATTTGCTTTGTCTGATTAATGGGTCCTGAGGACTGGTGTAGTAGGACTTCTCGCCACTGTGTCACTGAAAAACAACTATTCTTCTGTGATTTGACTGCATCTCAATGGGTTCAACCAAACATTCCTTTCCTTTCCTTCCTCCCCTTCCCTTCCCCCCTCCTCTACTCTTTCTTTCTCCCTTTCTTTCTTTCTTTCTCTTTCTTTCTTATTGTGGTGAAATATACACAACATAAAACTCACCGTATTGACCATTATTAAGTGTACAATTCAGTGGCATTAAGAACATTCACATTTGTTGTGCAATCATCACCCATCTCCAGAACTTTTTCATCTTCCCAAACTGAAACTCTGTACCCATTAAACAATAATTCCCTTTTCCTCCCTTCCCCCAGCCCCTAGCAACCACCATCCTACCTTTCTGTCTCTATGAATTTGACTACTCGAGGCATCGCATGTAAGTGGAATCATACAATATTGGTCCTTTTGTATCTCACTTATTTTGCTTAACATAATACCTTCAAGACTCATCCATGTTGTAATATGTATCAAAATTTACTTTCTTCATAAGGTTGAATAATATTCCATTGTATGTATATACCACATTTTATTTATCTATTCATTCACTTGGACATTTTTGGCTATTGTGAATAACACTGCTATGAGCCTTAGTGTACAAATACCTGTTCAAGCCCCTGCTTTTAATTGAATATACACCCAGAAGTGGAATTGCTGGATCATATGGTAATTCTGTGTTTAATCTTTTGACCAATTGCCATACTGTTTTCCACTGTAGCCGCACCATTTTGCGTTCCCACCAGCAGTGAACAAGGGTTCCATAAAATCACTGATTTTGTAACATATTTCCTGATTACAGTGCATGTTAACTGTAGAACATCTAGATAATGTAAAAAAACACAAAGTGTAGAATATAAAATCCCCTTTATTCTAACTACCTAGTTCTACATTTGACCTCAATACATATTATCCCCAACAGGAAGGGAAGGGGTCATTTCCCTGTTACGAAAATGCTGGAGAGCGTGATCCAAAAACAGAGCTGAGGCCTGCCCTGCTTGACCTCATGGTCAGAGGCCCCATCCTGGCTGTCCCAGGACCCTAATCATCAATAAGGTTCATGCAGTTAAGCTGACTTCTGAGTCATATTCATGGGCTGCTCCTGGTCTCAGGCGAGACATGGGATGGTCACATTCTCCGTGGGCCCGTCTCCTCATCTTTAAAACCCACCTCAAGATTGATAGAGCAAAACATAAAATGTTTGCGCAAGGTGATTCGTCTAGAGAAACGCGTTCTACACATGTAGCACCAGCTACATCTTCATAATTGAGCTTTCATTTCGCGACCAGAGAGCGCCGGAGGACGTGGGTCTGATCCCTCAAAGATGCGGTCCTGCCCAAGGGAGCGGAGGACTGGAGCAGTTCCCGCCTCATTTCACTTTTCCAAGTCCCCATTGGCTGATTCCTACCATCGATCCGCCTTGTCCCCGCTGTCTTCTCCTATCACCGCCGCCGTTAGCCTCTCGTCCTGTGCTCTCATTGGTCCTCCCCGCAATCGCTCTGCGCAGGAGCGTTCCAGAGGCAGCCACTGGGAGTCGCTGGATTCGGTTTTTAAAAAACGCCGGCAGTGAATCCGCGGTGGAGCGGGCAATTTGAACGCCACACATCCGGGGCACGCAGCCGGGGCGCTGCTGGCCCTCCCCTGGACCCCAGCCTCTGCCTCCGGACCCGGAAGGCCGAGAAGGAGCCGCGGTCCGCAACCCTGAGCGCCAACCATGGGCCCGCGCCGTCGGATCCGCAAGCCCGAAGTCCCAAGGAGGCGCGCCGCGAGCCCGGCTCCTGCCCCACCCCGGCCGGGCCCATCCTTAGGTAACCCGCCGTGATCCCTTTCCCTCCGAGCCGGCCTCCCTGCAGCCTGTCTGTGAGGTGGGTACGGCCGGGTCCGCGTGCCCATTTCACAGACGAAAAAACCGATGCTCGCTTGCTGAGCCCGGGGTCCAGCCCAGTCTCCTGACTCCCGGTCCGCTGGCCTTCCTCTGCAGGGGGGGCCAAAGCGGTTCTGCCCTCCAGTATCCGCTCCGGGACGGCCCAAGGTCCAAGACCGGGGAGGGACTGGGGAAGGTAGTTCTGAGGAGGAGAAAGGACTGGCCCAGACAGTATTCTTGATTCTACTAACGTGTATTGAGTGCTTACCACTAACTAGGCATTGTGTTAAACTCTTTATATGAATTAACTCAACTTTGTATTGTGCCCATTTTACAGATGAGACAACTGAGGCACAGACAGACCTGATAATTTGAACAAGGTCACCCAGCTTGTTCCCGCAGACACGGGATTTTAAAAAATCGGTGTTTGTGCTTTTTTCAAATGCAAAAGTATTGGCTGCTTTTTGTGACAATTTCAAACAACAGTTCTAATTTTAGAAGGTGCCTCTCCAGGTGTTTTTGGTTTTTGGTTTTGTTTTTTTCCTTCAGTGAGTGGCTGTATTGGTCCTTAACCAAAGTGCCCTAACTCAGACGGTGCTCTCACCTTGTTCCCTTCCAGAGGTAGCATGCCTGGAAAGAAGGCTGGTCTGTGGTCCTTAGTTTCTGTGCTGTGGTCTGGTGGATGGGATACCCACAAACAAGAACTGTGGCAGCAACTGCTTTACTTGTCTTATGCTCCATAGCTAAGAGCAGGGTGAAAAAAGTATTATTGGTTATTTATAGATGTTGCTATTGTGAATGGGTTGTTTTTTGGGTTTTTTTTTTTTTGGTTTTTTTTTTTTTAATACTTCTTAAGGCCTTGACTTTTTATTTATTTATTTATTTATTTATTTATTTTTGGCTGTGTTGGGTCTTCGTTTCTGTGCGAGGTCTTTCTCTAGTTGCGGCAAGCGGGGGCCACCCTTCATCGCAGTGCGTGGGCCTCTCACTGTCGCGGCCTCTCTTGTTGTGGAGCACAAGCTCCAGACGCACAGGCTCAGTAGTTGTGGCTCACGGGCCTAGTTGCTCCGCGGCATGTGGGATCTTCCCAGACCAGGGCTTGAACCCGTGTCCCCTGCATTGGCAGGCAGATTCTCAACCACTGGGCCACCAGGGAAGCCCTGGGTTGTTTTTGTTTTTGTTTTTGTTTCTTTCCTTAATATAAATAACCTTTGCATCTAGCTAACTTGCTGAATTCTCTTGTTAATCCTAAGAGTCTTTCAGTTGCTTTAATTGAAATTTTTAAGTGGACCATTATACTGTTTGCAAATAATGACTTTTGAGTCTTCTTTTCATTTTTATACATTTTATTTCTTATTTTATTGTTAGTGAGGCCCTGAGACTAGTGTTGAAATAAGAGCAATGTTTTGGTCATCTTTGTCTCATTTGTAATTTTAACAGGAATATTGTCACATATGATGTTCACTGTTGCTTCCGGATGTAGAAGCATCCTTACAACGCCAGTCCCCTGATTCACTCTCAGCTCAGGATGACCTTGCCTCATGCTTCATTGAGGAAATAGAAGCCTCCAGACTGGATTCCCCTTTATCTTCTCACAACAGAGAACCTAGGTGACCCCTTTCCATCAAAAGCCACTCTTCCTCCTACATGAGCTCTTGGTCATATTCTTCTGTCACCTTCCCAGGGGCTTTCTGTTATCCTTACCACCTGCACTTGGAAGTAAATTCATACTCCTTACATTGGCATTTGGCAAATGTGCTCTGCTATTAATGTTCTAAAGAAAAGGGCACCCCACATCCCCGGCTCCCTCATACTCCCCATTTCTCACTTCTGCCCTTCACAGCTACCCTTTTTTTTTAATTTTATTATTTTTTTAAATTAATTAATTTGTTTTATTTATTTATTTTTGGCTGCGTTGGGTCTTCCCCGCTGCGTGCGCGCTTCCTCTAGCCACGGAGAGCCGGGGCTACTCCCCGTTGCGGTGCGCGGGCTTCTCATCGCGGCGGCCTCTCCCGTTGCAGAGCGCGGGCTCCAGGCACGCGGGCCTCCATAGTTGTGGCTCGCGGACTCTAGAGCGCAGGCTCAGTAGTTGTGGCGCACGGGCTCTGTTGCTCAGCGGCGTGTGGGAACCTCGACCAGGGCCCGAACCCCTGTCCCCCGCATTGGCAGGCGGACTCCCACCCACTGCGCCACCAGGGAAGCACCACAGCTACCCTTTTTAGAACAGCCAGACTTAAGTCTACAGACGTGTCTGTTTCCCCTGTTCCCAGACACCCTTCAACCCATTCCAGTCTGACTCCCCACAAGCACCACCCCTACTTCCAGTGCCCTTGAACTGCTGTTGTGAAGGTCACCAGCTACTTTCATGTTGCCAACTTTATTAGACATGCCTGTGTCCTTCTCTTACCCTGTCTCTCAGAAGCACTAGACACAGTGGGTAATTTCTTCTTCAAAACACTCCATCCCCCTGGCTCCGTGATACACACACTGCAGTTTCTGCTCAGCGGTTTTTACTGCCTGTGCCACCTCTCTTCAGCATGTTGATGTTGGACTTCCATGGTCTACTTTTCCTTTCTTTCCCTTCCCCAGGTGGGCTCATCCCTCCCCGTGGCTCCAGTACCATTCATACACTGACAGCTCTCACATTTATAGCTCCACCCCACATCTGTCCTCTGACCCCGCACACCTACATCCAACGGCCTTTCTACTCGAAGACTCTTGGGTACGTCACACTAAACACATCTAAAAGCGCACTTTTGGTTACTCCCCTCCTGCCGCTTCATCCCCGGTTTCCCCCATTTCAGGAAATGGCATAGCCACTCACAGGATCGTTTAAGCCAGAAACCTGGGAGAGATTTTTCATCTTGCCCCCATATCCATCCAATCCAAATGTAAGCTCAGGCACTTCCACCTCCACGTCACATCTAATCATGCCACTCATTGCCTTCTCCACTCCCACCAGCCTAGTCCAAGCCCCCAGCACCCTAACCTGGCTACGACTTCCCTTCCCCTCTTGTCCCTTTTCGGTTCTTTCCTTACGCAGCAACTGGAATGATCTTTAAATGTAAGTGGATCATCTCTCCGTCCTGCTTAAAGCTCTTCTGTGGCTTCCCATTACCTTAGGATTAAATCTCAACTCCTTATGTCAGATTTTAAGACCCAACTATTGAATGTTTAATCCCAGTTCTTTCCCATGATCTCTCTAATTGGTTACTTTTCACAAGCACTCGTTCCTGAGTCATAGCCTTCACATCTTCCCTTACCCCTCTGAGGTTATTATGTGTATTTCTCTTTCTCTCTTTTCTGTGATAACTCAAGTCCCTCTGGTATTGGTTATTTTGTTTGCTGAGTTTGGTCCCTTCCTTTCATGGTGTTGGCCTTTTTACATTGCTTGGTGATCTTTAGTTGTGTTCATCTTTCCATTCTGTGACTGCCGTGTCTGATTATTAAAGGCTGCTTCCAGCGACTGGATTGGGGACTGGTGGTGAGGAGGGAGGCAGGTGCCAGTAGCTCATCTCCTGGGTGTAGGGCCTCCCTCTTTCTCCTAAAAAGTCCCCTGTTTCTTTGGCCCCTGGGATAAAGCCTCCACTGCCAGCGCATCTCTGCATTGCCCCCTCTGTCCCCATTTGCTCTTGGCAGCTTGTCTAACACTTGGCAATTAGTTCACCATATTAAATTCCTTCTGTGCAACTACTTGGTGTGGATTCTCTCTTCTTGGCTGGACCATGAATAACATTTCTTCAAAATGTTAGTTTTCGTGGGGTTTTTTTTTTCTTTTTTTTATTTGTTCAACTTCTCAGAGGCTCATTTGTTTTTATTGGTCCTTGGTTTAATTTATGGAGCCAGCTGTACTGTTTTTATTTTACACTCTTTTTCATTAAGTTAGTTTATTATCTTTAATATTTCTTTTGCTCTACCTTCTTCTGATTTACTTTAGTAATTCTCTCCCTAATACGTGAGTTGAACACTTAGCGGAATTATCTTTTAATGTTCTTGTTTTCTCGTAGATAGATCTTGAGGCTGTACATTTTCCTTTAGGACTATTTGGCTATATCGCTTAAGTTTTAAGGTGTAGACTTTTTATTTTTATTCATTTCTAAATAGTCTAATTTCAGTGAATTTTCCTCTTTAAGACGAGAGTTAGAAGAATTTTTATTTTTTATATTTTTGTTTTTTTAATTTCTGATCAGAGTTTGACTTTTTTGATTTCTACTTTTAGGAATGCTTTTAAGATTTTTTTGTCTTTTTTTGTTGTTGTTGAAACTAGGCTTTGAGCCAAAGGCTCTGACTTCATAGCCCAAAGGCCCAACACTGGCACTGAGTTATGCCACTTCTGAGCTCCCACCTTGGCCGCTAACATGCTCTGGCCAACTGTCTTAACCTCTCTGGGCCTCAGGATAACAGAGACAAGGGAATTGTACTAGATAATCTCTCAGATTCCTTCCAGCTCTTAAAAAATACCTAAAAATTGGACTTCCCTGGTGGTCCAGTGGTTAAGACTCCGTGCTTCCAATGCAGGGGGCGCCTGTTCGATCCCTGGTTGGGGAACTAAGATCCCACGTGCTGTGCGGCAGGGCCAAAAAAAACCTAAAAACAAAATTGGAAACTGGGTTTCCAATCCAGGTGGGAAAGATAGAGGAGATGCACAGAGTACTGTGGGCCCAGAGGAGGGAAGTGACCCATCGGTTTGGAAGGGATTGGGAGTCAGGAAAGGCTGCATGGAAGAGTCGGCATTTAAAATAAGACCCTCAGAGGATCATCACTGAGGGTCAATAGGACCCTCAAAGGATCACTTATTCATTCATTTAACAAAAATTTATTTAGCACCAACCACTGTTCTCCAGTTGCTGAAGATAACCGCAATGACTACAATAGACAAAAATCCCTGCTTTGGGGGAGCCTATTATATACAGTCTACGATTTGGTAGTTTGACCGCCAGGTTGCAATGCACCACCCGTTTTCCACTGCATTTTACTCTCTGACCCAACTCTTTTGCTCAGGCGCTCCCTCCCGTCCACTTGCTCGCCGGAAATATCGGGTTCTGAAGGAGATCCGAACTCTTCAGAAGAGCACACACCTGTTGTTAAGGAAGAACCCCTTCGGCCGCCTGGTGAGCTCCAGGGAGCTTCCTGCCAACCCCCATGCCGCCTCCTTTCTTTAAATTTCCCAGGTATTGGGCCCCTATCGCCTCTTGCCCAAATGGCAAGGGACCTCTTCTCTAGCCTGGTCGGGGACTCTTCATCTTCTGAAAACATGAGCCCACCAATTCTTAGCCCACCAAGAATTAGCCCAATCTAATTCTTTATGGAATTAATTTCTAACCCCTACCACCTTTGAACTGTGTTCTTTGATTACGTAAAAGGAACTCTCTCATCCAACTACCCTTTCATCCCTTGTCTTGCCCTGAGAGATTGTCTCCTCCTCTCCCCACCACCAATGAGGAGAGACGGGCCAATCTCTAAGCTCCCTGGAGTTGACACCAGCTACTAGTTAGGTTCTATGATTAAGGGCCAGGAAGGAATAACAGAAATGAAGATTCATGGAGACTCATGGAGAGAGTCTGTCTTCTCTTGAATCTCCTTTTACTCTCTACTCCTCCCCACTCCCCTTCTCCCTTGCTCCCCATCCCCACTCCTTCGCAGGCAAGAGAAATATGTGTTATATTCACTCGTGGTGTGGACTTCAATTGGCAAGCCCAGGCCCTGTTGGCCCTACAAGAGGTAAGAAGGGGGCCAAGGTACAGTTGGGTGAGGGGTGAGTATGGGAGAAAGGCAAGGCTAAATCTCACCTCCTTGAAAAGAACAACAAGGGACACCCAGGGTTTGGAGGCTAGGTTCTCATTTGGTGGTAGTGGAATTCCCAGGCAAAGTTCAGTCTCGTTCTGTGAATAATCCTTCCCCGCAGTCCTTTGAGCCCTTAGAGACTGAGTTTAGCGGGTCTCTCAGCAAAAAGCAGCCCATGCCCCCTCGTCTGTGTCAGTCTTTCTGCTTCTCTTTCTGTCCGCAGGCAGCAGAAGCGTTTCTAGTTCATCTCTTTGAGGATGCCTATCTCCTCTCCTTACATGCCGGCCGTGTCACTCTCTTCCCGAAGGATGTGCAGCTGGCCAGGAGGATCCGAGGCATTCAGGAAGGGCTCGGCTGAGCTCCTGCCGCCCGTGACTCTGTAAGCTTTTCCTGCTCACCAGAGAGTGAGTGCACTTTGGGGGAAGAACACCTAGCTTCTCATCACTGTGGTGGGAGTTTCTGTGAAGGAATCTTCCTTCTCCATCCTTAGTCCTTTGCTGCCTCGCCTTCCCTTTGTTCTCTAGGAAAGGTTTGACCTAGTTTTAACTTGAATGCTTGGGATTCTGTGGCTCATGCCCTTTTGTACAATGCTAAATAAAGATATTTTTCAATTAAGTAATGACCAGACAACCTGAATCTCTGACAGAGTTAATCCTCTCCATTTTACAAGGACCAGATGACCTCATCTTGATTAAAACAAAGTTTTTATTTTTGAAAATGCCTTGTTAGTAATTGTGATTCCTGTGTTTCAGGGATGATACCGGGGACTCTGCCCGTAACTAGGGCCAGATCACGGAGTACAAGGTGCTGCCTGGACTTGCTGTCTCTGAGCAGAGTGTGTGTGTTGCTTTTGTAATTAGGTTTTTTTAAGAAGGAGAAGACTGCATGGCTTTCCTCTGTAACAGAGGTAATACATGACAGAATGAACACATTCCAAAAGTCCTGACAATAATTTCAGATGAAGAGACTCCAAGTTTGACTTCACTTTGCAAATTTTTCACACACCTGATGATTTGGAAGACATCAGATTTTCTAGGTTATGAGAGAAAAGGATATCTACTGATTATTTTAGATCTTTCTGTACCATTTAAATTTTTTACCATATGTATATTTACTTTTATTTAAAACATAAGGGGAAAAATAAGAGAAGACCACTTCAGCCAGTTGCCTGGAAGAGCCTGGCGCGTCCAGCATACAAATCTCTGTCCCTCAGATGGATTTCATCATTAGCGGCAGCAGCAAGTTCCTGTGTGGATTGTGCCTGTCGACGGATTATATAGCTTTTCAAAAACTCAATTGGGATGAAAACAGGAAATCGTTAAGGTTTGATGTTCTGGCTCCTTCTGGTAAATTCCTATCAAAATCATTCAGAAATTCTAGCTTGTAGAATTTATTTTATTCTTATTTGCAAGTCATAGACGATGTATCATAATTTATACTGCAGAATTTTTCATTCCAGGACTTTTAAGAGCCTTTTCAATGTTTTTACAGGTATTTTTTATAACTCCCTTGTGGAGAGATAATAAAAATAATTCTTTAATGAGAAAAAGTTGAAGCGAAGTCACTATTATACAGAGTTTATACCGTGTCCTTTGTGTGTTAGCGTTAAGTTCTTCATTTGGACACTTTGCCAACAGCCACAATTTAAACAAGAGAATTCAGGGATGTGTTTTTGTCTCTGGTGGAGTAGAGCGTGAGCAGATAAAAACCTTGCCCATCTCTTGTAACTGAAAGCAGTTTAAGAGATTTCCAGATAAATGGGAAGTGCCACCCGAAGACTTTTAGATATTGTGTGTGGTGAAAATGATTAGTGAGGGCGGACACTAATAATGATGTGTCAGCCAACTGAGAGACAAACTAAAGGGAAAAGGACCAAATTCTGTTGTGTGATAGATTTTAACCCTTTGGAAAAACCGTTTCCTGTTCGACATCAACTCATTTTTATGTAGACATTGGAATAAAGCTTACCTATCTGTGACTATATTTAAAGTTCTTGTCAGTATGTTATTAATCAGAAGATTATACTCTTCCTCTAGTTTTCTTTAAATGGACACTTCTCTGCTCTCTTAAAATTGTACTAACCAGGACCCCACTGTAACACATGGTCACATGTCACATGCAAATGCCAGGCAGGATGTGTGCTCAGCACCACAGAGTATTTATACAGTAACGTGAGAATAAGTAATTTACACCATGATAATGTTATATGATATCATTACAATTTACTGTAAACTTTGAGCACTTACATTGCTGATGCTGCTGGCATTTTGTTTTTGTTTTTCTCTACTTTCTGGGTGATTTCACCAACATTATGTTCTAACCTTTCCATTGAGTTTTTTATTTCTGCTTTCACATTTTTTAATATCCAAGAACTCTCTTATTGTTTGAATGTTTTTTATAGCATCCCAATCAGTATTTACTCAAAAAAAAAAACCAATCTAGATATTTCAAGCCAAGTGGAATTTAATGGAAGGGATTGGTTAAATGATGTCAAGAGGGCTGGAAGAGCTAAAGGGAGGAGAGGACGCTACCCCAGGATCAGGAAGCTTCCAATGCTCAAAGCCCATACTCACTGCTGCTCGGCTGGAAGCATGGCCCCCGCCACCACTGCGTTAGAACCACACCAATGCTACTGAGCAGGAATAAGGAGCCCCCGCTCCAGCCAATGCTGCTGCAGCCACCACTGACACCAAGGAAGCTCCTGTCATCCGCTGCTGCTTCTGCTGCCAAAGGCACTACCAAAACAACAGAGAAATGTCTCAACTCCCACCTGCCAGGCCCCACCAGCATTTTCCATTGGCAGAACCTAGCCAGAGCAGCTGCAAGGGAGTCTGAGAACCCAACTGTTGCCTTCTAACCCCTTTGTGTTAGGGACGAGACCTTGAAAGGGTGAGAATGGAGCTTTGAGGGCCAATAGACACGATCTGCAGGACGTGTGCTCTCAGCACCCAATCCCAATCTTGTTTCATGGATGCAATACCATTTTAAGGATATTTATTATAATTTTGCTACTGGTTTTTGTTTTCTTTTTGCTGCATCATCCTGTTTCCTCTAAGTTGTTTTGTTTTTCCTGTTAGTTCTAGTTTCCCTTTCACTTATAAGGTTTTCCTTTAATGTTTAACAATCTTTACGTTTAAAAGTGGGAGAAAGAAAAGCTAATAGGTAGATCTGAGCATGTTGGTGGGGCTTATTGACTTGGAGCTTTACTGTAGAATGGTCAGGTGGGTCTTTTCTTGGGGACACTCTCTCTCTTAGGCCAGCCAGATCCCCAGGGGAGAATCATCCAACCCTTACCACTTGGACAGCAAAGGCCCAGCTGGGTCTAGGAGCTGAGTGGCAGAGTGCTGAGGATATCCATATGCAAAGTTCACTATTCATAAGCTTCCTTAATCTCCCTGGCTTTGGCCTCCTGAAGTCCAGAGACTCGATTTTCTCTTCTCTTGAGAATCAACCTCCAAGCTTCTGCTGGGATGGCGGAAAGAGTCACCAGTGACTGAGTGGTAGGAGAGGAACATTTAGGGACTTGTTTCCTAAGCAGTATCTAACCAATCCTCTATTTTAGCCAACCCTCACTCACACCCAGTTGCAGAAGTAATTGATGCTCTTTTGTTCCTGAGCCTTATAAAGATTTTGCTTTGTAGGTTGTGATGGTTCTTAACTTTCCCCACTGCTAGTTTAGGATTCCACTCTCTTGGGTCTGTGAAGTCAGTTTCTACTCATCCATCTGCTTTCTAAGTTTCAGGATTTTTGTTACTGTTTTTTCCTATCCTGTCTTCCCCATCCTTATGAATTTATGTTGAGCTTCCTATCGTCTATGGGATTGTAGATTGGCAGTTATTTTCTCTCTTTACATGAGAAAGCTGTTCCCCTATTTTCTGGGTTCTGTTCTTGCTGTTGAGAAGTCAGCTCTCAGTCCAACAGATGCTCCTTGGAAGCTAATGTTATCTCTGACTTTCTCTTCTTAGAAGATTTTTCTTTGCTTTTGGTGTTCTGCAATGTCATTCTGATGTGTCTAAGTGCGCATATCTTTTTATTTGTCTTGCTTGGCATTCATTGGGCTTCTTGGGTATGGAGTGATGTCTTTTTATCAATTTTGGAAAATTCTCTCATCAAACACTGCCCCTTTGCATTCTCTCTCTCCTCATTCTGGGATGCCAATTATCTGTTTGCTGGGCCTTCTTCTCACTGCATCCTTAATGTTTCTTCCCCTCTTCTATTTTCCATCTTTTTTCTATCGGTGCTGCATATCTTCTTTCTTCTGTTCTACCCTGTAATTAATTGATTTTCTTTCAGCTATATCTAATCTAGTTTTAAACCAGACCATTTTCTTAATTTCAGTTATTGTATTTTTAGTTCTAGAATTTTTGATTCTTTTCAAAATTGTCCTGTCACTTTTTATAGTTTCTAGTTCCCTGCTTAAAATGTCAAGCTTGGCTTTTATATCCTTTAACATAGTAAGCATAGTTGCTTTACAGACTGTGTCTGATAACTTTCATATTTAGACTCCCTCTGGATCTGTTTCTATTTGTGGTTTCTGTTGATTCTCACTCATGTTTTTTTCTCTTTGGTGTTGATTACATTTGATAGTATGCCCGACACATCTATATGAGGAAATAATTTGAGGCCTAGAATGGTACCTTCCTCTAGAGAGGATTGGCATTTTCTCTGCCGTGTACTTGGAGGCACTAAACATTCAGAACCACCTTAATTCAGTTTTAGAGCCTGAGATTTTCTGAGCCACCCAGATGTTTCAAAGCCAAGGTACAGTGTCAGGTTGGAATTGTTTCTCATTCACTTTATTCCTAAGGTACAACCTGCCCTCCAAGGTCAGCTTATCATGCTTACCTTGGCAGGCCTGCACTTCAACCTTTGCCTCCCTAAACCCCACAAGGTTACCAAAAGCATACCTCATTCCTCAGCTACTTTTTTAGGACTGGCAAACATCCCCATGAGAAAGTGTTAGGCCTAATCTGCTGTTAAACTCATCTCTAGATTTCTGTCCTATCTTTGATCTTGGATCAGTAATTACTAATAAGTAGTCACTATCTTGTTAGCAGTTTAATGCTTTTAAGGAATGAAAAATATAGTTGTCCAACTTTTTTTAGTTGTCTTCAGTAGGAGAGTGGTCCAAATGACTACTGGCATAAAGACAGACCAATGGAATAGAACAGAATAGAATAGAACAGAATAGAATAGGGAGCCTAGAAATAAACCCTCGCATATATGGTCAAATGATTTTTGACAAGGGTGCCAAGGCCATTCAATGGGGAAAAGACAGTCTTTCCAACAAATGTTTCTGGGAAAACCAGATATCCCCATGCAAAAGAATGAAGTTGGAACCTTACCTAATACCATGTAGAAAAATCAACTCAAAACGGACCAAAAACCTAAATGTAAGAATGACAATTATAAAACTCTTAGAAGAAAACATAAGGCAAATACTTCACAACATTGGATGTGGCAATGATTTCTTGGATATGACACCAAAAGCACAGGCAATAAAAGAAAAAATAGACAAATTTGAGTTCATGAAAATTAAGAGTTTCTGTGCATCAAAGGACACTATCCACAGAGTGAAAAGGCAGAATGAGACAAATATTTGTGACATATATAATGAGATATATATGATATATGATGACGTATACATAACATATAATGATGTATAATGAGATAATGAGACATCACAGAATGAGAAAAATTTGCAAATCATATCTGTTAAGGAATTAATATCAGAATATATAGAGAACTAAAAACAACAATAAAAACTTGGATCAAAAATGAGCAAAGGGGGCTTCCCTGGTGGCGCAGTGGTTAAGAATCCGCCTGCCAATGCAGGGGACACGGGTTCGAGCCCTGGTCCGGGAAGATCCCACATGCCGTGGAGCAACTAAGCCCGTGTGCCACAACTACTTAGCCTGCGCTCTAGAGCCCACAAGCCACAACTACTGGGCCCACGCACCACAACTATTGAAGCCCGCGCGCCTAGAGCCCATGCTCCGCAACAAGAGAGGCCACCGCAATGAGAAGCCTGCGCATTGCAATGAAGAGTAGCCCCCACTCGCTACAACTAGAGAAAGCCCGCGGGCAGCAACGAAGACCCAACGCAGCCAAAAATAAATAAATAAATAAATAAATCTAGAAAAAAAAAATGAGCAAAGGACTTGAATAGAGGAATATGTTGCAACAAGAATGTTAGTTTTGTAACTCTAAACATTCAATAACATTTTTTTCAAATTTTGTAATATATCTTCCCAATGGGAAAAAAAAAATGAGACTCATTCCTGAATGTTTATGTTTAAATCCCAGTTGATAATAGCTATTTTCATTATTGGCTAAACTGTCTGATGAGAATGTACAGTTAGTTCCAAATCCCCAGACTGTAGAGGATTCCTAGAAATGGCACCCAGAGGGTATCAAATGCCGCTTGATCCAGGAGAGAAACAAGAGACTTGCGTTTCAGAGTCTCTAAGTGAGCTGAAGAGAACTGGCAAGGTGCTCTCTCTGGGCGTTTGCTAAGTTCTGGACGGTCCCCACTCCACCCCAGCCAACCAAGTCAGTGTGGACACCCTCTCTGCTCTGACCATCAACTTGCACGGAGCAGGGTCTTCAGAGTAGATGGCAGAAGGCCAGATGCCAGATGCCAGCGAAGGTTGTGGAGAGAAAGAGAACTGTCATTCTGTCCAAAAAATACGAAACCATCCCTTTGCCTAACAAGTGTCTCTCCAAGCCTCTTCAGTGTTAGATTTCCTCGGTTTACCAGTGTGCACACAGGGTCAAAGCTCACTCTACTCCCTTTTATCAGATCACACTCAGACACCCAGAGAACTGAAACCCTAACTCTGCTGTTAATAACAGCATGACTCACCTGCAACTTTTCCACAGAAACAGCAGCAAAGAACAGGAGGCAGCCAACATCAGATCAGACCCAGATTCTACCACAAGGCGCAAGAGACAGCGTAGTTAGTACACTTGAGATAAAATTAGTTTTTTTCAAGCCCTTTCGTGGGATCAGACTCGTAGGTTTGGGAATAACAGTAATAACCAGTCAGCGTATACACACTCCTATGCCTGAATCTCCTCTCTAACAACGTCCTCCCCACACCTCCCTGCAAAGCAGCCGGCTGTTCTCTCCTTGGACTCCTCTACTGACAGGGAGCTCATTACTTCCCTAGTCAGCCTATTCCATACCTGATACTCTGACTCCAGAAGAATCAGTAATTTCCTCCTACTATTTCCAGTTCCCCTTCTTGGGGCCCATATAGGTCATACCTCACTCCTCCCCAACATGACAGGCTTTCCTGCAAGAAGACAGTCCAGTGACAGCTCCAAAGTCACCACTGGACTGACTGTCATGACTATTAGATCAGAGACTCCAGCTCCTTGGCTTGGAGGTTATTAAAATTTGGTTTTGCCATTCAAATCAAGAAGGAAAGGGAAGGTTCCAGGCCCAGACAAAGGCCCTCTCAGAGCACCTCCCCCTCCCCCAGGGGAGCCTCTTGCCCTCAGGCCTTTGTTGCTCACTCTCAGGTCTCCTGGGGGAGAAGGTAGGACAGGGGCATCGTAGGGGTGGAGGGGGCTGGCTTCCCAGGACCACGCTGGGCTTTCTAATTCTCTAAGGAGCGTTACATGCACCCGTCTGTTCACAATCTATGTCTAAAGCCAGGCTGCTTACAGTCTCGAGGAAGAGGCATGGGCCAGCCGAGAGGCGGTGCCTTCATTTCCTGCACTGTTGTGTCTTCAGCTCGTCTCTGACCCTCCCATGCTGGGCACCACAAGGCTCTGGCCACCATCACAACTCTCCCCCTGCCTGATGTCCTCCTTTCTCCCCTGCAACTGAACCAGTATTTTTTACAAAATTTTTAAAAGTTGAGTAGATAAATTTACTCTGTAAACTACAAACTTGGTAGACTGAGTATAGAAAAACAATTCAACTAAAACTTACCAGGCACATTAACATATGAATGACAGTGAGGAGATGGCCTGGTAGTTACGTGCTAACCAACGGTCACTGGGACCAAGATCATGACACACCAAATCCAAGGTCACCAACCCCTGAAGCTGTGCTGGGGGGAAGTGGAGCAGCTATGATGACAGGTCTGCACACTCGGCCCGAGGGAGTAGCAGTAACCAGGCGCCTCTCGTCCTCTCCTGGAGCCTGGAGAGGTCAGGATACGACAGTCCTGCGATACCACTCAAAAGATTTCCAGGGGCTCGCATAGGCCTGGGGCCCCACGGGGCTCTCTCCCTGGAGTCCCTCCCAGCCTCCCCCTTCCAAAGCCAAGGAAATGGAAACCCAGGGAGGCTGAGTGAATTCTTGAGCAAAGAAGCTCCCCTGACTGAGGTCGAGGGGACTTTGCAGGCATGAGGTGGAGGATGGTTCTTAGTCCTGCCGCAGAGATGGGGACGGACGACCAGCCAGGGAGACCACCATGGGGAGAGAAGGGACAAAGAAAAGAGACACAGCATTAGACTGTGACAGCAGTCAGCTGAGTCACCCCCAGGATCCCAAGGGGCCCCAGGATCTTTGTTCTCCCCAAATCCATCCCTACAAAAAGCAGAGTCCAGCTCCTCTGGGGCCCCAGGAAACGCTCCAGCCCTCACCTTTCCGTCAGGAGAGAAAGGGTGGGAGCCCTAGTGACCACCAGGGCCAGGTATGACAGATGTGGCAGGACGTCAGGGACACTTCCTGTCCCCCTCCCTCCCTGCTGCCACTGTCCTCACTGGTACAGGATTCTGACTTTGGAGACTCCTCTAAAATATGCCCTTGGCCCTTGTTATGGGCTGAATTGTGTCCCCTGCAAATTCCTTTGTTGAAGTCCTAACGCCCAGTACCTCAGAATGTGCCTGTACTTGGAAACAGAGTCTTTGGAGAAGTAATTAGGGTAGAACAAGGTCATTAGGGTGGGTCTCAATCCAGTGTGACTCGTCTCCTTATGAGAAGAGGAAATTTGGACACAGATGTGTACAGAGGGAAGACCGTGTGGAGAAACAGGGAGAAGATGGCCATCTACCAGCCACGGAGAGAGACCTCAGAAGAAACAACCCCACTGGCACCTTGAACTTGGACTTCCAGCCTCCAGAACTATGAGAAAATAAGCGTCTGTTGTTTAAGCCCCCCCCACTACGTGGTACTTTGTATGTCTGCAAACGAATACAGCCCTTGTCTATCACCCGGATCTCACTGTTACTGCGGCATCCACAAGACGACAGGCTGTGTGACGGTGGAAGTGGACACTGGGCCCATCACAGAGAGCGAGTGTGGCGGTGTGGGAAGAGGAGGTGAAACGTCACCCCGGCAGACACAGGGCGTGGGCTGTTCAGGGCAGCAGGGCTCGGATCTGTGCAAGTGAACATGCCCAGTAGAAGGAACCGGTCCCTATGGGCTTGGGAGGGAGTCCCAGACTCACTTGGCCTTTTCCACTGGCACCCCGGGGCAGAGGATGTTGAGTCGGAAGGAGAACTGTAGAACTCACGGTGGGAAGAGAGCTCTGCAGGCCCCAGGCTCACCTCTAACCTCCAGTGGGGCAAGAACCACAGGCCACAGGCCCAGGGAGAAACCTGAAGGAAAAGAAACCCGATTCGATCATAACATCTGTGCAGGTATTTAAATTAGAAAATAACTGTAAAAAGAGAGACGGAACCCATTGGTAAAGAACCTTCCTGTTCCAGAGGCTTTCACGTGGCTGAGACTCACCTGTCCTTCCTGACAACTCTGAGGGGACTGTTGGGACTTCACCTTCCACACGAGGTAGTGAAACAACCAGAGTAGCGAGGAATCTGGGCCTGGCACGGGCAGCCCCATGTCTGAAGCCCGACTCTGACCGTGGCGCCGTAACCCGGGCAAGCTGCTCATCCCCCGTCAGCCCCGTTGCGGGGTCTGGCAGCGCCTGCCTCCTCATAAACGGCAGCAGCTGCTATTGTTATCACGGTTCCATAGCAATGCCTTCAGGGAGGCTGAGCGGCCATGTGGCAGAAGCTTGAACACAGTCTTCGGGCCAAATTCACAGGCTTGGACAACCTGGTACCAAGCAAGGAGTACGGCCACATAAACTGGCTGTTGGCCCTCAAATCGCCTTCACAGGAGCCCTATTTCAGGACTGTTGCGTGACGAGGGCTCAGAGGGCAGCGGTCTCAGGCGCTAGGACTTGGTGGGGGGCTTAAGTGGTTTAAG
Source organism: Balaenoptera acutorostrata (assembly GCF_949987535.1). Taxonomy (NCBI): domain Eukaryota; kingdom Metazoa; phylum Chordata; class Mammalia; order Artiodactyla; family Balaenopteridae; genus Balaenoptera; species Balaenoptera acutorostrata. Next base: position 73,220,088 of record NC_080075.1, on the reverse strand, counting down.
CAATTCTGAAAGGTTGCCATTAGCTATTGAATAAAATTGGTCACCCTCAGTTCCCAAGCAGAGGGACTAATGTACCATAACATCTCGAATTTATTTGGTGTCTTTCCACCAAGGAGATCAAAGCACTTGAAAATAATTTCCTCTAAACGTTTCTGAGAAAGAAGCCAGTGGGGGAAAAGCACATTTCACCTGTGAGCTCCGCTTGACATCAGTCAGTTTCTGAGACTTTATAATTCTGTATGTTCTAGCAAAAGGCTTTTGCACCTATCCTCAGTGGCACTCTGGGAAGTAAACTGACAGGTGAGGTTGACCCCATTTTACAGATGGGTAAATGGGAACCCCGGGAGCCTGAGTGCCTTTCCCAAGTGAGGACTTTCCCATCATGCACTGCTGCACATTGGTACCTCCATGCATTGTCATGTTTGCTATTTTCTCCTTCCCAGGGCTCCCCCAAATTCCTCCTATAGTCTCAATCCCTTCCCCTCTCTCTTTGTCCCAGGACTCACCTTCTTTGACCCTTCTACACCTCTATCTCCCGTGCAGAGCTTCATATGGCTATGTACCTGCAGCTGGAAAAACCTTCCCCTGTACCCTGCTGCCCCTCCTCTTAGCCATCCCAGCTCTGGCCCTTCCTCTCCCTGGCAAGTTTCCCCTGACTATCAACCGTGGTTGCTTCTGTTTTTTACCACATACTCCTGAGCCCACAGGCAGACTTTCACCTTCACCCGTTACATTGCAACTGCTCACCAGGCACTGTTCTCAGTATCCTGAATAATAATAACCACCATACATTGAGGGTCTACTGCTGCAGGTGCTGCGCCATCCATCCTTAAATGACCTTGAGAGATGGGTACTGTTAGCCCAGGTTACAGACGCGGTAACAGAGGCTCACAGCATCTGGTTCAAGTTTATAGCAGCCTGATTCTAAAGCCAGTGCCTCTCCTGCTTCCCCACAATCCCTCTTGCTGTGCTGCTTTATGTGCCTGGTGCAGGGCAGGCCCTCATCGCCCACCCAACCTCCCAGCAGCTCCCCTTCTTCTGCCCTCCTGGCCATGAGTTTCCCAAGGTCCTTCCTCTGTCCCTCTGCATGCATTCCTGCACTCTCCCCAGGCTTCAGCTGGGACTTCTCTCTAGATGGCCCCCAAATCCACCCTCTGGCTGCAGCCTCCTCCAGGTTTGGGTTCTATATCTCCAAATCCCCTTGGCTGCTCAACATCCTGGGGTCTTGCAACATAAGTTTCTAAACCCAGACTCCACAAAGCAACCTCCGTCTTGCAGGGGCTGGGCTTCTGCCCACCATGCTCCAGTTCTCAGTCACCTTGGGCTCAGTCACCTTGCCATGAGCAATGGCTTCATCCTAGCAGCAGAGAAGGGCTGCTTCCTCCCTAGGGACATGATCCTGGGCCAAACCCAGGCTTGTGTCTCCCTTTACACACAGGATGAGCCCTGCAGCCTCTCCCACAGGAGGAACTTGATGCTTTTCCACCCTGGTGCTTTCAGGGACTGGCCAGGCCTGCGGCTCCCTCCCCTCCCCACCTTCCAGCCCTGGTGCCAGGTCCAAGCTCCAGCCACAGAAGCATCACTCCCTTCCTCAAGCCCAGTGCCGCTCCCCGGGGCTGCAACCCTCAGCCCTAACTCATGGAGAATCAGGCTCCCCGAAGTTTTTTTTTTTTTCTTTTCTATACTCCCAGGGATTCAGGAGTCACACAGAAATTGAAGTCACATAAAAATGAAATGGGGGCTTACCTGAATTCATTATTGGTAACTGTGGTCAATCAATAAAGCTCTTCTCTGGACTTGAGAGCAGGACAGGACTCACCTCTGGGTCAGGGACCTACAGAGGTTTTATTCATTTTTGTTCATTTTGTTCATTTCATGCTCCACTTTAATTATGTTGATTTAGTGGATCTGAGTCAGGAGTAGCTGAAAACTACACAATGAAGAATACTCTACTTCAGCAACAGTTGATTTGCAGGTCTAGGAATGATGGCTTGGAGGTGGCGTCCAGCTACACACACACACACAGAGAAATAAGCCTTATTAAGACACATTCTGGGGTAATAAAGATGCTGTAGGGAGACAGGCACATTTGCAGACTGCAGATGGGAATGTAACTGAAAGGGTTCAGAATATGTCACCCCCAAATATGCCACTTTGGCATACTGATTATTTTGAATTAAAGGTACTTTTAAGAAACAGTTGGTACAATTGGGACACTCTGACCCTCCTTTGTCCTCCTGAAAGCAAGAGATCGATCTCCCATGTGGAAGGGACCCTCCCTGTACCAGGAGGATAGAAGACACCCTTATCACCAGGGACAGGGAATTTAGGGCTGAGAAGCCTGTATCAACAAAACTGGTTAAAGTAACCCATATTCTCCTACTTACTTCTTCCCTATTTACTACCCATAGCCCAAACTCCTTTGTCTTGTCAATTCTTCACAAATGTATTGTTTCTTTGTCTAAAAAGTATAAAAACCTCCTTCTCTGGTCATTTCTTCAGGGCTTCCGTCTCTCGTGAAGGCTCCCATGGACATGTAAGAATTCAATCAAATTTGTATGCTTTTCTCCTATTAATCTGTCTTATGTCAGTTTAATTCTCAGGCCCAACCAAAGACCCAAACAAGATAGAGGAGAATTTTTCCTCCCCTACAAAATCGAGTATTTTCTTTTAAAACTCTTTAAATTATGAGTAACCAACAGTTTTGCCATGAGGTTTTCCTTAATGAAATAATTATACAAAGATACCAAGATAGATCTTCAAACATGTTTGTTCTGGACTATTTATAATAGCAAAAAAAATGGAAACAACCTGGAAGTCTAAAAACAGTCTACAGTTAAGAGTTCTTCATTGCAAGCAACAGAAACCATTTCCGACTGTTCTAGATGGAAAAGGGTTTATTAAAAGGATATATAGTGGTGAGTGCCTGAGACCACAGACAGGACTGGTGCAGAGGGCTCACCTCTGCACCACAGCGTGCACTTCCAACCCCACCAGCACCAAATGCTGGTCATCACCACCAACTCCACTGCCATGCGCTGCCCAGGGAGACGCCATTGTGCTAAAGCTGCTGCCACTACCAGATAGGCAGTGTGTCCTCACGCAGCCGGAGGAGCAAGGGAGTTCTCTCCTGCCTCGTATAAAGGCATTCATCTCATTCCTGAGGGCTCTGCCCTCATGACCTAACCACCTCCCAAACACCCCACCTCCTAACACCATCACAATGAGCGTCCACATTTCACCATAGGAATTTGGGAGGTGACGCAAACATTCAGGCTATAGCAGAGCACACTAAAAGTGTGACCCCCCCAGACTTTTGTAGGTTTTACTTCCAGGAACCCCGCTAAGTTCTCATGGTGAAGACTGGAGAAAATCTCCCTTGCGATTCTGGCATGGGACGGGGAAAAGTAACTATTTTGAAATAAGGCTAGAGGGTTCTTTATAATTAGAGCCCTCCAGGGCAAACCTTACCAAAACCTTATCTTACCTGAGGGAAGGGCAATTATCCAGCTCTGGTCCTCTATAAACTTCCTGTCTCATGTAAGAGAAGAGAGAAAAAAGGAGGAAAATTGCTTCTGAAGGTCATAACCCAGGGACTCGGTCCTGCTTAAAAAAAAAAAAAAGAGATTTAATCATAAGGTTATAGAACCCGTCCCTTCCCAACACCTTACTGCCACATCAACAGGTTCCAAGATCATAACAGCTGATTACAACTGAAAAAGCTGCAAGTCACAGAGTCTTTTTAAGAAGGAGTTCTTAGGGAAACCCAAAGATAACAGAGGAAGAAAAAAACAAGGAAATTAAAGGAAATAAGCCTTTGGCACCCACAGTGATTATTAAACACAGCCCAGGGACTTCCCTGGCAGTCCAGTGGTTAAGATACTGTACTTCTACTGCAGGGAGCATGGGTTCAATCCCTGGTCAGAGAACTAAGATCCCGCATGCCACTTGGTGCGGGCAAAAAAATAAATACATAAAAATAAAAAAAGTAAACACAGCCCAGCTCCTACCCACATTAACACAAAGCCTTACACTAAAAGCTTAATTACCTCAGTTTCTCTTACCCAGAGCATCATGTCTGGCTTTCAACAAATATGGTAGTTATTAATCCAACTATATCAATAATCATTTTAAGTGTGATTAAAAATTAATTAAAAAACAGACGTTGTCAAAGTGAATTCTAAAAAATTAAAACAAACAAAAAAAAGACCCAACTACATGCTGTCTACAAGAAACCCACTTTAAATATAAAGACACAGATAGATTAAAAGTAAAAAGATGGAAAAAGATATACCATGGTAACACTAATCGAAATAAAGTTGAAGTGGCCATGGTAATCTTAGACAAAGAGACTTCTGAACAAGGAAAATTATCAGAGATAAAGAGGTCCATTACATACTGATAAAGGGGTCAATTTTCAAAAAAAAAAAAAAGGCATGACAAATAATTGTAACAAATATACTACACTAATGTAAAATGTTAATAATAAGGGAAACACTGTGGTGTGTGTGTGTTGGGGGGGTATATGGAAACTGTACTGTCTGCTTAATTTCTTTGTACATCTAAAACTGTTCTAGGGCTTCCCTGGTGGCGTAGTGGTTAAGAATCTGCCTGCCAATGCAGGGGACACGGATTTGAGCCCTGATCCAGGAAGATCCCACATGCTGTGGAGCAACTAAGCCCATGTGCCACAACTACTGAGCCTGAGCTCTAGAGCCCGTGAGCCACAAATACGGAGCCTGCATGCCACAACTACTGAAGCCTGTGCACCACAACTACTGAAGCCTGTGTGCCTAGAGCCCGTGCACAGCAACGAAGACCCAACACAGCCAAAAATTAATTAATTAATTAATTAATTAAAAAAAAAACTGTTCTAAAAAATAAAGTCTACTAATTTTTAAAAGGTAATACATGCTAATTTTTTTTTAACTTGGAAGAATCAGAAAAATAGAAAATAAAAATCCTGAAGACTTATCATCCAAAGGCAACTGATATTGACAATTTGGTATAGTTCTACCAGACTTCTTTGTGCAGCCTCTCACTAAGAGAAATTTCTTACCTCTGTATATATCCTGGAACCCTGTCTGTCTCTTATTATAGCTGTCTATGTTTTCCACAAGGTCTTACATTCTCAGAGGGCAGGAACCACAACTTAATTTTTATATTTCATATGGTTCTTGGCATAATACGTGGAACATAGTAGGACTTCAGCAAATTTTTATTTAACTGAATTGAATAGAGAAGAATCGTCCCCATATCAAATCTACGCTTGCTGAAGAAAAAAATTTACAGAATGGTTAAGAAAATATAGAAACTCTTATTTTAGAGTTTACACCTTTCTATAGATAGAGATGGGCTGGAGACCTTAACACAATAGGACCAAGAAAAAAGAAGTATAAAATTTATCTTTGGAACAGAAACGGACTCACAGACTTAGAGAATGAACTTATGGTTACTGGCAGGGGAAGGGGGAAGGGAAGGGATAGTTAGGGAGTTTGGGATTGACATGTACATACTGCTATATTTAAAAAGGCTAACCAACAAGGACCTACTGTATAGCACAGGGAACTCTGCTCAATGTTATGTGGCAGGCTGGATGGGAGGGAGTCTGGGGGAAGAATAGATACATATATATATATTATATATATATATATATATATATATATATATATGGCTGAGTCGCTTCACTGTGCACCTGAAACTATCACAACATTGTTAATCAGCTATACTCCAATATAAAATAAAAAGTTAAAGTCACTGGGAAAATAAAATAAAATGGTTTTTTAAAAACAAAATAAATAAATAAATAAAATTTACCTTTGAAGACCTCAACACTGGTACCTCTTGGTGGTCACACTGCTCAGAGGGCTAAATCTTTGGCCATGCTGGTCCAGGCTGGGAGACTTGTACAGAGCATGTGGTTCTTTCAGGTTGGATCTGCAGAGCCTACTGTGAATGCATTTTCTCAGGAGAACAAGCAACTGATGACACTTATAGTGTGAATGCCACCTGTCCATGCTGGCTGCTGGGCAGTGACCCTCTTCTTCTTCGGGAACCTACCTAGATTTGAATAAGTGCACAAAACTTGTTGGGTATATAAAGCATTCCACACAAGATTAAGTCTAGTTCTTAGGGCTTTCCCTCTTCATAGCATGACAAATTCTAATTTGATTTTCACCCTTAAGTACTCAAGATGAAGGATTCTCAAACAAGTAAATGAACCTCCTTCTCCATCTTAAATCAGTTTGAAATTTAAATTTCCATTTCCAGATAAAGTGGTGCATTTGTCTGGAAGAATTTTCAATAAACTTCTTAATTCTTTAACTCATCTTGTCTGCACTTGGAGTCTAGTGGAATGACAGATTTTACAAATTACACCCATCATATTTCTATCAATTCAGGTGATGTGTAAGGGCTGCTGACCAACTCCCCCATACACACCAAAAAGAGAACAAAACTAGGGAATTCTTTGGACCTCAGATCAAATTATAACAGTAATAATTGGCATTGATATAGTGCTTTACATTCAATTCCACAAAAAGTTGGGTAATTTCTTAAATGTTACCTCACCTGATCAGTGTCCTAACGTATCGTCTGATCCTCAGGCACTTTGCCTGGATTCAGATGAGCCCCATTCCCAGCACAAACAAAGGTTTGCTAACATGTCTCAAAGAATACCTAAACTGTAGCCAGCCTGAGCACAGGCTCCTACCTAAGAGAAAAAGGCTGGCGTGAGTTAAAGGGGATCATGTGTTTGTCCACCTTCTGGTTCTGGTACCCAAGGTGTAAAGAACCCACTGGTGGGCTGACGGCTGTCGTTCGAATCCTCCTATCCGGGGAGTCCCTGGCTGTGGCTGCCTGGCCCTCTGCAGGGAGCGGGGCACTGAATGTCAGGCCCAGCAGCCTTGGCACATGATGTCCTTGCCAGAAAGGGACAGGAGAGGGAGGCAGATGGGGGTCTGTGTTTGGACAATTCACAGAACAAAACTCTCAAAGCTCATTTGAGGGACTTTGGTCCAAATACAACTCCTGGACAGGTACTTGAATCTTGTTAGAAAGCTGGCTAAACACCTGGTTGAAGGGTTTGGACAGTTTGGTGAGGCAAGATTCCCGGGAAGGGAATGGCAAGGATCTTAAAAACTCCACTCAGTGTATGAGGAAACTGAGTAGTTCTTTTATTTCTGCTAGGACTATGATCTGTCTACTGTAGTTTCACGCTTACGGACCTTCGTTTCACTGAACATATAATAATAATGATAATAATTGCTAATAATTTGTGAGCACTTACTAGCGCACATCTGACTTATTAAATCCTCATAACCCCATAAGTAGGTAATCTGCTATAACAGTACATTTCAATTGTATGGTGCTTTACACTGTTCATTTTTAACCTGTTAATTACAAGCCATCGAATAAACACTGAACACTCGCCTAATCCACAGCACCTCACATGCATTACCTCACTCTCCTCCCACAAGCACGCTGTGGCTAGGACCTGAACCGTCCTCCTGTACAGCAGAGGATACTGAGACTTGGAGATGCAGCATCACTTGATCCCATGGTTAAGTGAATGATTCAGGCAGGTGTCCAAAAGGTGCCCCACCCTTCCAAAACCTGGGCTTTTATCCAGCCTCTTTTGATCCTCACAATAGCAGAGAGATGATCACTGCCCTACAGTTGGGAAGCAGAATCTCTGCTGAGGGAGGGGACTCATCCTGGGTCACCCAGGCACTTGACCTATTGGTCACACGGGCCAAGTCCTTCTTCCAAGTGCTCTAAGACACTGTACGGTTGAATAGCAGGACACATGGCTCCCTGGTACCTTACAGAGCCCCATCAGGGCTCTTATCCTGAAAGTGGGGATGCAAACGAATCAAATTCAATAAAACCTCCAAGCTGGATGGGATGGCTGCCACCCTGAAAATTACAATATGAATTCCAAATAACCATTATAGGTTTGATAAAAGGGCAAATGTGAACAGAATAATGTTCAATAGCAGGCAGTGTGGTCTAAAGGGACAAATAGGGATTCTGGAGTCAGACCTGGGTCTTGATCTCGCCTCTGCCCTTTTGAGTTGTTTGACCTTGGGTTAGTTACTTGTCTCTGAGATCCTGTTTCCCTCTTCCATAAAGTGGATGTCATGATATCTTTCTCACAGGTCTGCTGTGGGAATTAAGGGAATAACATACATAAAATATGCAGGAAATGCTAGATAAATATTTGCTTTAATTCCTATTGAGATAGGTTCTGATTAATGCAACTACAGAGGAAAAAATAGCTCAACAGAAAGGAGTAGCAGAAAAAAATCAGGTAAAGGCAGTAATGGGTATATTTTTTAATTGCTGGATTTCTTTGGACTCGTTTTATAAATGAAAACCGAACTTGGTGGCCGGAGTGAGGGGATACTTTCCAATAGTCTCAGCTCCTCAGCCCTGGTCAAGGATTCAAGCATTGTGTTGTAGAGGGTGACAGGTGGGAAACAAAAAGATGATTAAAGATCTGGCTCTTAGAGTAACTCTTTTGTTCTCTGAAGGTGATTGTGTCTATTTGAGTTGTGTTTCTTGTCCTATTATTCTTGCTAATACCCAGATGAATTTTATTTGTTAAGGGAGAAAATGCCTTAAAACAAAGCCTCCTTATTCTTATCTGTATAATGTTGACATTGTGAGACTATGCAATTTCTAGGTTCCTTTTGGCTTGAAGAATCTCTACATGTGTGTGAAATAAATGCAAATTTAAAATTGTAGATTTCCACAATGGGGCCAGGGCAGCTGGAATCATCCAGTGATTCCTTCTGGTTCCAAGAGAAGACAAACTTTGATTTCAAAACTAAACTTTGAAATTGAAAAATAAAAGAAGAAAAAAAAAAGGTTTCCAAGGCCAGAAGGAAAGATTTAAATTTTTGAAGAGTTCATCAGCATTTCAAGGGTAGTGATAAGCCACTGGAATTTACTTTGCTGTTTTCAGCTCAAGCACCGCCACCCCCAGCCTCCCCAGTTCTCTCCTGTGTCTCCGTGTCAGGCTGGGTGGCCACAGCTCTGGGGTCTGAAACGCTCCCAGTCTCATTCCCCTTTGTCCCTGTTTGTGTATCTAATCATCTTCATGCTTCCTCTGTTCTCTCTCTCTCTCTCTCTCTTCTCTCTCTCTCTCCCTCTCAGTGTCCACTTGTCCATCTTCCTGACTCCTCTTTGGCCCCTGCCCCGTGGCCCTGACCTGAATATAGAGGTTTGACTGCTGGCTCACAATTTTTTTAACGGCTAAGTAGACTTCACAACGTGAACTCCAGAGTAGGGTTGTTATGGAGAAGTATGAGGGGGGAAAAGAGGTGAAAAGAGAAGGCCAAGGAGGAAATTTAACACAAAGGTCCTCAGGAATGTTGGAGAACACCCCTTCTCAGAGGGCACCTCGAGGAGGAACGGGTTGAAACTGCAGGAGGAACATCTGGGTGCCGATGACTTGGCTTGCCTCCCCTTGACAGCTGGTCATTCATGGTCACCGCGGTCTGTCACCTTTCTGGTGGATTGTAGGGGAGGTCATGCTGGAGCAGGAAGAGTTCAGCTTTGCATCGGGCAGATGGGGCTGGGAACCATGGTTCTGCTACTTAGAGAGCGTGACTCTCCGGACTTGGATCCCTTCATCTGCAAGAGATGAGCAGTGCTACCTGCCGTGTGCAGGGGGAAGGGTCAAATGTGTTCTAAAAACACCTACTACTCTTTCCTCCTACCCCTTTGATGGTAGCCCTTCACTTGCCCATTATTCAGAAGCTTGCTGTTAAGGCAATTTGGAACCCCAAACACATTTTCTCATAAAAACCAGTAGCCCTGAGCTGTGTGAAGCCTGGCCCCGACTCCAGCCTACCTTGCCATCCTCCTTCTCTTCCCACCACTCCCATTCATGGACTGGACTTTCAAGCCATGGTGGGATCTTCAGCTGTCTTCCAAACACCCCTCAGCTTCCCTATCCACAAACTTTTACTCCTTCATCCTGGAATCTCAGACCGTTGCTTAGAACCCTTCAGGAAATCAATATCCAGGTGAAATCCAAATCCAGTGCCTCCATTCTCTGACGATCTGTTCAGAACTGATTTTTCTCTTGTCTGAATTGACATTCCACTTCACCTCAGTTGGTCATAGGAGCTTTACAATAAAAGTCACAGCATACTGTCTTTTGTGGCTGTTATAATGGGAGTGTCATATTCTTATATCCCTCACACTGTTCAACAACTATTGCTGAATAAATGAATAATAATAGCTACATTTGTTGAGTACATGCTATATGTCAGGTAGTGTGCTATGCCTTTTTATATGCATTTCCTCATGTAATTATCACAGCAAGGTTAAAAGAATATATTATGGTCCCCACGCTCTGTGGGGAGTTAAGGTTCAGATGGACTAAGTAACTTTCCCAAGGTCAAGTGTCCAGAAAGAAGAGCAAGGATTCCAACCTAGGGATGTGTGGCCCCCCAAGCACTGCATTCCTTCTACTTCCCAAGAGAGAGCCTAAATTAAAAATAAATAAATACAACTAAAATCAACTACCGGGGCTATTTACAACCTCAGGTTTGGGTGCGACTTTCAGCAATGTCCCAAGCCTGCAAATAACCTCCAGGTATTTGTTTTCTGACCAAGGGAGGTAGGCCCAGTAAAGCAAAGAAGCAGGAATCCAAACATGAGGTCCACTAAATGCTGCAGAAAAAGCTTACTGCCACTAGAGGGCTTCCTCCCCCTTTAGGCAAAAAGTGCGGCCTGGAACTTTCCAGCGGACCCAGCTGCGGTGAGCCGCCTCTGGGCTCCACTCCACCTCCCTCAAGCTCAACCCATTTTACCTAAATCCCTGGGTCAGCGCAGAAGTTGGCGAGCCTGGGGGAATCCCTACGGCAGTGCCCCAAGCTGGAGCGGTGGGGAAGGAGGAGCCACTCCCCCCCTGGTTTTCACAGGCATATCCCCGGGCTCCTCTGGGTTGGGGATGCTTTGAGGTAGTCCCTAGGCTCATTTGGGGGCTCCCTGCAAAAGCTTACGATGTGAGAGGGGGCAAAGAAGTAAACCTTCCTCCCAGGAGAAGTGGAGATTCTATGGTGGTAATCCGCAAGTGAGGCCCAAATGCCAGCCTGGCCTGCTCCAGGCTCTGAGCCCACTGCAAAGGAGTACTGAGCAAGTGGCCTAAGGCGACCTCACTTCGGCGGGCTCTGTGGGGCTCGGGGCCCGGGTAGATTTTGCTGAGACGGGGAGGAGGGACCCTCCAGAGTAGTGAAGCATCATTTTGTTTGAATATATCCTGCAGAGAGAAACATCTCTCGGGGCCATGGTTGTGCGGCTACAGACAGGGAACTCCCTCATCTTCACCCCTTCCCAGGAGCCCAGCAGGGGAGGGGCTTCTACAGCAGCCCCTTGGGGTTCCCCAGGGGCCCCGGTATGGGGTTGGAGTGAGGACTCAATGCTGCATTTTAATACCGTATCAATAGCAACGCTTTTGGAGTGACAATAAGTGAAAAGAGGCAAATTACTAAACCATATCTAAGCTATTATTACAACTACTGAAATAACAGATAAACGGTGAAGGACTGAGAGGGGATCAGGGAGGTGGTAAAGGCACGGTGATCCTCTTTTTTAGACTTGTTGATTTTGTTAAATTCTGTGTGTATTCAAAATGTGAAGAAAAAAGGTGAAGCGAATGTAAATTGAATTATAAAACATTTACAGAGGCTTCACCACGCCCTGAAAGGAGGTGTCAGAAATAGGACAGGCAGCTAGACCTGAGAGCTCTGGATGGAGAAGCGCTGCCCGAGAGAATGAATTCCGGGTTCCAGGCCCCAGAGGGTGCAGATGCGAACTTAGGTGGCCCCGAGTGGCCGTCCACGTTGTACGTGAGAATATTTTCTTATAACTACACCCCCGCCCTCTCCATCCTGCAATTCAGCCGGACGCCCATTTCGAAGGCGTCGGACTGGGTCTTGGCGGGAACCAGGCGGCCTTAGCCCGGCCTGCAGGGAAGGGGAAGCCCGGCAGCAGCCCGGGAGAGGCGACTGGGGCATTGTTTCAGCCCCTCGGGTGGGGTCCTGCAGGGGGAGGGGACGCGGTAGCCCTCCCAGGGGACCCGTGCATCAGCGCGTCCAAGCGCCCGGGCTTTGTTAAGTGTCTTGAGTCACCATGGAAATCCAAAGGAACGCGGGAAGGGCGCCAGGAGGTCGGCGGGTTCTCGGGCCGCGCCCTCCGTCCTCTCTCGGACCCTGGCCCTGCGGCAGGGCCTGTCGGGAGTTGTAGTCCCAAAGCGGCGGCCGCGACCGGCGCCGAGGATGCCAGGCGCCGCCGGTCCCCGCCTCCCCCTAACCTGCTAGCGAGAGGTGGGGAGCGCTGGGGAGGAGCCGTCGCTTCGGTGATTGGCCGAGACCGCCTCCAGCCCCCACCCAAGACCCCTCCCCTGCTCGCGGCTTCTGACTCCAGCGCCCGGCGCGCCAAGGCGGCTATCGAGCGAGCGAGCGTGCAGCCGCCGCCGCCCCGAGCACCCGCAGCTCCGGCGCCGCGGTGAGACCGGAGGAGAACCCACCGACCGACGGACCCTCGCAGCCGCGGCATCCCGGAGGAGTGGGTGATGGCGGGGCGGGCGGTGGGCTTATTCTCCCCGGGCTGGGACATCCATCTCACACAGTCTCTGTTTCGCTGGGAGGCGCACAATAGGGCCAGGGTCCGGGTGCGCCTAGGGGCCCGGCTGCGGGGGACGCGGCGGGAAGTGTGGTTTGGGAGTGGCGGCAGCCTTCCCGGGCTAAACTGGGGCCCGAATCGGTTCCTCTTTGTAAGCCCACAGAGCTCCCAGAGCGCCGAGCGGTGCCTTGCTCATAGTAGGCGTTTAATAGGTGCTCGTGGGATTGCAAAGAACTGGGGTGAGGAGGCGGCTTGGTTGAAGGGGTTCACTCCTAGCACACAGTGGACGCCCAGCCTCACTCGTCGAGGCGCAGTGAATGGCTGGAAGGCTGGGTGGGGGCTTGCTGGCCGTGGGCCCGTCCGGCCCCAGTCCTAGATCGGCGCCGTCCTCTGCCCCCACCCCCATCCGCAGACACCCTCTGTCCCTCTCCCCTCCGGGTTGGGGTTTGCCCAGCCTGAACCGGACCCGGCGGCCCGTCCACACGTCCGGCTAACGGAGCGGACGCCTGAGGACGATTCTCCAGCCGCCTCCGAGGCACCTGTCTGAACCACAAAGGCCGCTTTTTGCGGCGCGGCCCTCTCGGCGGGCGCCAAGCTGGGTCCCTTCGCTTGAGCCCAGCGTGGGAGCCCTTCTGGCTGCATCGATCTTGGCGAGCGAGAGACGTCGACGCCCCAGGCCCGGGGAGGAGGCAGGAGTCCGAGCTGGAGAGAAGCTGGGATGGAGAGAGGCGGAGGCGAGGCCTCCGTTTGAGCAAAGATGGGGGAAATGGGAGATGGGGAAGCTGGGTGGGGACAGGTGACTGGATCTGGGAAGAGGGGTAAACTGGAGACTAGGGTTTGAGGAGGAAAGAGAAGGGTCTGAGGAGGGAGGGACGGAGCTTGGAGCAGGTGGCGCGAGGCGAGGCTGGGGCTGACGAAGAATGTGGAGGGGAGGAGGGATGCTGGAGGGTGGAGACTGCCTGGGTTTGAGGCGGGTAGACGCTGGGGAGGAGGAGACCAGCGCGGTGAGAAGGAGGGGTCTCCCTGGGGAGGGAGGTCTCCGGGGAAGGGAGGGTCAGGCAGCTGGGGTCGCGGGTCTCGGGCCTGAAGACCCTCAGCTCTGGCGATGGGCCTGGCTGTCCTGTGGCTGGCTGGGCGTGGCTCTTGCACCGGGCGACGGACCCAGGATGGCGGATCCGTGACCGAACTGGCTGTCCCCGCGAGGAGCTTTGTCTCCCGGCTTGACACCAGCCCGTAGGGACTCGTTTAGGGTTTTGTGATAATCCGCAGCGCCGCAGGCACACCCTTTTCTTCGCAGAGCTGAAAGGCTTGGTCCAGCGGCAGATGCTGCCAGGGAGGCGGAATGGGGGACGCCTCCCGCCCGGGAGACCCGGAGAACAATAGCCGACACTTGTATCCGCCCGACAGCGAACTAGGGCCCCCCCAGAACTGAAGTGCGCAGTTTTCTGGTGCAGAAAATGCTCCCGGAGAAATCACAGGGCACGTGCTCGTCTCTTGGGGTTTGTGTTGGGGAACCGAGCCCCGCCGCTAATTCCCTGGTGTGAGTCGCGCGTCCCCCTAGACTGTGGCACCGGCAGACAGACGCCGCCCCTGGCTTTGGTACCTTCTGACCTCGGCACCGCCCCCTGCCCCTTGCAGTTGACCAACCACCGAGACGGTCTGGGGCGACCTGTGGAGGTTGCCTCGGTACTGAGCGAGCTCCCTGAGTGGCCGGCTTTGTCTGGCGAGGCGGCCCACATCGAAGGTCTGCTGTGTGTTCCTAGAGGGAGTAGTCAGGGCTGGTGCGGACTGTGGTAAAATGAGGAGAAGCTGTTGTGGAGATTACCCGCCCCGGGTGCCACTCCTGGCCTTAGAGCCGGCAGCCAGGGGACCAGTGCCTCCCTTTGCCAGTGACCACACCCAAGCCACGGTATCCATCCCGCAGTTTTCGCTGGTATTGTCTGCTGACCTAAGACAGGGATGGCTCTGTGATAGGAGGCATCTCCTTGCCCATGGGAAAGCAGATGGACAGAAACGGAAGCACAAAAAGGGGTTCAACAGAGCTTTCCATGCAGTCATAGTCTTGCTTGCTGTCTAAGCATCTTTCATGCCGCGCCTCAGCGTCTTGACATGTGAAATGACAGCCAGAAACTAGCATTCTGTTTTATAGGTTTTCTTTGATAATTGTTTAGCTGATATTAAAGGTGACTCTTTAGCATAGATTTATACTTTGAAATGGTCATTCATTTAAAAAAAAGAAAAGAAAAGAAAAAAGCAAGGCAGAGCATTTTTGTTCCAGGAGTGGAGGAAGCTTGGCTAAATGACAGTCAGAGCATCATAGGACAAATCGTTATGACATATTTGGCGTGACGTTGACCGATGAGCCTTTCGGCTCTCTTAGCCTAGCCTTGAAACCTCAGAGTTTTACTCAGGTTGATGCATAAGGTGAGAGACTGTGATGTGACTGTTCGCTCTTGCCCAAAACGTATGGTTGCTGCCAACGTGAAGTCCTCCTATCTGGGCTGTGCCCAGTGGCAGCAGCAGTAGGCTATATCCTGCTGCTTTTAAAGGATGGTGCTTTGAGGAGGTGCCTCTCAGAATTTACAAAGGACTAGCTGGAATGTTGTTCATTGGATGTGTTTAATTAAATTAATAGACCTATCTATCTCCAGAGTAAGTGAAAACCAGGAATCTCAGTATTAGAACACCCAAAATCTGAGGCTGAAGGTTTTTTCTTATGAAAAAACTCCAATGGGAAGTGTGTTTTAATGTCATTTCCCAAAGGAAAAGTTTCAGGAGGGAATGTTTTGTTGGTTTATTCTTCTTGAAGGAACTTATGGATTTGTTTAAGGGTGTAATCCTGTTAAAGCACTGTGTGAATATCCAACCCAATTTTTTCCCCATGGGGAGTCAGTTCATAGATGAGGGATGCCAGTATGACCAGCCCATTTCTATCGGGAAGATAGAGAGAAAGCAGCACGCCCCCCTCCCACCTCCTGTGAAAATGCCTGGGAGACAGAGGGGAGAGACAAGTGGCTCCAGAGAAGGACTTTATGTACCCAGAATTCCAGGGTGCCTTTGGGAGCTCAACTAGGTATAGAAAAGATGTTCATGGGACATGAACACCTGGCTGTTTTCAGCATAGCCTCTCCCAGATGCAGATGTAAGCCAGAGTAGTTTCAGTATTCTCAATGCACTGCATGTTTCCACCTCTGGAAACAGTTACCCAGCAAGGCAAGTCTGCACAACTGGCCAAAATTTGGTTTGAGGACTTGGTTTGGCTTCATCTGTGGTACCTTCACCTCTCCTTGTCCTGCCATGGACATCTAAGAATTCTCCCTCCTTAATAATAATAGCTCCTCTGACACAGAATTCAGCTCCAGGGAACTGTAGGCCAAAGGCCATCACAACTGTGGACAAATCTCTGGAGTAAATTAGGATTTAGATAAATATTGAGAGCCAGAGAAGTTGGTATTATTAGGAAAGAGTATGTAAGATATCTTTCTGGTGTCAAAACTAAACAAATTCTGATAGAATCTGATCCTGTTCATACATTTTTGTTTTCTGAGCTATAAGAAAATTTTTTCAGAAAAGTCTTCTAAGACTTAGTTGACAGGAGCTTATAGAAGAATAATAATATAGGAAATCTTTGTCAATGTGAGAATCTGTAGGGAGAAGCTGGTATAAAATAAAGTCAAATGAGAATAACAAGAAGGTATTTGATTTTCTTGCACTGCTAGTGAATAAATAAGAAATAATTTCAAAATCACTTTGTCTTAAATTTTTTATATGAAGATGAAAGGTTCAAATACTGTGGTATGAATCTTTAATGAACTTTGATATATATGTATAAAAGCAGACACATTATATACTTTAACAAAAGAAATTTGTGAAAGAATATTGTACATGATTTGTTCTGTTTCAGTCTTCGAAATTTCTTCCATTTAAAATAAATGGACTTAACCATAGCATCCCCTGACCCTCTCATACCCTCCCATCAATCACAGCCCAGTTTTGTGCTCGTTCCCTTGCCTCCTCCCACCTCGACTCCCTCCTCACAATCCAGACTCAGAGACAATGTACACAGGAGGGAGAGCCTTGGTCTGAGCCAGGAAGCCTGGGGTCAAATCCAAGCCCTGCCACTTTCTGTCCATCTGTCCTTAGATGAGTTATTTTTCTCTCAGGGACTCTGTTTCTTCATCTGTACATTGAGGTTTATATGAGTTAATATATGTATAGCACTGAGACCAGAGTCTGGCACCTAGTAAGTTCTCACTACATGTTAGTTATCACCATCAGCACCATCATCATACCCTTACCCCAGAATGTGTGCCCATAAAAACATTTTGATTCCCCATTTAATCTTTCATCTGGGGCAAGCTGGTGCGGATATCACCAGGGGCCGGGGCAAGCTGCTGTAGGGTATCGATAGTGGGAACAGAAAGAATGATTAGGACACCTTTCTGAAGCTCCCACCCTTGTAAATAGTAGGAATAGCTCTGTGCTGAGTCTGAGCCTCTTTAAGCACAGCTGTTTTGAGCAGCTGAGAACTTGCAGAGTTAAGAATGTTCCAGAAGTGCTCTGACCCCAGCTTTGCCAAATTGTCCCTGTGTATAGAGTTGGCCTGGCAACTCACCCTGCTCCTACACCGTCTGAAGAACAATCAGGCATCCATAACTGGTGAGATGCTGTTGTTCCGAGGATGTTCTGTTCTTGGTGTGGGAAAGAGCGATCATGTTTGGTTGGTGGCAAGTTGTTGGGAATAAAAATTGTTGAGTTTATTTCTTAGCTCAAGTTTTCCAGCTAAGAAATAAATTTGGCAGCACAGAATTACTTATTTAACAAACATTTTCAAATTTTCAAAACACTTAACTCTGTGTTAGGGGTTGTTCTAGTTCCTGTGAGTTAAGTACAGTACTGTCATTATTCCCATTTTACAGATGAAGCAACGGAGGTACAGAAACCAGCCAGCTAGAGAAGTGGTAGAGCCAAGCTTTGAACCCAAAGGGCCTGCTCAGAGTCTGTATAAGTCGAGGTTCTCCAGAGAAACAGAACCAATAAGGATTGGCTTATGTGGTTGTGGGGGCTGGCGAGTCTGATGTGTGTAGGGCAGGCCAACGGGCTGGAAGCTTTCATGTGGGAGCTGAGGTTGTGTGGGCCCCATAATGGTTAGTCTTACGGCAGAATTTCTTCTTCCTCTGGGAAACCTTAGTTTTTCTCTTAAGGTCTTTCAAATGATTGTATGAGGCCCACCTACATTTTTGGGGAAAATCTTAAAGTCAACTGGCTGTGGATGTTAACCACATCTATAAAATACCTTCCCAGCAACACATATAGATGTGTGTTTGATTGAATAACTGACTACTAAAACCTAGCCAAGTTGACACAAAAAACTATCACAGGGTCTGTGCTTTTAAGCACTACCCCAAGATAAGAACCTTACTTGTTGGGTATAAGATTTACAATAAACTAAAGAATTTAGCAATGGGCTATTTATCCCACTACAAAATGGTGCTCCTTACCTTGTTGAAAATAGAATTTGGACCTCTTTTTTCATCCATGTAGCTTCTAGCACAAAATAATGCTCAGAGCAAGCATTCAATAGATAATATTGAAAGAATGACCAACTGAAAGATTGAGATGATATTTTACAGGATTTTCCAGCCATTGAGACCTCTAACTCCCCATTTAAATTTAAAATCATTTGGCCCAAGTGAGGTTGAGGTTTTATGAATGACTAGACTCTCTTGAATCAAAACAGGAGAGGTACTTCCCTGGTGGCCCAGTGGATAAGACTCCACACCTCCACGGCAGGGGACACATGTTCGATCCCTGGTCAGGAACTAAGATCCTGTGTGCCGTTCGGTGCAGCCAAAAAAAAAAAGACAGGAGAATATCTGCATTCTGAATTGAGCTCCCCACCTCCCAACATCTGTCCATTTTCATCGGCTTTAGCAAAGATTTGTCGGTCTGTCACTGCCTCAACTCCTTGTGAATGTGTTCTGTACACACTAGCAGTGCCCAGGACTCAGTCACACCATATTTGTGTCCCTTTGTTGTCCACTGACAAGCATTCCCTTTGTTGATTTCAAATCCGCCATGGGCTCCCTCTAATTTCTCAGGCCTTCGGTCTTTATTCTCCCTGCTTTTGTCTGGTCCTGTCCTTCCCTTTGTCCTTCCCCAGAGCATGACCACTATTGATGGAGAAGTCGCCTCCTTTCCCATTTTTAGTGCTTCAACCGGATTTTCGTCTTTGTAGATCAATATATTCATTCTGTTATAAAATTCAAATGTAGCCCCCAATTTTTTCATTTAATGCCTTTTTGCTCCTGTTTCCAACAGATGTGAAACTCAACTTTAAGAAAGTTACTTGGAATGTTTTAAGTTTGGCATGTTGCCAAATATTTGGGCCACACACATACGTAAAACAGTAACATTGGGGGTTGAGAGTGTATTTTAAAATATTTTTACTTTTTAAACTTTTTAGTAAAGTATAACAGATATACAGAAAAGTATACAAATCGTAAGTGTATAGCTTACTGAATTTTCACAACCTAAACATGGCCATGTAATCAGCACCTGATAAAGAAACAGATTACCAGTGCATATCCCAAAACCCCCCTTAAGTCCCCTCCCAGTCACTACTCTTCCTCCAAGTTCTCTAACCCCTATCAGCATAGATCAGCTTTGCCTATTTTTGAACTTTTTACAGATGGAATCATATAGTGGGTACTCTTTCAAAAAGTGGCTTATTTTGGTCAGTGTTACGTTTGTTGCATTTTATATGCTCATTTTCATTGCTATATAGCATTCCATTGTGTAAATGTACCACAATTTATTTATCCATTATGTTGTTAATGGGTATTTGGCTAGTTTCTAGTTTGGTGCTGTCATGAATAGTGCTGTTGTGACCATTCTAGTACCTGTCTTTTTGTGAACAAACGTGTGTTTCTCTTGGGTATATAGTTAAGAGTAGAATTCAGGTCAAGGATATGCATATGTTGTGTTTTAGTAGACCACACCAAATAGTAAGATTAATGGTGAAATTTTTTTTTAAAAAAGTCAATCCCAAGGCATGCAATGCTGTGATTAAACTGTTTTTAAAAGCCCTAAATGCTGGCATAATTTAGTGGCTTGATCAGAGGTTGGTTTTCAACTCTTATTCTTCAGCAAAAAAATAGAACTTTAGCTGTGTCTGACTCTACAGTAGCTGAAGTGAACATTTCTCAACTAAAGACCAAGGATGTGCTTCAGCCTTGGTCTTGCTACAGCAATTTCCTTACTCCTGTTTCTTAAGGAAAAGCTGAGAATCAGATTATAATTGCAACATGGGTCCAAAGATCATTCCAGAGATGTCCTGTCAGCCTTGAACAAGATTAACAAGTGATATTTATTTGGTTAACTATTTTGAATTTCTTGTATTGGGTCAGATAGCAGTTTTGAATTGTGTGATTTCTGTGGCTTAAAAAACGCTTCAGAAGTGTCAGCTTGTAATTGCAAAGTTCATATTTCTTATTTGGGAATTAGAAGTATAGCATATATCTCATTTTTTGTGGGTTTTTCTAAAAAGACTTAAAACGCACATGTTATGGGGGGTGTTAATCTTATTTATTTATTTATTTTCTTTTTTTTCTCTCTTTTTGTAATTGAAGTATAGTTGATTTACAATGTTGTGTTAGTTTCAGGTGTACAGCAAACTGATTCATATATATATATACACACACACACACACACACACAGACACACATTCTTTTTTCAGATTCTTTCCCTGGGACTTCCCTGGTGGTCCAGTGGTTGAGACTCTGTGCTTCCACTGCAGGGGACGCGGGTTCCATCCCTGGTCAGGGAACTAAGATCCCACATGCCATGTGGTACGGTGCCCGTCCCCCCCCAAAAAACAAAACCAGATTCTTTCCCCTTATAGGTTATTATAAAATATTGAGTATAGTTCCCATGACAACGTGATTATAACGGAAAAACCCCTGCAACTACTGAAAAACAATAAAGATGAGGCACAAAGATATGAGCAGTAGCCTCTATCCAAATTGTGGATATAGGCAAACCCATCTCCTCTCCATAGCTTGTCTTCATTGTTGGCCCAGGAGAGATGGCAGTGATAAACTTGGCCAGTATAGATCAAGAGCAGCGATTTAGGTACAATTATAGGATGATGCTAATGAAACCTTTGCCACCAAAAGAGCATAACAAGGCAGTCATGAATTCCTAACTTGGCTGGTTTTTGCTTATAAGACCCATTCACAGCCCAAGTTGTTCCTGAGAAAGAATATTTTCCTGTCATGTGGCCTTTCATGTTTGGTATTGGTCCTCATATAAGCAAGTGAGTGAGATCAGATTTATCACTGCTTTAAAACCTAGATTTACTGCTTGAACTCTGAGTCCCTTAAGCACTTAGATATTTCATATCTCTTTTAATATAGGATTTAATTTTGTACTTTAAAATGTATATTCCAATATTTAATCAATTATAAAACCACTTATAGACCATTTTGCTAATACAGCTAGTGTAATGTTTGCGTTTCATCAAATCCTTGTCCATATATACAATGTAATTTTTACAGAGTTGTAACCACAACATGGATACTATTTTGTATTTTGTTCTGCCGTCTGACATTAGAAAAAAACTTTTCTGTGTCTCTACCTAATTTAGAAATGTAAACTTTTAATTGACTGCCTATCATTTCATTAGAATGTACTATATTTAAACATTTACTTACTGATGAACATTTAGATTATGTTCGATTTTTATTCTTTTATTTTTATTTTTTAATAAATTTATTTATTTATTTATGGCTGCGTTGGGTCTTTGCTGCTGTACGAGGGCTTTCCCTAGTTGTCGAGAGCAGGGGCTACTCTTCGCTCTGGTGCGCGAGCTTCTCAAGGCAGTGGCTTCTCTTGTTGCGGAGCACAGGCTCTAGGCACGTGGGCTTCAGTAGTTGTGGCACGTGGGCTCTAGAGCGCAGGCTCAGTAGTTGTGGTGCACGGGCTTAGTTGCTCCGCGGCATGTGGGATCTTCCCGGATCAGGGCTCGAACCTGTGTCGCCTGCATTGGCAGGTGGATTCCCAACCACTGCGCCACCAAGGAAGTCCCTGATTTTTAAAATTTTAGGTAGTGTTTACATCTTTGTGAAAATCACATACATGATTTCATTACCCAGCTGATAATATGTTTTTAAAAATTGAGATTCCCTTAAAAAAAGCTTTTGGTGTGGGGGATGCAGTTTTACTCATAATACCTGATAGTTTTCACATAAGGAGAAATGCATAAATATGTGTTAATTCCTTGAAATGCATAATACGTGTCACAAAGTTCCCTGATCAGAGAATGCCTTCTAATCAGTCTTAGCTGGCAGGTTGTTTATCAAAGAACTTGTGTAAATGTAGGAATAAAATTGTCTGAGATAATCAATCATTTTACAAACAGGACATGTAATAATAATTTGGAGCACAAAGGACTCCAAGCTAAGCCAATTCTACCAATAAATTCTATAAAATTGTGTTGTCTCAATAGCAGATAGCACCAAAAGTTGGCCATAGTGAAAAAAATGAAAGTTGCAAAGAGATGAAACAGTTATGAGAAGCATCCAATACTTAGTTAAATTCTAAGTATCTGCCAGTAGAATGCAAATAGCCAGGACCAGAAATGACTGTTGGAGCAGCCTAGCAAGTGAGAGAGGTTTACTAACCATCCAGTAACTGGACTTAAGTTGCACTGAGCTGTTATTTGAGATGGGCTCAAACCTCCTCTCACATATTTCCTGAGTGCCTGCAAGGAACAGTGCAATTTCCAGGAAGCAGCTTGCACGTGGGAGAGAGATGGGGTTTGAATCCTGACTCTGCTACTTTCTAGACGTGAGAGAACTTGGACAAAGTCACCTAATCTTCCCAAGCCTCGGTTTCCTTGTGATTTAAAGGGTTGTTAATATCTTTCTCATAGGTTTATAAGGAGGACTCAAGGGAAAACATGCAGGGAGCCTGGTGGGTACGTCGTAAGCACTCAGTAAGTGGAGCTAATGGTATTCTCTAGGTGCTAAAGTTAGGTGCTTTGAGCTACATGAAGGTATAGAACAGTATTGTCAAAGTACATGATTGTCAAATGAATAGGCTGGACAATAGGATAGCTGGTGCAGAGGGAATAGAGAGCACCTGAGAAGTTCAGTCACAATGGTTCAGGTCCCTCCTCTGTACAGTGAGGAGATGGAGACTAGATTCTATCGGCAGCTCTGATCTGTGACAGCCGTGCTATGTTGCTGCTGAGACTGTCACAATTCCTTCCCAGCTCAAACCAGCAGACTTGCAGTTCGGCACCATCTATCAAAACGAAAACTGCACATACCCTTTAACCGAGCAGTACCACTTCTGGGAATTTATCCTAAAGATGTACAAGTATATGTGCACCACGAAAAATAGGAAGGGATATTATTGCAGCATTATTTGTACTAGCAAAAAAATTAGACCCAACCTAAATTCTCAGCATTGGTGAGCTAGTTAAATACATTATGATCCATCCTTACAAAGAAATATTATGTAGCCATTTGAAAAAAATAAGGCAGATAATTTCTGATCTGATAAAGAACAACATCCAGTATATATCAGTGAATTGAAAGGAAAGCAGGCAGACCAATATTTAATGCATGTTTGCCATTTATGTGATATAAAATATATACATATATGCTTAAATATGCACAGACTGCCCGTGTAAAGAAACACAAGAAAATCCATGATGGTGCTTGTCTCTGGAGGAGGGGACTGGGGAACATTTCACTATTTCTATAGTTTTAAATGTTTATCATGTGTATATTTTACCTGTTTAAACAATAACAATAACTTGGCAGCCCTGGTTGGTTCTGACTCACCTCTTAGAGACTCGAGTAAACTGGAGAAGGGTAGAATTCTGGGCCTCATGCTCAGGGCTTATGTTCTCATATGGACCCCCAGATGGAGGACCCCTAAATAAGCCTGCAGAGTAGGGCTTTCAAGCCTACTGAAGAGACAGAATGTGTAGCCCATTCAAAAAAGAAAGGCTTTGGGGCCAGGAAGTGAGGATGACATACTACTGCTGATTCGCAAATAGCATTTCTGATATTTTCCCTCTTATTTATTTTTATTCAGGGAAATTTGATTTAAATCTTAGGATGCAGAAGATGAGAAGCACTAATGAGGCATCATGAACCTCCCACAGCGCTGTGTGCATGTGCTCATTGCTTCATCCCTTCCTTCATAGAACAGGTGCTTACTGAACACCTACAGTGGGCCGGGGGTCAACATAGGATATTGGGGCTAAAAAAACCTTAGACAACATTTAACCATTTCACAGAGGAGGAACCTCTGGGGCAATTTAACTTCCAGTGAGCTGTATCAGTGCAGGCAGTTTCTGATAATTGCCCTCTTTGGTCTCCAATGACAGGTTAAGAGACCTCTGGATCCTCCTGGAGAATTAGTTCCCTCATGTAGAGTGTTGGTTCCATCCTGTTTTGCATTCTGGTTACTTTTGGGCATGTTTTCTCTGTAAAGGCTGTGAAGACAAACTCCTGGGTTCATACCTTTGTGTGATCTCTCCCTGTGACTTGCTTTTAAC
This sequence comes from Balaenoptera acutorostrata, assembly GCF_949987535.1. NCBI lineage: Eukaryota > Metazoa > Chordata > Mammalia > Artiodactyla > Balaenopteridae > Balaenoptera > Balaenoptera acutorostrata. The sequence goes on along the minus strand of NC_080075.1, from coordinate 73,195,874 downwards.
CAATAGAAGACGACAAAGATGATGGGGATGTCATTCCCATGACTGTCATGTGATGTAAGACCCCATCGTCTTGCTAGCAAACTTGCTCTAGATGCGCAGTTTGATGAGCAAGTGGCTGTGCTGGGAAAGCCCACTTGGCAGGAGATTGGGTGGCCTCTAGAGGCTGGGTGGCCTCTAGCTAGAAGCCTATGACCATAAGGAATGAATTCTGTCAACAACCTGAGTGAGCTTGGAAGTGGGTTCTTCCCAGTCAGACCTCCAGATGAGAACACAGCCTGTCCAACACCTTGATTGCAGCCTGTGAGGCTCTAAAGCAGAGAACTTAGGCCTCCTGGCCCACAGAAAGGGAGGTAATGAATATGCGGTGTTTTAAGCCACTAAGTTTGTGGTAATTTGTTAAACAGCATAGAAAACTAATTCACAGCTCTCCCGCGTCACTGTTTCTAGTCCATGTTTTCTTCACCCGTTTTACCCCATGAACCCATTGCTTCATTTGTTTATCATTCTCTTTCTGAGTTTTTGCTCACTCTCCCCCCGCCCCCCGACTCCTGGCTTCTGGGGGATAGAGGTGGAGAGCAGCTGTGCTCTGACCCTGACAGGGCTGATGGAAGTCATCAGGATAGTGGGCACTTCTGGCCCCTGTGGTGGAGGTCCAGCAGAGTGGGGGAGGGCGTTTTGCCCAAGTTGGTGGGGAGGGGAGACTGGGATAGAGCTCTGCCTAGGAATGTACTAGAAAGCAGTCGTGGAGGTGGTCAACATTCCATTTTGTGGCCCTTTTCAATGTATGTAACCTATTCCAGAAGTTGTTTCAGCCTGTCCTCCATTGTTTTTGTTGTGTTTGGTTTTGGGGGTGGATAGGGTACTTGTTGAGGGCATTCTCCCATTTTAGTCCCCTTTTTGGACCATACCCTGGAACATCTGGTGCATCCACTCCGAGGGGCTCTCCACAGAGAGAGAGGAGGTGATCCCCTTCCCCACCACCCAACTCCATAATCATCTTCCTCTGAAGCCATCTGGAGAGCCCAGCCCCTCCCCACTGTCACTGAATGTCCCTTCAGTTTCACACGGAGCCAGCTACCTGCATTACCCTCGGCCCAGCCCACCCCTCGGTGCTCAGGTGTGTCCAGCCACGTACTCCTTAACGCCCTTTACCACAGCTCTGACATGGGCTACGGACCAACCTCCAGCAGCGGTTCCAGGCTTTTGGCATCCCCACCCCTGTTTATGCTGGTTCAGTTTCAGCTGCTCACCAGGAACCACGGGGACAGTCTTGACACTGCCTGCCAGAGCTGTACCCCAGTTGCCCTCCTGGGAACCTGTTTCTCGACTTATGAGTCAGGCTGAAGTGTCCATTCTTTCCTATTACTGCTTCTTAAAGCTGGCCCTGCAGGCTTAGCCTGAAGCACCTGATGAAAGTTTGAAATAGCTTTGAAGCCTTTTTAACAACATTATTGAGATGCAATGTAAATACCATAAAGTTCACCCATGTAATGTGTACGATTCAATGATTTCACCATTCTCTAATTTTTGAACATTTCCATCATCCAAAAAGAAACCCTTTACCCCTAAATCATTTCCCATTCCCCTCCCCAACCCCAGCTCCTGGCAACCACTAAATATACCTTCTATCTCTATAGCTTTGCCTATTCTGGACATTTCATATAAATGGAATCAAATGTGGCCTTTTGTGACTGTTTTTTGTTTTGTTTTGTTTTTTAGTTTTATTTATTTATTTATTTATTGGCTGCGATGGGTCTTCCTTGCTGTGCGCGGGCTTTCTCTTGTTGCGGCGAGCGGGGGCTACTCTTCGTTGCGGTGCGCGGGCTTCTCGTTGCGGAGCACAGGCTCTAGGCACACAGGCATCAGTAGTTGTGGCTCGCAGGCTCTAGAGCGCAGGCTCAGTAGTTGTGGTGCACGGGCTTAGTTGCTCCGCGGCATGTGGGATCCTCCCGGACCAGGGCTTGAACCTGTGTCTCCTGCATTGGCAGGCAGATTTTTAACCACTGCGCCATCAGGGAAGCCACTTTTGTGACTGTTGAAGCTTCATTTTTTTAATCTTAAAAAAATAATGCAGGAACTCCCCTGGTGGACCAGTGGTTAATACTCCACGCTTCCAGTGCAGGGGACGCAGGTTCGATCCCTGGTCAGGGAACTAAGATCCCACATGCGCAGCCAAAAGTTTTTTTTAAAAAAATGCAATATCTGCACCCTAGTCCACAATCTACCCTTTTTTGTTTTGATATAAAGTAAAGAAATATATATTTGGTCGTCATTCCCAATTCCTGGCACAGAGCTCATAAAACTCTTAATTTTCTGAGTGATTGGTGTGAGAGGAGTGTCTTGTTATTCATAATAAGCCCCTTTCCACCTTCCCTGAGTTTATGCTAATAAGGTGACTCTGAGGATGGAGCTGGTTGTCAAGGGAACCAACTAGATGATGGAGGTTTGGAACTTTCAGCCCCACGCCTCACCCCTCACCCCACCTCCAAGGAGAGAAAAGGAGCTGGAGATTGGGTTAATCACCAAGGCCCAGTGATTTAATCACTCATGCCTGTGTAATGGAACCTTCATAAAACCCAAAGGAGTTTAGAGAGCTTCCACATTGGTGAACACATCAAGGTGCAGGGAGGGTGGTGCACCAGAGAGGGTATGGAAGCTCCAAGTCCCTTCCCCATACCTTGCCCTGTGCATGTCTCCCATCTGGCTGTTCCTGAGTTGTATCCAGTAATAGTAAGTAAAGTGTTTCTCTGAGGTTTGTGAGCTGTTCTAGCGAATTAGCAAACTCGAAGAGGGCATTGTGGGAACCCCAGATTTATAGTTGGATGGTCAGAAGTACAGGTGACAACTGGCATCTGCAGCTGGGGACAATCTTGTGGGACTGAGCCTTAGCTTCCAGAGTCTGCACTAACTTCCGGTGGTTAGTGTCAGAAGTGTTGTGAATAGAGAAACAGTTTTCCTTTGGATAGTACCACAGGTTTTCAGCCATTCCCCATTGATGGGCATTCAATTTGTTTCCAGTTTTCTGGGTTTTTTGCCCTACCAGCAGTGCTGCAGTAGACTCTCTATACATGTCTCCTTATGTTCTCGTGCTTTTATTTCGATGGATGGAGCCCTACGAGTGGAGTTGCTGAGTCAGAGATCTTTTTAAACTTTTAACAGAGGCTTTCAGACTGTTTCCCAAAAGTGTGTAATAATTTACATTTCCATCAGCAACACCTACGCAACCTCTCCCAACCCCCACCCCTCCTCCCCCAAGTCCTGCCAACATCAGGTATCACTCTGGAAGTTTTGCCATTTCTGATGGATATGAAGTGGCACCTCATTATGACTTTTATTTGCATCTCCTTGATTACTGGCGAGGTTGAACATCCTTCTATATATTGTGGGTCATTTAGATTTGCTCTTCTACATATCACTTGTCCATATCCTGTGCCCATCTTTCTCTTGGTTGTATTTTTCTTATCAATTTGTAAGAGTTCATAGCTGTCATATGCACTGCACATGTTTTCTCAGGCTATTTATTGCTTATTGACTTTATTTCTATGATATTTTTATATCAAATGAGATCATCTTCTGTAATATCACATTTAAAAATTTTTATAAGGTCAGAAATGTGACTTTTCTTTTATGGCTTCTGGGTTTCTAGATAGACGTAAAAGGTCTCCCCTGCTTCTAGGTTATACATGTATTTTCCTGGGCTTTCTTCTAATATTTTTAATTGTTTTATGTTTTACATGTAAATAAATTCCAGATGGATTACAGATTTGGGTATATGCTGTAAGGTAGGGAGCCAGCTTAATTTTCTTCCAGACAAATAGCCAGTGATGCCAACACCATCTATTATTAAGTAAATCATTTTTCCCCCTGCTGAACTGAAATATCTCTTCTGTTGGATTTAATTGAAATCTGCTACCAATCGCCTTACTCTTTTCCACTTCTCTGTCTAATCATATGCTGATACCGTACAGATTTAATTACAGTAATTTCATATAGTATCTTTTATTATTTCTAAGGAAGTCCTTTACCTACCCCACAGTATTCCTTTCCATAATTTTCTTGACTCTTCTCAATTCCATTATTATCCATTTCAAAATAAACCCTTTGGGAATTCTAATAGGAATTTCATGACATTTATCTATTAATTTTGGGATAATTGACATTTTATGATATTAGCTTTTCCTGTCTGTGAATATATTTGTTTCATTGTGTTTAGATCCTATTTTATGTACTTTGAGAAGTTCTATAGGAGTCTGTGCCTGTCTTAGTTTTTTGTTTTTGGTCTCTTTCTGTGTGAAGTTGTATTGAGCTATAACTTATATACAATAAAATTCACCCACTTTAAGTGTACAATTCACTGATTATTAGTATATTTAAAGGGTTGTGCCACCATCATGCAATTTACTTTTAGAAAATTTCTATCATCCCCAAAAGAAAACTCAAGCCCATGTGCATTTACTCCCAATCCCACCCCCAACCTTGGGCAGCCTCTAAACAAAATAGATCCAAATAGAGAAAATACTTTATATTTAGATTTGCCTTTTCTGGACTATTCTTAGTGTTTTATTTCTTTATGCTTAAGTGTTTTCCAGTGTTCTTCACTATTGTGAACACAATATCTTTTCCTGTTTCTATTTCAAGCTGGCTGACTGCTAGCATAGGAAAAAATTATTTTGATTTTATTTATCTTATAACCTGTTGTCTTACCAATTTTCATAGGTTTTCTAGGTATACAATCATAGTACAATCTATCTCTTTTTTTCCATTTTATCTTGAGGATTTAATTTTCTTATTGCATTTTTAAGCAAATTGCAAACATCATTTAACAATCGTAGTCAGAGAAGGCATCCCTGCTTTATTCCTGATTGTAATGACTATGAATTGCCGTCAAAATGTAATTTATTGACAACTATTGATGAACTGCAGAGGCAGGAAAAGTCAAAAGAAGGTTGAGAGGGAGTTACCTTTCCATTGCCATTTCTTTTAAGGCTGGTATGAAATAGTTATATGTTTCCTTAATCATTGGCTGCACTGCATAGTGCCTTAGCCACTTAAAAATAAATGCAATGAAAATTTCAGTTCCTCAGTTTCAAGTGCCACGTTTCAGGTGCTCAATAACCACACCTGGCTAGTGGCTACCTCATTGGACAGCACAGCTCTTAGACCCTGGGTGGGCAAACCACCACCAGCTTAGAGTGGTGGTTACAGTTTTAAGGGATTACTTAAAACAAAACAGAATATGTGGCAGAACCCAAATTGGTCCAAAGGCCTTTTACAGGAAAAGTTTGGAGACCCCTGGTCGAGAGTATTGTCTCTCCAACTGAGTCATTTTTATATACTTTCTTTCCGTTTTTCTTATCACAATATCATCTACGAGATAGATGCTTAATATTTTTCTTTAAATAAGCTTGACTTTTTAAAAAAAGAAACATTATATCAATACTGTAAATGGAAATATTTGCCATAAATAAATAACTAGAAAAATAAATAGAATGAAAGCCAACCGATGTTATTAAATTCCAATAACAAACTAGACTTCGCTCTTTCTTTTGTTAAAAAAGAGAAATTAGCAAGTGCTAAGTATTAGACGAGACACACCCACCACCTGAGAGGTGTTCTATGATGTAATCAGAAGTAGAAAAAGAGAACTGAAAAGGAAACCGCCTCCTCACTCATGATTCAAGGTCACTTATGTCCGGGGACGTGTACAAGTGTCTCCCGCTTCAAAAGCTCATTTTATGGCTGCTTCGGTTTTACGAAAGACGTACATGAGTACCTGTTTTCGCTAACCGACAGAAAGAGGATTTCTGCTTTTAGGAACAAAGGCAAAAAGCGAAAACAGTGTTCAGCTTTTGTTTTGCTGAGACCCTTTATAGAGGCAACGCGGACCTCAAGATAGGAGTGGCGCCGCCAAGCTCCTTCCCCGGGAACTACACTCGGCATCTCAGCATCAGGCTGCCATAGCTTTGAACTGTGTCTGTGAGCATCTGCGCTTTATCCAATTTATTTTGTGCATCCATTAGCAAGATGTGTCCTAAGGTAATTGCTTCTTTGCTTTAGGCCACTGTGCTTAGAAAGTTTTCATAGGAATGCTCTACTTTCCGATGGGGGAGGGAGGGACACGTACCTTCTGGAATCACCTGTAGTGTTCCTCAATTTCGGAACACTAGGCTGAGGGGAGAGGAGGTGGGGAGCATGAACTTGGCATAGGCGATGGCTGGGGTTGGGGTGGCCTACTAGAGGAGCAATATTTAGACACCTTCCTTACCATTACCAGTTTAAGGGTGTACAAGATACATTTGTATTCGCTTTTTACTCTAGGTTAGAGCACCATATGTAAATTTATAATTGGGCCATATCACTTTAACCTCCACAGAAATGTCATTGCTGAGTTAAAATTTAATGATATTTCCTCAGCCTTTTATTGATGTTTGCTCTATATTAAAAATGACCACTGGGGAAATATTTCTGCTCCTTCTGCAAAAATATATCTGTTTCTTATTTTCCTTAAAGAGTAATCTAATAAATTCCTTCTAGAATTATCTACATAGAGAGCAGACCTGCTTTCTCGAAAACATTCTAAGACCTTCTTTTGAAAGTTCGTTTAGGTAGAGGAGAGCAGGGAATTATTTGGGATTCAAAATGCCTTTCCTTTGGGTGAATCGGAGCCTCCCTTTTATCCAATAATAAGAAGAGTTTTCCCCTTCCCTCCCAAACCATTCCCCCCTTTGCTCTAACTGCCAGGAAGCTTGGCATTAAATATAATTCCTACTAAATTATATCTCTTCTTTTTCTGAGTTCCCTTTAGCTGTCCACTTTTTAATGTGTTTTTGTTGCTTTTAAGTCAACTTTGCTGAGGTGTAATTTACATAAAATAGACATAACCATTTTCAGTGTTCATTTAAGAGTTTTGACATATTTATATACCTGAGTAATCACTACCACAATTGAAATATGGAATATTTTTATTACCACCCAAAGTTCCCTTGTGCCTCCTTCTGTTCAATCCCCTTTCCTCCTCCCTCCCCAGTCAGTGATCTGCTATCACTGTAGATCAGTGTTTCTCTACCAGGGGAGAGTTTGCCCCTTAGGCGCCAATATGGCAATGTCTGGAGACATTTTTGTTGTCACAACTGTGCAGGTGCTACTGGCGTCAGTGGGTCGAGGCCAAGAATACTGCTAAATATGCTACAACGCACAGGATAGTCCCTGCAACAAAGAATTAACCAACCCAAAATTTCAGTCGTGCCAAGACTAAGAAACCCTACTCTAGCTATAGACTGGGCAAGCAAATGGTATCCCACGGCTCATATCCAGCCTCATTGCCTGGTTTTGTGCAGCCCATAAGTTAGAAATCGGTTCAATATGTACTCCAGCATGACTGGCTTCTTTCACTTAGCATGATGTTTTCAAGGTTCACCCATGTTGTAGCGTGACTCAATACCTCTTCTCTTTTTATTGCTGAATAATATTCCATTGCATGGATTTGACACATTTGTTTATCTTTCACCAGTTGATGGAGGTTTGGATTGTTTCAACTTTTTGGCTATTATAAATAATGCTGCTATGAACATTTTTGTGTAAGTTTTTGTGTGGACATATGTTTTCATTTCTTTTGGGTATACAGTATTCTTAAGAGTGGAACTTCTGGGACATACAGTGATTCTATAACTTTTTGAGGAATTGCCAGACTGTTTTCTAAAGCAGGTGTATCATTTTACATTTCTACTGCAGTACATGAAGGTTCCAGTTTCTCTCCACATCCCTGCCAACACTTGTTATTATCTGTCTTTTTTATTATAACCATCCTAGTGGGTGTGAAATGGTATCCCATTGTGGTTTTGATTTGCACCCTACGGATTGCTAAATGAGCATTTTTTCATGTGTTTATTGGTCATTCATACATATTCTTTGGAGGAATGTCGATTAAGATCCTTTGCCCATTTTTAAATTGGGTTATGTCTTTTTATTACAGAGTTGTAGAAATTCTTTATATATTTTAGATATAAGTCCCTTGTCAGATATCTGATTTGCAAATCTTCTTTCCATTCTCTGGGAGTTAGTTCTTTTTTATTAATGAATATTATTCCCTTGTTTATTTGGAATTAGTACTGTACTCACAATTTGTTTATCCATTCACTTGCTGGTAGACGCTAGGGTTGTTTCCAGTTTGGGGTCATTATGAAAAAAGTTATTACAAGGATAAGTCTTTGTGTGCACATATCTTTATATCTCTCTGGCAAATATCTATAGAGTGGGACTACTGAGTAGTATGGTAAGTGTATGTCTAACTTTATGAGAAATTGCCAAAATATTTTCAAAAATGGTTGCACCATTTTACATTCCTACCAGCAATGCACAAGAGTTCCAGTTATTCCACATCCATTCTAACCTTGATATTACTGGTCTTTTTAAGTTTAACCGTTCTAATGGGCAGTGCTATTTCATTATGGTTTTAATTTGTGTTTCCCTGGTAATCAATGATGTTGACATCTTTTCATGAGCTTATTTGCCATTTGTATCTTTTTTGTGAAGTGTCTTTTCAAGTCTTTTGCTCATTTTTTATTGTATTGTTTGTCTTCTTATTGAGTAAAGAAATTCTCTTCATGTTCTGGTTATGTCCTTTGCAGGTATATGTTTTGCAAATAGTTTGTCCCAGTCTATGACTTTTCATTTTCTTAACAGTATCTTTTGAAGAGCAAAAGTTTTAAATTTTGATTAAGTTCCATTTATCAATTTTATCTTTTAGGGTTCATGCTTTTTTTTGTCCTAACCCAAGATCCTAAAGACTTTCTCCTATGTTTTCTTTTAGAGGTTTATAGTTTAGTATTTATGATTAGGTCTATTATCCATTTTGAATTCATTTTTTCCCCACATGGAAGTACATTTGCTTAGCATCATTTGTTGAAAAGACTACCTTTCCCTCCATTGAATTACTTTGGTACCTTTGTCAAAAATCAATTGACCATACATATATGTAGGCCTATTTCTGGACCCTCCATTCTGCACTATTCATATATTTGTCTCTTCTTAAACCAGTACCACACTGTCTTGATTACTGTAGCTTTACAGTAAGTCTTGAAATCAGGTAATGTAAGTCTTCCAGTTTTGTTCTTTTTCAAAATTAGTTTGCCTATTCTAGGTTGTACACATTTTTATATAACTTTAGAATCAGCTTATCAATATCCATAAAAAGGTCTGTTAGGATTTTGATTGAGGTTGTGTTGAATCTCTAAATCAAATTGGGGAGAACTGTCATCTGAACAATGTTGAGTCTTCCAATCCACAAACAAAAAAGTAAATATTTCATTTACTTAGTTCTTCTCTAGTTTCTGTTAACAACGTTGTGTAGTTTTCGTTGTACAAGTTTTGCACACCTTTTGTCAAATTCATCATGTTTTTGGTGCTATTGTAAATGAGGTAAATGTTTTAATCATGTAAGCTGCCTCATTCTGTGGATCACTTGATGACCCTCAACAGAAGCAGGCCAATTGGGAAGGACTAGAACTGGAATGGGTGGGGGTGGGGTGAGGGGGCAACTAGCCACAGACACTGGAGCACCTTCATTCCACTGCGCAGCATACCCATGACGGTGGAGAACACAGCTGGTAGGAACCCAGGCATGTGTCAGAAAACAGCAGGTAGAGCACAGTGACGGAAGTGTGGGCACAGGTGGTGAGAGGAAGCAGTTGGTGTCAGAAGAGTGTGCCAACAGGTGAAGGGGCCTCAGACACAGATGGGCAGGACTCGACTCCCAGAAAAGGCAATAAGCAACAAGAAGGAAGAGCATGCCAGCCTACCAGGCATGAGATAGTGGACCCTTTACCAAGCAGGGCTTGGGCGCAAGGCATCTGGTACCTGATGTGGAATCTGGGGTCTGACCCTCTACAGCAGAAGAGGTAGAGTGCACATTCAGGGCTTGTCCAGAGCCAGGTGTCCTAACTGGGTGTCTTAGCATGTTGGACTCTAGTCTTTAGACTTGTCTTCAGGGATTGGTCCTTGGCCTGGGCTGGGGCTAGAGAGGAGGCTGCCAGGGACTGGGAACCTAGGGAATCTGGCCAGCCTTTCTGGGAAGGAAAGGGAAATAAATTGTGTTTATAAAGGTAATTGGGAGTCTGTCATCAGTTCCAACCCCTCCCCTTTTCTAGTATGAGCAGATGAACAAGAAAAAGAGGAAATGCTGGCATTCAGGGTGAATTAGATGGGCAGACAACCAGACTTCCCATTACTCCCATTTACTTGCTTTCAAGAGATTTAGACTTATTCATCCCTTTTGTTGGCAGTTACACAGCAGGTGCTTCACAGCCCAGGAAGGGCTGAAGGAAAGGCTCATTAGCTCTTTTTGTTTAAGTGAATGAAGGTATCTCTACTTTTTCAGACTCAACCACCAGGAAAAGCTTTTGGACTCCGAACAATCCATTGCACCCTCTCTCCAACTGTTCATTCAAGGAAGGCAGCAGCCAGATGGGCCGGGTTAGAGAGGGTGTTCAGCTCCTATTTTGCAGCCATTTGAAAAGACTCTGTCTTGTCTGGGGACCCGGTGAACGGAGTGGAGGGAGGGGGCCATTCACTATTGCCTGTGGAGGTGGCCCCCATTTGCTCTCTTCATTGAAGATGATGCCCCTGGTGCTGGCTTGGTCCCAGGGTGGGAGGTGGGGTGTCTTTCACTGAGATAGGGGACACTGGAAGAGGAGCCAGGTGCAGAAAGAGTATGATGAGCTTAGTTTTAGATGTGATGAGTTTGAAGGGCCAGTGAGACATCAGAGCAGAGCGATCCCATAGGCCATGAGATGTACTGATGAATCGTAGTTGAATAAATGTACAAGAGATGTTGACTCGCTAGTGGATTGCCTGCGCTGGCACAGACTTCCTCAGAGTGTACTCCAGTGCTGCTGCTTGCTTGACCAGGGCTATCGTCAATTCCACAGCTAGTTTGTTATAAAAATATTTATGTAATCAAATAGTACTGAGAGATTGAGTCCTGCTGCAATTCCCTTTCTCTGGGACAACTGCAGTTAATAGTGTTTTAGGCAGAAAGCGCATTTATGTGTAAGTTTATGTATATAGATGAATATTTATAAATGAGATTTACATATAAATGAGATTTAATATTCATATATATATATATGAAATCTCACTTATATGTAAATACACAAGTAGATACACACACCACAGGTCCTGTTCTGTAACCTGCTTTTCTTAACTTAGCGCTAAATCATAGACAGCCTCCCATGTCAGTACTCAGAGATCTAAACAATCCTTTTCAATGGCTGCATATCCTTCTATTGTGTGAATATGCCATTATTTATTTAAACAGTCCTCAGATTGATAGACCTTCAGCTTGTTCTCAAAATATTTGCTATTATAAACAGCAATGCAACAAAATACCCACATAATACATTTTTGTGCAATGGTCCAACTATTTTTTTAGAAGAAGTTTTTAGATGTGGAATGCACATTTTAAGTTTTCATACAGACAGATTTCATACAGACTTCCTTCTGATGAGATTGTACCAATTTGAACTACTAATGGTGTCTGAGAGTGAGTACATGCTTTTCTCACTTGCTCTGGGCTTTGTTCTCTTTTATCTATGCCATTATGATAAGTGAAAAACGTAATTTCATTGTTTTCATTCACATATCTTTGATTATTCATAAAGATGCACATTATTTCATTTGCTTCTTAGCTGTCTATATTCCCCCCACCCCTGTGGGTTACCTATTCATATCCTTTGCCTATTTTTTGTACTGGAGTGTTTGTCTTTCTCTTAAGATTTATAAGCGCTCTTACATATTACAGGTATCCTTAGTTAGGGTTAGTTATATGGTGCAAACATGTCATAACCAGTTTTTATTTGTCTTTGTTAAAAGTAGTTTGTGGTATCTTTTGCTGCATCACAGTTTTTCATTGTTATTTTAGTCATATCTACATCAATCTTATGTTTTATAGTTTCTGGCTTTAGATTATGCTAAGAAAATCGTAACCCATCCAAAATTTATAAAAATATCTATGTTTCCTTCTAGTACTTTATACTTTTATTTTTTATGTAAAATGTAAATCTAATGATGTCACTTCCTTGTTTGCCATATCAGCAAGCCTTCCTGATGCACTTAGCATCTAGCCCACACTCTTGGCCTAGCCCACCAGGCCTTGGATGATCTGGGCTCTGCCTATTCTCCATCCTCATAAATCAAATATATCAACCATCCCAAAAGCACCGCTCTGCTTCTGTTTGCAACGCCCATGCTTGTCTTCTCCCCCACTGTCTGGTGAACTCCTAAGCAACTATCAAGACTCACCTCAAGGGCACTTCCTCTGCGAAGCAGTCCTTTATCCCAGTCAATGTTAAGTGCTTCCTGCCCCTCCTGGGACTGACACAGCTATTCTCTTAACTCATATTGAAATTTTTGTTTATGCATTTCTTTCCACTACAAACTTGTGAGCTCCAGGGCTGGGGGGGTGGGGGCATGCAGCATCTGGCACTTGGTACAGTACCATTTAGCAGGTGCTAAGCCTGCCCCTGTGATCTGATTTGCATCTTAGCAAGCTCAATGAGCTAAGAGTGTGGAGGCTGGGAGACCAATTAGAAGTATCCAGGTAATAGTGATGTCCTCATCCAGGTAGCTGACAAGGACCTGGACTGAGGTGGTGGGTTTGGAGAAAAGAGTTTAAGAAACAGATTTAGTGGGTAGAATGAACAGTGCTTGAGTAGAGTGTTTTGTTTGAAGTGTCTCCTAAATGTTCAACAAACGAGTAAATAAAAATGTTAGCCTATTAGCACCGTCCAGACCTTTTGCTTCTGGTATTATTTGGTGTTTAGAATTACCCCTACTCCTATTCCTTTCCGTGAAGCTGTGTCATGTTGGCTAGTCATCACCTCGTCATCATCTGTCGAGTGGAGATAGCCTATCACCTCCAAGGGCAATTGTGAGGTTGTTTCAATGAAATGCCATGTGTTATGAGCCTTCACAGCCCCTAACATAGTAGTACTCAGTAAATGTTAACAGTCTGGCCTCCGCCACCTGCTTACCTTGGGTGATTGGGTCAGTTGCCATCTTCTGACTGACCTAAGGGATTCCTAGAGAGAGAAGCTGAAATCAGCGTTTATTATTGCGTTTCCACAAAGCACAGGCGTGCCCTGACAGCTGGTCTCCATCTGTCCACAGCTCTCTGCTCGCTCTGTTTGCCCATGCTGCCATTCTTACTGTCGTCCTCAGTCTGTTTTCCTTTTCCTCCAGAGACCCTCCCAGCATTCAGTCCTTTCCAAGCTCTGCTCCTTCCTTTTCTATTCCGTGAGCACTACGTAATTAACCTACTGCATCCTCATGCCGGGATCACAGCAGTCACTGCTCTCCCAGCCTCCATTCAACCTGTGCCAGGTAAACAAGCAGGAAGACCAGCCCCCGAATCATGGTTATATCCCCTGACCATACTCAGCATCCTGCTCTGAATGCTCCAGGGCTTCCCAGGCCCTGTGGATCTCATTCAGAAGCCTGAGCCTCTTGCTCTGCACACCCTGGCTCTCCAAGCCGCTTCCTCATCCCAGCCTAACCTCTCTGCTCCAAGGCCGTGAGTCGGCTTGCCATTCCCAGCCCATCTTTGCTTACTTCTGCCTCTTGTCTTTTTTTCATCCCACAGAATGCCTGCTTTGTTCCTCTGCCCCAGGCTTGCACCAAACACCCTCACAACTGGCACAGAACTCTCTTTTGAGATGCCTTCCTGCCATTGCTAACAGCCCATTACTGTGGCTAACACTTTGTACTCATAAAATGCTTTCCCACCGCTGTTTCATATGATCAATCCTCTGGCTTTCCTTCAACTGGCATTTAATGAGTCCACTCTGCATGCCAACCCTGGGAAGGATAAAATAAGGTATAACCTTTGCTCTCTAGGAGCTCCAGTCTAGTGAGTATGAATTCCAACCCACAGTTTCCTTGGCCATAAAATGGGGATGATAATGTTTAATGACCTCACAGGGTTGTTGTAAGATTTATATGAAATTTTGTGTGACGCAAAAAGAGCTTAATAGCAGTGATGTGGATGGATGGTGCCAATGGCCGCTTTACAGCTGTGAAGATGGGCTTGGAGCTGTTAAGGATGTGCCCACAGTCATACGGCTAGAGGGACAAAGCCAAGTTCGGTGCTTGTGGCACGGCCCTACCCCGTCGCCCACTCCGTCTCCTCCTCATATCCCCCTTTACTTCCTTTGTGTCCCACTCACTCTCAATCGCTGCTCCCTTAAACAGGTCTCTGAAATACGGACACAATCAAGCTAATGGCATCACTGCCCCAGTCAAGGGGAAGTTGGTCATTTTCATCCCTAGTCCTTTCTTTAAGCCTCCTAAGCATGCCCACTTGGCCTGCCACTCCAGGTGCTTCCCGCAAGTGCCCGGCTGTCTCACCCATGTGAGTTTGTCTCTAGGAGGGAGTTGATAAGCTCACCGTGGCTCACCCGCCTTGCTGCCCATCTCCCCAAAGTTGGGTTCCATTAGTCATGTCTGTCCTTGGGCACTGATGAGATTTGCTTCTCAGGCTCCAGGAATTCTGGATTGGGATAAAAATATCCATCTGCCTCAGTGATGGAGGTGAGTCCGGTCCATGAGAAGGCAGCTGGCGGAAGCAGGCACAGGAAGTGGGTCACTGATTGAGCAGAAGAACTAGTGGTGTTAAGTCAATGGCAGGTAAAAGCACTGCATTTGGGAGAGAGGCCTGGAAGCACATTTTAAGCCCAAGTTGAAATATCTGGTACCTCTTTAAAGGAGTCATATCACAGAGAAAAAAAGTTTGTGTCCTTCTGAAATCTACTTAAGAGTCGATATAAGGAAGGACATTGGTTTGTTTCAAAGCCCAGTCCTTTTAGGAAATCTTCCAGAAGGTGGCAAGGTGATGGCAAGACCTACTGAAAAGAAGAGAGAACGTCTTTCACCTTATGTCAATTTTTTTTCAAACAATATAGAAGTATTTATGTCATTTTAAATGACCATATTTACTTTTCATTATAAAATTAATATATAGAAAATTTGAAAAATCAGAAGGGGAAATCACCTACAATCCCATAACAAACGTTGTTGTTTATTTTCATCTGGTCTGTTTTTTGAATGCATATTTTCACATGGTTGTAATAGTACTTGACATACCATTTTTGTATACTGGCATGCAGTTCTGTTTTTTTTTTTTTTTTAATTGTGAAATGTTTTATGGGATACATCCAGAAGAGCACAGAAAATATATGGACAGTTTAAAGAATAATTTAAATTATTTTAACCCCCACCCAGGTAAAAGACTCGAGTATTTGCAGCTCTCAAGAAGCTTGTGGCCCTCCCCAAACACAGCCCCCCCTCCCCCAGAGAGAACCACCAACCTGACTTTTCTGAGAACCTTTTCCTTGGCCTTTTCTTCATAGTTCTACCACTATGTGCCTATAATTCACTTTCACCTGTTTTTGAATGTTATATGAATGGAATCATACCTTACTTACTTTTTGTGTCTTGCTTCTTTCCTTCAATTATTGTTCTCAAGACATTGTATATGGCTGTAGTTAATTCATACTCATTTTCAGTTTAAAAGAGTAGTTTTATTTTCCTGCTCTGTTTCTATCCCAAATCTAGACTTTATCACGTAGCCGAGGTTTGTGATGCTTTTATAGTTGGGAAAACTCATTCCTTTCTCCTGCTTGTGACTTTCCCCAACCCCTGCCTGAGAATGTAGGTCTCAGTGAGAAGAGCACTTCCCCCTTTTCTGGCCGTGGCGCTGGCCCTCTCTGCCATTTGGCTGGCGTTCTAGGAAGCAGCCACTCTGTGGGCCGCTGGAGACCCTTGAGCTGCAGCTGCCGTCCTTCCAAGGGAGTTGATGGAATTATTTCTGGGGCCTGGAGACAGCTGGCGAGAGCATGGAAAGCACAGCAGGGCTGAGGAATCTGCCAGAGGGTCAGCCAGAGCCGGGAGGGTTCTGGTGGTGGTGGTGGTGGTGACACTACTTGTCACGAAAGGCCAGGTGTTCTCTGGCTAAAGCCTCAGTCAGGAGTCAGGAAGCCTTGCCTCCAGTGTGTGCACACCTTCCTCTGCCCTTCTTCCAGGGCCCTGGGCAGCTGGGCTCACGGAAGGGGGATTTAACTCATACTTACTGGTGTTTGCTGGTGCTCAGCCTCTCCGGGTCTCAAATGAGCCTCCTGACCTCAGTGAGTCAGTGGGCACCTGAAAGGAGCTACGTTGCTGCCCAAATGCCGGAAACTGGGCATGCCGGGCGGGGATGCCCACACAAACACACACGTGTGTCAGCGCACGGAGAAGCCTGTTCCGGGTCAGCAACACACACACTCACATGCACGCCCAGCTTTGGCTTCTAACAACTACCCAAGTTCTCTCATAGCTAATCTTGTCGAACAAGTGGCCTGCGGCTTCATTTCTTACCACTCTCTCACAGCTAATCCTTTGGAATTTCGCTTTTGCTCTCTTGAGCACTGACGGTGCTCCCTTGGTAAGCCGCGCCCTGCCGGGCCAGGCCAGGACAGATGAACCCATGGGATTAAAACCACTTACTTGATCTTAGCCTGTTAAGGACTCACCCCCGTTGGATTTATAGACACTTTCCCGGAAGCCAGGCCCACCTCTTGGACTTTACTTGTAGCAGCTCCCCGGTCCTAAGCTGGTATTTTACACTTTCTCAGGGGCAAGCCCTTCCTTGGTCACCACATTCACATCCGTCACATTGATAGACTGCGGTCATCCCCTTTCCTGTTACTGCCTGAAGAGGCTGCCCTGGTGCTCGGCTCTCACCGGTAGTCTTGCCCTTCCCTGTCCTACCTGGTCTAATTCTACCTTCTGTACCATGTGGTAGCAAAGGTGGTGGCGGTATTCCAGATGTAGATGCTTCATGGTCTTGTACAGATGGTCCCCAGTTACAAACACCCTGGGCCAGCCCTCACCTGCCACCCATAGCCTTGACCCTGCCCAGCCCCTGGGTTAAAGGAAACAGGGCCCCTGGGATGGTAGAGGCTTCCTGGCTGGCCAGTTAGATGCAGAAACAGTGTGTTGCTAGCAGATGAAGGATACAGTGTGTCTCAGGGTGGGTGTAACATCGGCCACAGCCTCTGTAGCCTCTGCCCTCACTGAGCTAGCTACCCCTTGGCCTGACCAGCCGTTCTTCGCGTCCAGGTCCCTGGCCTCCAGGTCCCCACCAGTCCTTGGAGAGCCCCAGATGAGAGATGGAGGACCTGCCCTTTTACTTCCCACAGTTCCTCTTCCCACGGTTGACTTCTACTTCCAGAATCCCTCAAAACTTTTTGCACAAAACTCCCAGGTGCATGCCAGCCCTCCTGGACACTGATACTGGCCTGGGTTGGAGAGGAATCCAGGAAAAGTCCTGGATTTCTGGGTGGGTTATGGGGACAGTGCAGTTGGTTTTGGGCCAGGTGAATGGTGCTGCCTGTAGGACATCCCAGTGGAATGGTCCAGTGGGCGTTTGGATGATATTAAAACTCCCCCACTCCTTCATTCTTAGCATAGTGGAGTTTCCCAGATTCCTTGTTACCTTGGCAAGCAGAAAACTAGGTGGTGAAGAAATCAGTCATAGAGCAGGTGAAGTGTGACTATGGGATGTGCGGAGGGGTGGTCACGGGGTGGGAGCAGCTGTGATCTTGTCCTTTTGTTTTTCTTACTTGTCACCTAATTGTTATTAGTCATTAATTCATACAAATTGACTAGGGGAGAAGTTACCTCCAGGAGGGGAATGTGGGTTGGGATGAAGGAGGTGCTGGCTCTTGAACACGGTAATAACAATGTTGAGTTCACAGGTGTTTGTGTCATTATTCTTTGTACCTTACACGTAGGTTATAAATGTTATTTAAAATCTACTCAAGAGTTGATAAAGCCCATTAAGAATTAGTTATAAAATTACACTGTGCTTTAGCATTCGTTAAGAACTGTTTAGTGCTTCACTATTTAGAAAACCATTTACTTTTTTTTTTTTTAATTAATTAATTTTATTTTTGGCTGTGTTGGGTCTTCGTTTCTGTGCGAGGGCTTTCTCTAGTTACGGCGAGCGGGGACCACTCTTCATCGCAGTGCACGGGCCTCTCACTGTCGCGGCCTCTCTTGTTGCGGAGCACAGGCTCCAGACATGCAGGCTCAGTAGTTGTGGCTCACGGGCCCAGTTGCTCCGCGGCATGTGGGATCTTCCCAGACCAGGGCTCGAACCCGTGTCCCCTGCATTGGCAGGCAGATTCTCAGCCACTGCGCCACCAGGGAAGCCCCGCAATTTACTTTTTTTAAAAAATAAATCTATTAACTTAAACACTTAGCTGGTTCCCACTCACCTCAAACTTCTCTTTTTTTGGTTTTTGTGTTCTGCTGAACCTTTAATTTATTCTCATTTTCAACTCCAAGAGAACCCCTTTCCGGAATCATCCCAGGGTGCTCTAAGCACAAACACCCCTCTCCCATTGTTCTGTCTCTCTTCCCTATGTGCTGATCAGAAGAAGAAAAACAGCTGCACAGTTTTGTTTTCTTTTCCAAACCCGTGACATATATTGTCCTTTGATCCTTTAGCAAATGTTATCTGCTTGGAGCAAGGGACAAGACATGCCATTCATTTAGTGTGTCCCTTGTGACCTGAGCAGCTTCACCTCCCCTCCATCTTCTACTCCGGGTTGCCATTAGGGTCGGCTTAAATGCCACAGACCCTTCATGTCACGGGGCGGTGTGTAGCTCTTGCATATTCCTGGCTATCACAGTGACCAAGTGTGTGTAAAATCACACATTTTCCTGCGGATTCTACTGAAAGAGGAAATATGAGTCTTAAACCAGTGCCTGTTAAGAGGAAATATACATCTTAAACCAATAACTGTCAGGTTAGTTTTAAGGTCTTTCTGTAAGAAGTGTCCCTTTGCAGTCTTCTGGTTTGTGGGTCTGTGCCCAGCGTGAAGCCGCCCGGCGTCCGCCCCGCTGAGCTGCCGGCAGGAGGCAGCTGTGCCGGACAGACTGTGCCGCTCTCGTCTCACGCCTCCCTGCAGGCTCGGGGAAGTGTGGAAGGTGATGACAGAAGCAGGCAGCTCCAAGCACGGTGTTGGGGTCGGCGGAACGAACACTGTGCACCTTCTAGGAGTGCGGGGCGTGTGCATTTCGTGAATGAGAAGCAGAGCTGCCCGTAGCCTTGACTCTCCACTTGGCAGGACGCACCCCTGGCCCCGCGCATTTCTGCCCTGGAAGTTGCTCAGCAGCAGGAAAAAGGGCAGGAGGGTGGGCGGTGCGGGAAATGTACTGTCATCCAGCAAGACAGTTGTTGGAGAGCAGACAGCAATAATTGCTACTATTTTAAACATGAAGAGGCTTTCTCATGAAAGACTGAGCTCCCAGCTTGCACCGCTGTCCCTCCCCATCTGGAAGTCCCTCTTTCCCCCAGCCTGCACATCACCTTAGCTCTGACCCACCATTGGTTTAGGAACATAAGGACCAGGAAATTGGGGGATACGAGCTGGATACACTTGGATAAATCTTTGCATACTGGAGATATCCACCATCTTGCTGTGGAAGGTGTCATTCCCTGAATAAATTGTAAAATTCTTAAGATCCTTAATATTTGTAGCATAACACCACCCCATTAGTCCTGGACTGGTTCCCTTTGATTCAAGGTCACCGTTGGTAAAGACCAGGACTGGAGGGAAAGTCAGGGGGGACTTGAATCTATGCAGCTCTAGAATTCCATTCCTCTGATTTATTTTTTATAATAGCATTGAACTATCTGGCAGTTTTTCCCCATTTCATCCTGGGAGGACAGATATATGTTTTGAATCCGTTTGTTCGAATAAACAGAAGAGGTGGATGATCAAAGTTTTTGGTTAAACGAATGGGAGTGTGGGGATACAGTCAGAAGTCTTTAAAGGAGGTGTATTTATTTTAAGGCCCAGTTGTTACTTAATGATGATTTGGTTATAATGTTTATTTCTATCTAATGTGGTATCTTAGTCAGCTTGAGCTGCTATAATAAGAATAGACTGGGTGGCTTAAACAACAGAAGCTCACTCCTCACAGCTCTGAAGGCTGGGAAGTCCAAGATCAATGTGCCAGCCAATTCCGCTCCTGACGAGAACTTGCTTGCTTGCAGACAGTCATCTTCTCTCTGTGTCTTCATATGGCAGAGAGAGAGAGAGAGTGAGAGAGGGATCTTGTGTCTCTTCTTATAAGGGCACTATATGACCCTCATGACCTAAATATCTCCCAAAGATCGCATCTCCAAATATTATCACATTGGGATTAAGCCTTCAACATATGAATTTGGGGGAGGGGGAGTCTAAACATTCAATCCATAGCATGTAGTAATCCAGTGGGCCAGATATTGGCTCTATCTACACAGTTATGATGTTTGGGGATAAAATCGGTGACTTGAAGAATCATAAATTAGTAAAACTGATCCTGACCTTCTTGACCATGACCGTTGACAAGAATGTTCTTTGAACGTGCTGCCCCAACCAGAGCAGAGGGAAAGACAGTCATAGCCGGTGGCGTTTGCACTGCTTAAGCATGTGTTTCAACAACTGTGCTCAAATCCTTTCCCTTTTTGGGGGACTCTCCAAAGAGGTCCAAATTATCTCCCCACTCACCCACTCCCTCACTCTGTAATGTCCATACATGCATAGTACACTCACAGACAGCAGGCACACTATGGGAAAAGATACCAGTGTGTCTTTCCTTTCTTTCGTTTAGCAAAGACTAGCAGGGAAAGCTGTAGGAATGAGGTGCTAATGAGGTTGCTGGGGGAGGTGAGAAGCATAATGAATGTCAACCGTCACACAAGTCAACAGCAAGGGGGGACCAGGAGAGATTAGACATCTTGGTGATGTAGACAATCTGGAAATGTAGAAATGTGGGGAGGATACTTGTGTAACAAGACACCCCTCCCATCACCAACCTACTGGCCTCATCCAGTCAGAGTTGTGGTGTCTGGTACCTGGTGAGAGACACCCAGTGTCCCCTGGACACTTTAGCCACTTAGTAATGCAATTATTTGTGTCTCTCTCGCCCACTAGACTGAGCTTCTTGAGAGCAAGTCCTGTGTCCCTTCAGAGTTGTCTCCAGTGCTTGACACTGAGAAGGAGTGAAGTTATAGAATATTTTCATGCACATAAATGTTCATTTTAAAAAGATATTCTCCAAAAGCACCTTGGGCAGGGAGCTATGATATTATCCAAACACACGAGTCCAGGCCTGGAGTATTCTAAGGCCTTGGTGATCCCAAAAGACTGAAGTCCTGCAGGTAGTTATGATGACAACAACCTCCAGTCTGAAGCTGATAGTCTGCCAGAGGGTTGGAGGGAGCTGACAGTATTGTGCCTAATCAGACCTAGCAGCCAGGCCACTATTTACACTGAAGCCATTATTTACAGAGTTGGTTTCCAGTGAGGACTCTCTTCCTGGCTGGTAGCTGGCCACCTTCTCACTGTGTCCTCACATGGCCTTTCTTCTGCTCATAAGCATGGTGCACAGGGGTGAGAGGGGGTAGGGGAGAGAGGGAAAGCTCTCTATTGTCTCATCTTATGAGCACACTAATCCTTTCTGATCAGGGCCCCACCCTTATGACCTCATTTAACCTTAAAAACTTCCTTAGAGGCCCCATCTTCAAATATAGCCACTCTGGAGGTTAGAACTTCAACATGTGAATTTTGGGAGGACACAAACATTCAGTTCATAACTGTTCTGAAAACGACTATCTGGCTTTCAATTCCTGCTCTGTTACAAACTAGCTGTGTGACCTTGAGGAAGTTCCTTTAACTTTTCTAAGCATCAGCTTCCTCATGGTAAAACTGGGGACAATAATGGTACCTATCTCAGGGTATTGTAAAGATCAAATAAGATAATGTATCTGATGGGCTTAGGGAGGGGCCCAGTATACAGTAGGTGTTTACTAATTGTTAAGATCATTAACAGCCCCCTCCAAGTTCTGAGAATGAGTTCCCTCTAAGGTAGTCCTGGGAGTCCATTCCAGCCTGGATTTCTAGGACTAGGTCAGGCTGTGTGAATGGGATCTCCAGACAAGAGAGGTTCCAGGACTCCCCAGTATTGTTGAGGGAGCCCAGCCTTTTCAGAGCCTGGTTAGCCTTCAGGGATTTCCAAGAAGGAAGTGGAAAACGACAGGGTGAGTCATGGTGGCAGCCCAAGGGTTCTAGAGAAGGATTCAGTGTTATGGCTGGTGGTAGCAGGTTCTTTTTTCATCTCCTTGCATGGAAGGTGACAGAGGGAGGGACTGAGCCCACTGGACCTGAATGAAGGGTCACATTGTATTCCTTCTGGCTTCTTTGTAGCTTAAAAAAAACAAAAACAAAACAAAACCAAACCTTCTTTTTTTTTTTTTTTTTTTTATTTTTTTTTTTTCCCCTACTTTATTTATTTATTTATTTATTTTTGGCTGTGTTGGGTCTTCGGTTCGTGCGAGGGCTTTCTCCAGTTGCGGCAAGCGGGGGCCACTCCTCATTGCGGTGCGGGGACCGCTCTTCATCGCGGTGCGCGGGCCTCTCACTATCGCGGCCCCTCCCGCTGCGGGGCACAGGCTCCAGACGCGCAGGCTCAGCAGCCGTGGCTCACGGGCCCAGCCGCTCCGCGGCATGTGGGATCCTCCCAGACCAGGGCTCGAACCCGTGTCCCCTGCATTAGCAGGCAGATTCTCAACCACTGCGCCACCAGGGAAGCCCCCAAACCTTCTTAACACAACTTTTCAGATTCTAAAAGGTAATACAAGTTTATTGTATAAAATTTGAAAAATATAGAAAACTATCAAGAACATAAAAATCACCTGAAACTCTTCTACCCAGAGTTAACTCTGATAACCTTTCCTTTAAGTCACAGACCTGGGTATGAAGCCCATCCTTCCACGCTGGAGTGGTGTGACCTTTAATGGGCTACCTGTTCTTTTCTTTTTTTTTAAAGGTAGACTTTTTTTTTTTTTTTTAGTATTTATTTATTTGGTTGCTCCAGGTCTTAGTTGCGGCAGGCGGGCTCCTTAGTTGAGGCTCGCCAGCTCCTTAGTTGCAGCACTTGGGCTCCTTAGTTGTGGCATGCGAACTCTTAGTTGCCGCATGCATGTGGGATCTAGTTCCCTGACTAGGGATCGAACCCGGGCCCCCTGAATTGGAAGCTCAGAGTCTTATCCACTGAGCCACCAGGGAAGTCCCTAGCTGTTATTTTCAAAACCTCTACTTCCTCATCTTAAAACGAGGCTAATACTTCCTGCCTTGTTCCTACTTCTCGGGGCTGCCATGTGAATTAAATTCCAGGCACAGGGTGTTAGCTTACTAAAAGCTGTTTTCCTATTTCTATTGAAGAAAACACCCTTGGCTTATGATTCCAGCATCAAAGCTCAGATAAGAATCCCCCATAAATCATTATCACATCACCCTTTCAGGGTCTCTGCCCTCCAGGTGTGTGCTATGAGCATGTGTTCTGGATTAATAAGCAAATCAATATTCTCATTTACCACATTGACATAATGACTATGCAGCAATTTCCCAGCATAAATATCCCTATTTTTCCTCTTACTTAAAGCTGCTTTAAAAGGTGAGGATTATATATTTGCACAGAGGATTGTGTGTGTCTTACCATCATTTCCCTCTGATAACTTGCATCTCTCATTTTGTGGTCACACCTGGCCTTTGCTTTGTAATGAGAGAGAGAGAGACTGCATCTCTGAGGCTTTCTGGACTTCCTTTGGCCAGAATGGTTTTGTCCATCACCTAAGAACCAAACTCATTTCCTGATTATTGTGTGTTAAATTAAAATTCCAGTTTTCAGATTTTAGGACAAAAGTTCTCCTGAAATATGTCAGCTTCATTCCAGCTTCAGACAATGGGCTCATTGCTGTGACTGTCCCTGTCCCCCCGTCCTTCTGGCCTACCCAACTCCTCCCCACTGCCTCTGCCCAGGGCCTTCCACACTAGGGGAGGGACCCCTTCTCCCCAAAGGTCAGAATGATACCTGGCAGGGACCAGATGTTCATGGGGGACAATGTTGCTGTGTAAGGGAACAGGGTTCACTCCCAGCCACCTGTCTTGTTTCCCAGCACCACCCCCAGCAGACCACCCTCTCCTAACAGCAGGAGGACCTGGTAGTTGAGGCTGAATAGGTACTGTAAACTTTCTTGGTGTGGAGAGTCCATGCACTCCAATCTGGTCAACTTGACAAAAAAAAACAAAAAACAAAAAAACAACTGCCTAACCAAGTGTGTCCAGGAGAGCAGGCTAAGCTCTCCAGATAGTTGACTTATTTCCTTACAAGAGCTATTCCTTCAACAGATTGTGAGACCTTCTCATCCTAGGACACAAGCTTCCTGTACCTTGCCTAGTGGCAGGCAAAACGAAATGACGAGGATGAGAGATAGTATGTTGCTTCCTTTGCTCTGTTCACAGTGATGTGCTGTATTGGAAAAGGGATGAAAGTTGAGCATTATCCTGGACATAGAGTTGCCAAATGTCCTGGACAACAAATATGGAATTGGCCTACCGCTTGTTGCTTTAAACCATTTGATTATCAGGGTGCAACAAGTAGATGCAGCCAAAACTGTTCATTTGTGAACAGTTTTGAGTTTCCTATACTGGATGCTGGGGATGAGGACCAGGCAGAAATGATGTTTGCTGCTGCGCCTTTGACTTTGAGGACTTAGTCCAGAGGTGCAGACAGACTCCAGTGCCACATGAAGGTACAGAGAGAGTTGGGGAAGGCTTATCAGAAAAGGGAACAATTGATTGGATCCTGAAGAATAAGTTTACCGTGTAGAAAGGTGGGCTTTATTGAGCCCACAGAGACACTGCAGAAGTGTAGTCTCCCTCCCCCGGTCAGATTGTGTCCTATATTTTCTAAGCCTAAGTAAAAATCATTTCTGTTCAGATACTGAATGGTCAAGATAGTTGCCAAATCAACCTGCATTAAACGTATATATCAATTAGGGGAGAATTGACATCTTTACTATGCTGGGTCTTCCAATCCATGAATATTGTATGTCTCTCCACTTATTTATTTTCTTTGGTTTCTTTCATCAGCATTTTGTGGTTTTCAGCGTACAAATCCTGTATATTTTCTTAGATTTCTACCTAAGTATTTCAATTTTTTTGTGTGTCCATTTGTTCATTGCTAGTATATAGAAAAACAATAGCTTTTTGTATGTTGATCTTGTACCTTGTGACCTTGCTGAACTGACATTTGTTCTAGGAGATTTTTTGTAGATTCTTTGAGATTTTCTGCATAGCCCCCATCATGTCACCTGCAAATAAGAATGGTTTTATTTTTCCCTTTTCAGTCTATATGCCTTTTATTTCATTTTCTTTTGTTATAGTGCTAGCTAGAACTCCCTTTGTTGAATAACAGTGGTGAGAGTAGACATCCTTGCCTTATTCCCAGTTTAGGGGGAAAGTATTCAGTCTTTCATAAATTCTGGTATTAGCTGTAGGTTTTTTGGTGATGTTCTTTAATTTTTTTTTAATTTTTTATTTATTTATTTTTGGCTGTGTTGGGTCTTCGTTGCTGTGCGTGGGCTTTCTCTAGTTGCGCTGAGCAAGGGTTATTCTTCGTTACAGTGCACAGGCTTTGCATTGCGGTGGCTTCTCTTGTTGGGGAGCACGGGCTCTAGGTGTGCAGGCTTCAGTATTTGCAGCACGTGGCATGTGGGATCTTCCCGGACCGGAGATCGAACCCATATCCCCTGCATTGGCAGGCGGATTCTTAACCACTGCACCACCAGGGAAGTCCCTGGTGATGTTCTTTATCAACTTGAGGAAGTTAACTTCTTTCCCTACTTTCCTGAGAGTTTTTTATCATGAATGGGTGTTGAATTTTGTCCCGTGTTTTTCTGCAACAATTTATATGATTATGTGATGCAGAAAAAGCACTGTTAAAGATGTAGAGAACAAACGTATGGACACCAAGCGGGGAGAACCGCAGTGGGGTGGGGATGGTGGTGTGCTGAATTGGGAGATTGGGATTGACATGTATACAATGATGTGTATAAAATTGATGACTGATTTAAAAAAAAAAAAGAATAAAAAAAAAAAAGCACTGTTAATATGGTGGATTACATTGATTGGTTTTCAAATATTGAGCAAGCTTTGCATCCCTGGAAGTAATCCCATTTGCATAGTGGGATTCTTTAATTCTTTTACATATTGCTGAATTCTATTTGCTGATATTTTGTTAGAAATTTTTCTATCTACATTCATGGGATATTACTTTATAGTTTGTTTGTTTGTTTGTTTTCTGTACTGTGTTTGTCTGTCTTTGGTATCAGGGCAGTACTGACTTCATAAACTGATTTGGGAAGGTTTCCCTCTCTATTTTCTGGAAGAGATTGGGGTTAATTCTTCTCTAAGTGTATGGTAGAGTTCTGTGGCTTTTGAAAAGTTGATTCTAGGGACCCAATCTGGACCAAATAAAGCTGAATCTTTGGGGGTGGGACCTGAGCATATTAGATGAGCTTATCAATGTGCAGCCAGCTGTGGAGCTTCAGTGTGGTCGTGGACTTGAGACAAACATAGGAGGGTGAACTGAATCAGAATCCATCTGAAGAATGACATGAATTAAGCAGCTGTGAGGCTTGGAGAATTTGGCTCTCTGAGACACGTCCCAGGAGCCTCTGATATCTTCAGGACCATATGGTATAGTGGGGACATTGGTCATACAAGACGTCTGGGTTTGACTTGGCTACTTAGTAGCCATAAATTCCTTATTAGCAATTTCAGTTTTCTCGTCTGTAAAATCCCACTTCTTGGGTTGTTTTAGGAATACAATGAGACAAGAGGTATGAAAATGCTTTAGAACCACCACAACTTTTTGAGAAGGTGAAAATTGATGTTTCTTTGGGCCCCAGCTTCACCCTTACTGCTGTGGTGTCATGATTCCCAATGAGTCCTGCTGTGAGGTCAGTGGGAGGCTTGTGACCCCAGCTGGCTATAGGACCAGTGTCCTCAGGCTGTGGAGAAACTTCCTCCCCATCCCTGCTCACTTACTCTGCCCATGGAGTTTGGGCTCTCACAGGAAGGGGTGGGACCTTGGTGAGAGTGAAAAGGAATTTTGACCTTGACCAGTGCCCCCTCTCACCTTTCACAGGAACATGCTTGCCAATTCAGCCAGTGTGCGGATTCTCATCAAGGGAGGCAAGGTTGTGAATGATGACTGCACCCACGAGGCTGATGTCTACATTGAGAACGGCATCATCCAGCAGGTGGGCCGTGAGCTCATGATCCCCGGAGGGGCCAAGGTGATTGATGCCACTGGGAAACTGGTGATCCCTGGAGGCATCGACACCAGCACCCACTTCCACCAGACCTTCATGAACGCCACATGCGTGGACGACTTCTACCACGGGACCAAGGTAATGCTTCTGTTTGGGGAGGGTGCCTTCCTCGGCGGTTTCCTCTGTTTCTGGGGCTGCTCCAGACTAGATCCACATGAACAGGGCGCTCCTGCTGTATTGCTCAAAGGAGACGGGTGCTCTTGAAGGGGCCACTGTGGCAACTAAAATAGGAAATTTCAGGCTAAATGTCATAGATTTCTATGATTATGGAAAAGGAGGCATTTAAGCCTATTTTGCTGATCACATCGCTTACTGAGGTACCCAGGCCAGGAACTGATTTTATTTTTATATTTTTATATCATGTAGTACAGACCTAGAGGAAGAGGAGAATTAGCTGGAGTCTGTTATTGTGCATGTGTGTGGCGGGAGGTGTGTGTGGGGGGGGGTAGGTCTGAAGGACTGCTTTATGTATGATAAGCTAAATTAATTTCCCCAAAATTGTGAAAAATGGATATGCCTATTCTAGATGATTTTAATCGTAGAAATTATGAAACAGACATAGTTAACTATATTTTATTATCTTTCCTAGCTTGTTCTTTTTAAAAACAGCTTGGAAGATACTGGCGGTAGGCCCTCTTTTCAGAGTGAATTATCATGGACAATATTTAAGAATTACTGAGCTGGGCCTGAGCTACTTTATGTCCCTAAATGCAAAATACAAAAATTCAGACCTGTGAAACAAATGAATCAGGAGGAAATTATGTGTCGCCAAAAGAGTCCCAAATAGGTTCTTTCACCCTTTCTCTGTGCTCCAGAATCCTGTCATTGCTGTCATCCCTGTGTGTTGTAATTATCTGTAATATGCAGGCCTCTCCTTGGACACCAGACTATGGGCTCCTTAAGGGCAAGGCCTGACTGTATTCTTCTGCTTTCCCAGAGCCTGGCCTTGACCTGGAATGAGAGTAGCTGGCCAGCAATTGTTTGTTGAATGAATAAGTGATTGATACTTATCCATGTGGTCTCTACATCCAGCTGTGCATCAGATTCAACTATGAAGACTTTTTTCAACTGCAGAGTTGAATCAGTATCTTGAGGGTCAGAAGTCCCTGGCCCTGGCAGCAGCCCTTTGTACTGTCTGATTTATAAAGGACTTGGCCTCTAATACTCCCTGGGTGAAAGGAGTCCACCAGTGGCAGCAGTCCTATGTCCTACTCTGGCCCACTGCCTCAAATTCCCATTGGCCCTGTACCTTAAAATCTCACCTCTGTTCTACTTGGGGTTCTCAGGGAGCCCCTCTCCCATGCTCAGTGCACTCCCTCTGGGACCCATCTTCCTGGGGGCTCCAGTGCTCCGGCTGTTAGGCAGCAACTGATAAGGCTCCCCAAACCCACCCTGAAGAGCCTGGCTGGGGCTGCCGGGCAGGCAGAGGCTGGCCCACCTCAGGCAGATGTCCCTTAAGGTCTCCCTGAGGATATGCCTCCTTCCCAGTCCAGGCGCAACAGATCAGACCCCCGGAAGGCTGAGCTGTGAGGAGTCACAGTAGCCATGGCCCAGCCTCTGCTGACGCAAGGATGCCGCCAGGCCTACTGAATACTCTGGCATCCCAGGCCACACCTGCCCACTTGAGCCAAGCCCTGGGAATAGAAGTGGTTGGTGGACCCGCCCTACTTTCTCCTCTGAGAATTACTCCAGGGCCCTGCAGGTGATGCTTCACTAATGAATGGGGAGCCCCATCCTCATAAACTCTTGCAGGGTCCTCTTGGGGGGGACTCTGGTGGCAGTCGGGGCCTTTCCGAAGAGAGTGAGCACATCCAGCTCACCATCCCCATGCACTTGAGCCCTGCCAGGCCAGGCCTGCTTCATTTGTGGTTATTTTTATTGAAGTATAGCATACATACAGAGAAGCGCACAGGTTCTAAGGTACACAGAATCGTCATAACTGAACACACCCTTGTAACCAGCACTCAAATCGAGAAACCAAACATTGCCAGCACCCAGAAGCCCCCCTTGTGCCCCCTCCTAGTCAATACTCCTCACCAAGGATAACAACTATTCTGACTTCTAATACCATAGTTTTTAAAAAATAACAGCTTAATTGAGATATAATTCACACTCCATATAATTCGCCTATTTAAAGTGCAGAAGTGGGTGGTTTTCAGTATATTCACCATAGGTTTTGACTGTTTGCTTTATGTAAATGAACTCAGGCAGCCTGTACCCTTGCGTTGGCTTCCTTTGCTCAACATTATTTTTGTGAAATTCACCCATGTTGTTGCATGTTGTACTTCATTGCTTCATAGTGTTCTACTGTACAAGAGCCCACAGGGTACCTGGACATCCTGCTATCACCGGGCATCTGGGTGGTTGCTACTTCGGGGCTATTACAAATGCTGTTGCTGTGAATGTTCTCATACATGTCTTTTAGTAAACGTGTGTGCACATTTCTACTGGGCATATTCCTGGGAGTGGGATTGCTGGGTCATAGAAGACACACATGTTTAGCTCTAGGACAGACTGCCAAATTGTTTTCCAGTTTGGTTGTAACAGTTTAAACTCCCAGGAGGAGAGTAAGAGAGGACCCAGTATTTACCACCAACATAACCCTGATTACCACAACAGTCCATGCTGGGGTCCATTTTGCAGTGTGCACCAAAAATTGTATGCAGTGTGCAGCCTTGCACCAAAAATTGTAGCTTGCTGGTTACTCTTCCCACTTGGGAGATCTTTAGTCCAGGGTCGGATGCCACACTGTCACTACCAGCCTCTGGGAGAGCAGGCTGGCCTTTCTTTGTTTTATTTTCCACATTGTCATCTGCCGGGGCCTCATTAGCCAGGAGTGACGAGTTTTCCCCTGAGAGCCTTCAGCTCTTTATAGCAAATGAAGACCTTTGCACGTGCATCTTTGTGCAAGGTGGTGGATAACTTTTGATCTTTTCCAGGCTTCTCATCCGTGGAAGCAGCTATCTCTGGAAAAGCACAAAAAAGCCCCTGTGTGATTAAGGGTCCCAGTTCCTGCAGGGTCAGACACCCGCAGTCCATGCCAGGCCCAAGTTATAGGAAATTTAAGGCCCATAAACCCCAAGCCACTCTGGCTGCTCGTGTCACCTAAACTGACCTTTTGTTATATCCACCCCCTAAGTAAGATCGCACCTTGTCCTTGTGCCGCAGCTCATATTGAGCGTCTGTTTCATAACACAGCCCCTGACGCAGTCCTCCCCAGACCCCTCTGGGAGACCCTGCCCAGAGTCCTGCCTCAGACATCCCAGCCTCCCAAGAACTGGCTTCCCGCCCCTGTCCCCCCTCCCCTCCACTCCTGGATTGCTCCTGCCTGTTGGTGCTCCTACAGCTGGATATTTTGGCTTCCTCTTATCTCTAATTCCTGACAATCTCCTGGGGAGAGAAAATGCTCTCCTGTTGCACTACTGTTCTCAGGGATGTGTGGATTTAATTATTCACACAGCCTGTGGCACTCAGGCCGAGGCTGTGCACCCTGATAGATTGCCGCTGACCTACTTTGCACCTTCTAAGAAAGGTAACGGTTGATCTGCTTCAAGCATCTGGGTTTATAATAGAATAATAACCCCAAGGAAAAGCTCACCCTTGTGATTAGCCTATAGAGAAAGAGAGATCAAGTTGCGCCTTTTTGTTCTCGTCTGACAGATCCGAAGGGCCTTGAACTCTGCACCCCCTGAGCTATGGGCTGCCTGTCAATTGGGCAGCAGCAGCCAGGGCTGGGAAAACAAAACCGTTGAAAGCCTGGCTTTTCTGAGAGCATCTGGGTCTCCATTGTACTGGGTCTGAAGGGGTTTCTCTAGCGCTTCTTTAACACACGCTTTGCCCGCCTCTGCTTCTGTTAGAGGCTGGGGCACGCTCTGCCGGCTCCCCTGCCTCTGCCCGCCTTGCTCACAGCCCGGGCACTCCACCCTCCTCCCCCCTCCTCCACACCCCCAACCTGCAGGCCCCTCCCTCCCAGAGGCCCAGAACCTGGTCTCCAGAGATGACAGGACGCCCTGCTTGTTAAAAATGCCCCCATGGAGGAAGGGGGTTATCTCCTGTGGGATGGCAGGATCAGGAGGGGAGGGAGGAGAGCCAGTGACACCAACCGTGTTAATAAAGGTCTAGGATTTCACTTGGGTCACGGGGGTCTTTTATCATTATCCTGCTTAGCTTACTCATAAGTTATGCTTATTCTTTGGTGTGAATCTAATATTACATAATAAGAATGTTAATGCAGGCTGTTGAGCTCCACCCCACCAGTGGCTCTCCGTGGCCCGGTGGGAATATCAGAATCAGGCTTTTTAAACTACAGGCACAGCCCCTTCACTAAGATGGTGATAGAGGGGGCAGCAGGGACAATGGGGAAATGCTTCCTAGATGCCTTTTCTGCCTCCCACTCCTCCAAAAATAGACTGAGAACCACTGTCTAGGCCAATGGTTTTCAACCTTTGGAAGCAAATTACAGTAAAATTACTTGGGGAATTTTTTTTTTTTAAACATCTTTATTGAAGTATAATTGCTTTACAATGGTGTGTTAGTTTCTGCTTTATAACAAAGTGAATCAGTTATACATATACATATGTTCCCATATCTCTTCCCTCCTGCATCTCCCTCCCTCCCACCCTCCCTATCCCACCCCTCTAGGTGGTCACAAAGCACCGAGCTGATCTCCCCGGGGAATTTTTTAAAAATACATGTCCAGACCCCTCCTCTCTACTGCCCGCACCTTCCACCCCAGACTAATGAAATCAATGTCTCTAGGTCTGCCGCTTCCCCCGTCTGTATTTTTTTTTAATTTAAAAAAAAATTTTTTTTTTTTAATTTATTTTTTGGCTGTGTTGGGTCTTCATTGCTGCACGCGGGCTTTCTCTAGTTGCGGCGAGTAGGAGCTACTCATCGTTGCGGTGCGCGGGCTTCTCATTGGGGTGGTGGAGCTCGGGCTCTAGAGTACAGGCTCAGCAGAGCCTACATGGGCTTAGTTGCTCTGCGGCATGTGGGATCTTCCCGGACCAGGGATCGAACCCGTGTCCCCTGCATTGGCAGGCAGATTCTTGTCCACTGCACCACCAGGGAAGCCCATGTATTTTTTTTTTAAGCATCCTTGATGATCCTAACACTAGCATGCGGATTATTAAGGAACTTTCTCGGCTATTTTGAATGGCATGTTGTCTTGGCTGTTACTCCTGTTGCCTGTCTGACCCTCACCTTATGTGCCAGAATGACATCTGAATCCCCTTTGAAAACTTGGGCTTGTCTTGCCTCACCCTTGCCAGTATTATTTATTTGTTTCTCTCCTTCTAGTTACATTATAGGGTCCCACTATTGGGCTCCCAAGCCCCAGCCTGGGGCCTAGAACCCCTGTACTTGCTAAGTGTCCCTGGTGCTGTGCTCTGCCCTCCTGTCTGTACGGCATAGACATCATCAATGAGCGGTGAATTGGCCATGGTCAAGATGTCATCAAATGGAAATCCGGCTGGGTCTGTCCCTCTTCTTTGAGGACCCAGAGACTCCCTCTTGTCTGTGCCAGGGCCATCTGGTCACTGAGACAGCCTCCCACTAACTCAAAACCATCAGCAGCAGGACATCTATTCTTGTAGTCAAACCACACGGGGAGCCAAATCCTAACCCGAAGAGTGTTTGTCTAGAACAGGATCAGCCTAGCAGATGTACAGTGGCACAGGCTAGGTGGCCTGCCACTTCCCGCCCCCGGTGGAGGGTCCTGACCCTACCTCCCTCCTCCCACTGCAGAGGACTAAACCTATCAGAGTCCTGGGATATGACCCGCTGGGACATAAATAAATTCCCTTTGGTGTCCAGCCTGCCAACCTTCTTACCAAGGAGCCCATTTATCCATTGGGCAGACTGTTTTTGCTATTTTGCCTTTGAAACTTGCTCTTTTGGCTTTAAACCTTTAAATGCCGGTCATTTCCTTTCTTCTTTTTTCTTGACTCTGTTATTCTGTCCATTTCTGTTTAATTCTAGCCAAAATGTCTTTCCAGTCTTTTTGCTCTGCAGTAACACTTCCTGCTTATCGGAATCCAGACTCATACAGTCTTGCTTATTAATTGATGTTCCCAAGTTCACTTCATTCCAGTAAAAAGCTAGAGGGATCTTAGAAATATAGCCCCACCCTCTCATTGATAGGGAGAGAGAGTGAATGAGTTGCCCCAAGTCCCAGAGGTAGTTGGACCAGACTGTAAGTTTCTCAGTCTGAGGCCCTTTTCACCACACCACTCAGAGGATCCTGAAACCCCAGATTCTGGACAGTCACCCCTTTCAGACAGCCTATGACCTCTCAGTAGGCTGCATGCAAATAGTTAACTCGACACCGTGGCTCCGAACTTGCCTGGACCAGATAAAGGCATCAAGGAACTGATGCATCAGGCAGACAGCAGAGTAAGCTCTCCGCCTCCCCAAGGTGGCAGCTTTATAACACACCACTGTCCCTAGAGGAATAACACTGATGTCAGTGCCTTAGAGCTGACAGTTTTTACCATTTACAAATGGTTGTTGTAGGGATTAAATGAGTTGATGCATGAAAAACACTTCACACAGTGCCTGGCACAGAGTACGTGCATGATAACTGTTAGTCCCCAGGCTGTGAGTACCTGCTTCCACCCTAGGCCTGGCCTTGGCTCTGTCTGGTTTCTAGGGTTACTTGATCCACCCACTTTGGCTTTGCAATGAGATTGTTCTACTGTCCATCTAGTACCCGTGCTGCCTATGTCCCCGGCTTTGCCAGCAGGGTCATGTCCTGCTTGAGAACTTGTAGTGGCTCCCTGTTGTCTAGTTTGGAGTCCTAGATCTTCACCCTGGACAGCTCCCCATCTGACCTTGCCCTCTCCATCCAATCCTCACTGCCGACATGTGCCCATCCATCAGGAAGGGGGTTTTCTCAGCCCCCTTCGCTATGAATGTCCCATGCTCCCTCCTGCCATCCCTTCCCACCCGTCCACAGAAGGCCTTCACGACTTACCAAGCTCATGTCACATTCTTCCTCCAGCTAATTCAGCCCCAGGATCCACTTTCTTCTCCTCAGCTGAAATAAAGTGTCATCCTGGGGTTTTCAAATTGTTTCCTATGTAAAGTTTGTCTCTCAACTGGATTGAAAACTTTGAGGGGCAGAGACCACAATTTATATTTAACTCGTGACTCACCACAGACTCACAAAGATTTAAACATGTAGTACAATAGATGCTCAAGAAATAGATGAATGTCTACATAGGGTGGCAGTCGTGAGCACAGGCTGGGGTGCACGGCCAGAGTTTGAATTTCAGCTCCACATTTACTGGTTGTGTGATTTGGACGAGTTAATCTCTCTCTGTCTTTCAGTTTCCTTCTCTGGAAAATGGAGATTATGATAATACTTTATGTGTGTTGAGATACTACTGGTAAAGAACTTAAAATAGTACTTGGTAGTTCCCTGGCAGTCTAGTGGTTAGGACTCGGCGCTTTCACTGCCGTGGCCAGGGTTCAGTCCCCGGCTGGGCAACTGAGATCCCACAAGCCACGTGGCAAAAAATAAAAAATGAATAAAAATCTTAAAATAAAAAATATATTTTAAAATAGTACTTGGTGCTTACTAAGCACTATATGAGTATTTGTTAAATAAATAGATCGTGATGATTGAGGACCAACCCCTGGAAAATCCATTTGTGCAGTTTCCTCACAAGCATACGTATTAAAGTGTTAGACATCAAATAGGAATTACAAAATTGGTTTCTATCTCTACTGTCAGGGTTGACTGTGTGTGTTATAGATTTCAAATGGAGCCTAAATAATACTGGTGATGACTTCTAGATAATTTTCTTTCTCCTTTCTTTCTCTTAGAAACAGAAATATCCAGTCATAAACTCAGCAGGTAGCAGGAGCTATTTAAAGATGTCCTGCTTCAAATCAGGTATCTCGTATAACAAAACCTTGCTGGCAACTTTCACTGTACATCTACGTTAATTGGTAGGCCAACCTGTAGGCCAGGTTGACTCTTCTTAGAACAAACGTAAGAGAGATCTATCATTTCTTACAAATTTTTACGTCTAGCATTGGAAAAAAATCTCCTATGGTGACCAAGCAGCTCCTCAATTCCTAGAATAAGAGTGTTTGCAAAGAATTGATCTATACAGAGAGATTATTGCTTTTGAAAACCTTTGGTTCAAGAATAGAGATAAATGTACCCTTTGTGATTAACCCCAGCATCTTGGAAACCTTTCATACCTCATACAAGCTCTGCTTTTATACTCTCATCCAGCGTCTCTGGGGTTTAAGAAAAAGATAGAAGTGGGGCTTCCCTGGTGGCGCAGTGGTTGAGAATCTGCCTGCCAATGCAGGGGACACGTGTTCGAGCCCTGGTCTGGGAAGATCCCACATGCCGCGGAGCAACTAGGCCCGTGAGCCACAATTACTGAGCCCGCGCGTCTGGAGCCTGTGCTCCCCAACAAGAGAGGCCGCGATAGTGAGAGGCCCGCGCACCACGATGAAGAGTGGCCCCCACTTGCCGCAACTGGAGAAAGCCCTCGCACAGAAACGAAGACCCAACACAGCCATAAATAAATAAATAAATAAATAAAAATTAAAAAAAAAAAAGCAACAGTCTTTAAAGATTATCTTTATAAAAAAAAAGATAGAAGAAAAATACATCGTGTATTGTATGTATACTTCAGTGATGCATATAGTACATGAATGATGTATTTTTCTTCTTACTATTTCTTTTCTTAAAGACTGAATATTTTTTAATATTTCAAGAAATATTTGAATATGGCCTTATGGAAGGCTTCAAAAATCTCAGTTGAAAATATCTCTTCTCCAAAACCTCACTGAGGTTGCCTCCTATCTGAAGTGGCCATATTTCTGTGTTGAATGTCAGGTGCACATCTTAGAATGGTTCACTGGCAGGTAGAAATGTGTGTAGATGCTGTATCTTCTCCCCTAAGTGGTTTCTGCCTCATTGTTCCCTCAGGTTATCCCTATAGCCAACCATGTTTTTCTCTCATTCTGATCCTTTTTTATTTCTTGTTAATTAAAAATTAGGAGATGTAAGGATCCCTAATTAGTGACAATGTGAGGATAAAGCTGTAGGCCAGCTATAGTTAAGAACTTTCTCATTCACCACTGTGGTTCTTTTTTTGTTTGTTTGTTTGTTTTGGCTGTGTTGGATCTTTGTTGCTGCGCGCAGGCTTTCTCTAGTTGTGGCGAGTCAGGGCTACTCTTCGTTGTGGTGCACGGGCTTCTCGTTGCGGTGGCTCCTCTTGTTGCAGAGCACGGGCTCTAGGCGCGCGGGCTTCAGTAGTTGTGGCTTACGGGCTCTAGAGCGCGGGCTCAGTAGTTGTGGCGCACGGGCTTAGTTGCTCCGCGGCATGTGGGATCTTCTTGGACCAGTGATCGAACCCATGTCTCCCACATTGGCAGGTGGATTCTTAACCACTGCACCACCAGGGAAGTCCCTCATTCACAAATGTTTATCTCTCACACTACACACACACTCACACACTTAGACACTTTCACATACTCACTCTCACAGTCGCACACTTACGCACTCTCACATACACACACGTGCACTCACTCGTGCACACAGTTTTAGAGCTGGAAGTGCCACTGGAGATTAATGAATTCAACCCCTCATCTATGAATAACTTTCCTCTTTAGATTTAAACTCTCTACAGTGTTCTCAATATTTAAAAATAAAATTAAACTTGGTGTATGTTAGTGAACTCTGTTCTTGGGAAGAGTATGTACAGAATGAAGAAGGTCGTGATTGGGTAGCCCAGGAAGCCACTTTTTTTTTTTTAAATCTATGTGTTACGCTTTTTTTTTTAAACAACTTAAGGTATAATTGACATACAGTAAGCCGCACATTTTTAAAGTGTATGGTTTGATACACTTTGACACATGTATATACTGTGAAGCCATCACCATTAATATAATAAACATATCCATCCCCACCCCTGCCAAAGTTTCTTGGTGTCCCTTGTAATCCTTCCCTGCGCTGGCAACCACTGATCTGTTTTCTGTCACTGTAGATTAATTTGCATTTCTCACATTTTTATATAATGGAAAATACAGTATGTATTTCTTTTTTGGTCTCGTTTCTGACTTAGCATTATTAAGTTTTTGGCAACTACAGATAAAGCGACTATGAATATCTGTGTACAAGTGTTTGTGTGGACATATGCTTACATTCCCCTGTGTAATTACCTAGAAGTGGGGCGCCTAGAATATATGGTAGGTGTACATTTAGCTTTTTAAGAAATTGCCAAACTGGTTTCCAAAGTGGTTGTAACATTTTCTGTTCCTTCCAGGCTCCACATTTTTGCCATCACTTGTTATGGTCAGTCTTTTTAATTTTAGCCATCTAACAGATGTATCAGTGGTAGCTCACTATGGTTTTAATTTGCATTTCCCTAGTGTTGAATGTCTCTACATGTGCTTATTTGCCCTCTGTATATCTTTGGTGAAGAGTTCACATCTTTTCCCTATGTTTTGAGTCATTGGTCTTCTTTTTTTTTTTTTTATGAAATGTAAAGAATAGGTAAATCTTTATTTTTTCCTTTCTAGTTTTATGGAAATATAGTTGATATACAGCACTGTATAAGTTTAAGATGTACAGCATAATGGTTTGACTTATATACATCATGAAAAGATTACCACAATAAGTTTAGTGACCATCCATCATCCCATATAAATACAAAATAAAAGAAAAAGAGGGACTTCCCTGGTGGTCCAGTGGGTAAGACTCCACGTTCCCAATGCAGGGGGCCCAGGTTCGATCTGTGATCAGGGAACTAGATCCCACATGCATGCCACAACTAAGAAGCCCACATGCCGCAGTGAAGGTCCTGTGTGCCACAACTAAGACCCGGAGCAGCCAAAATAAATAAATAAATTTTTTTTAAGAAAAAGAAAAAATTTTTTCCTTGTGATGAGAACTCTTAGGATTTACTCTCTTAATGACTTTCACCTATAACATCCAGGAGTGTTAATTATATTTATCATGTCATACATTACAACCCTAGTACTTATTTACCTTACAACTGAAAAATATGGAATGCTTCAGGAATCTGTGTGTCATCCTTGTGCAGGGACCATGCTAATCTTCTCCATGTTGTTCCAAGTTTAGTGTTGCCAAAGTGAGCACTGTTTGTCTTCTTTTTATTGGGTTGTCAGAGTTGTTTATATGTTCTAGCTACAAGTTGTTTGTTGGGTACATGTTTTGCAAATATTTTCTCCCAGGCTATGACTTACCTCTTCATTTTCTTAACAATGTCATTGGAAGAGCAAAAGTTTTTCATTTTGAAGTTCAATTTATTAATTCTTTTTCTTTCATAGTTTGTTTTTCGTGCTGTAATTGAGAAATTTTTGTGAAATCCAAGGTCACTAAGATTTTCTTCTATGTTTTCTTTTAGAAGTTTTATAATCTTAGCTCTTACATTTAGGTCTATGATTCATTTTAAGTTAGTTTTTATATATGGTATCCAGTAAGGGTTGAGGTTCAGTTTTTTTACATATGGCTATCCAATTGTTCCAGCACCATTTGTTGAAAAGATCATCCCTTGTCAAAAATCAGTTGACCATATATGTGTGGGTCTATTTTTGCACTCTCTTTTCTGTCTTTTGATCTATGCATCTATCTTTACACCTATACCACAATGTCTTGATTGTGATAACTTTACAGTAAGTCCTGAAAGCCGGTGGTATAAGTCTTCCAACTTTGTCCTTCTTTTTCAAAGTTGTTTTGGCTATTCTATCTCCTTGGAAGCAAACTTTTTAGTGCAGGCTGTAAACCAAAAACTTAAGAGAACAGTAAACTGAGTGCATTAACCAAGCACCTGGTAAACTTTCTCAGCCCTTAGCATGGTCCCTTTCCGTTAGCCAAAAGTTAAGAATTTTCTAAAGTTATTTGGAGAGAAAAAATCTGTGATGTGTGTGTGTTAAAAGGAACTTAACTGGGTGCTGGGGGTTCAGATGAGGTCCATGAGGATGTTCCATGATACTTGGCTACATATTGATCTCGATATATTATCTTCACATGATCCATATCTTTATGTATAATAAATTGTGATGACGTCATGGGGAAGCGTTCATTCTGCTCCCTCTTTGTCTTACATTTAGAGTCAGTGGAGAACAGAAGTGGGCCAGGGAGTTCTGAGCAGACTAGGTTAGGATAAAACTCACATGAACTGAAATTCTAACCACTGAGCTGTTGCCACCCTCTCCCTTTCCCTCTGTCAGGTTTCCATTCTGTTTGATACCCTTTGTTACCACCAGGCCTGGGCTGTAGCTCTTTCCTGGTTTGGTGCCCTGACTCTCACTTTGCCAGGCTTAAGATAACTAGGACTCATATTCGGGAGAGCACTGTTGTTCTGAATCTCTAAGCCCCAGACATAGTGGCCCATCAAAGAGTCTGCTTTTCCTGCTGTGTGGAAAATGCAGTGTTCAGCCTGGAGCGTGTGGAGCCTCTCACGGGCTCTGGGCTCCCAGACCCCCAGGTGGCACCTGGCAGTGTATGGCTCTGCGTAGGACCTGCAGCTAAGCTTCCAGCCGCTGTCCCCTCCAGGAGGCTGCACTGCCCTGTCAGGCCCAGCATTTCTGTATCCCTTATACGCGTATCGTGATCTTTAAAGCCCCCCTCAGGCAGGCCTTATTTTCCTTCCTTTGCAGGTGGAGAAGCTGAGTCTCAGGGAGTGAAATGCCTTTCCAAGCTAGTAAGTGCAGGCATAGGCCTCCCTGCCTCCCAGAGCAGACGCCAGCCCGCATTCCCCAGCACCAGCACCCAGCACGGCCTCAGGACAGCCTTCCGCGGCAGCTTGATGGCACTATTATCACTGAGCTTTGGGACCAAAATGAAGACTCGCCAACACTGGAGTAGATGAGGGAAGGAGAGCAGATGGGGTTACATGTGGTCTATTTCTGGATTGTTGACAAACTCCTTTTGTCTGGCATCTGTGGGCAGCCTGGACTTTTAATAAAGATGGTCATGACCTGCTTACCTGTAAACTTTCCCGCTTTGGGATTAGAAGGGGCTTTGCTAAGGAGGAAGATGACAAAGGGCGTCTCCGGGCTCTATTTTAGAACTGTTTCCCCTGGCCCCCTGGCTTCTCAGAAGCTGGCAGCCACGTTCTCTCCGCCACATAACTCCCTCTGAGGATCCTGTCCGGTCTCCATGGTAACTGCATGTCGGGAGACAGCCTGCTCTGTTCTGTGGCTTTGTATTAAACACAATGATTTAAATTGGATGCTCGGCAGTGAAGATAATCATTCTGGATTAGAGAGACGCCTGGAGATCCTCATTTCATAATTTTAGATGTTGGCACAATTCTCAGGTTTAGCCCTGTAATTCAAGCCCAAGCCACACCTACCCCTCTGTTTCTAAACTGCAGTTAGGTCCAATTTCCCTTGGACTTTTCTCCATCCTTTGACAGAGGAATCTTGGAGCCAGGGAGCCCCGCAGTCAGACCAGGGCTATCCTGAGCTCTAGAAGGGGCGGCATAATGTAAAGGAAACCTAGGGTGCTAGCGGCAGATAGACCCTCATTCAGTCTGGCTGCATGATTTCCTCTGAGCCCCATTTTTCTTATCTGTAAGACGAGAGTAGTAACCTCTACCCTACAGAATCATATATTTTTAAAATTTCTATTGTGATAAAATATATATAACATAAAATTTATCACTTTAATCATTTTTAAGTGTACAGTTCAGTGACATTAAGTACATTCACAATGTTGTCACCACAATAATCCATCTCCAGAACTTTTTCATCTTCCCCAACTGAAATTCTATACTCCGTAAATACTAACTTTCCCATCCTCCAATCCTCCCAGCCCCTGGCAACCACCATTACACTTTCCATCTCTATGAAGTTGACTATTCTAGATACCTCATAGAAGTGGAATCATACATTTTTTGTCCATCTGTGACTGGCTTATTTCACTGAGCATAATGTCCTCAAGTTTCAACCATGTTGGAGCATGTGTCATAATTTCTTTCCTTTTTTAAGGTTGGATAACATCCATTTTATGTATGTACCACATTATGTTTATTCATCTGTCGATAGACACTTGGTTGCTTCCACATTTTGGCTATTATGAGTAATGCTGCTATGCACATGGGTATACAAATATCTGTTTGAGTCCTTGCTTTAAATTACAGAGTCATTCTGAGGATCAAATAAGATAATAAATATTAATAATATTAAGAACATTGCACAAAGCAGGCTGTCAGTAAATGTTAATTTCTCTCCTGAACGTGAGTTCAGCCTAGGTGCTAACTGCCACAGTGGTCCGATGGCTTCCGCGGGAGTGGTGTCACTTTTTGCTAGCTTCTGTGTCCCTGGGACATGCTAGTCTGTTGGGTCTGGGAATTAACACAATTCATTCCCAGATTTAAAGGAAATGTCTTAACCACAGAAATGTGCATCGTCTCATGATAAAAACCATGCATGCTTTTACATTTCTCCCACCATTTGGTATCAGGTATTCCTAGCTCCAAAATGAGAAAATGTTAGGGCTGATGTATGTACTTCCTTATCTGTTGTCTATTTTAAGTATACCAAGTGGGAGACCCTGAATCTGCAGTGGGATTGCCCCAGGCTGTGAGGCTCTGTGCTTAGTTACTATTTGTTGGTATCAAATCTATTCTCAGTGTTAACGGAGGAGTATGAGATTTGGAATAAAAATACCTGGACCCCAGTCTTGGTTTATGTCTCAAAAACTGAGATGGTGAAAACATCTGTCCAACCCAGTGGTCATGAAGATTAGGTGAGGGCAGCACTCTGCTGTGCAGGTGACCCTCTCCTGGAGCACTTCGTGGGGACCAGGTCCCTGTGTTGGTCTGCATCCCTTCAGGAGATTTTCTCTGGGTCTAGTTTCATCCCAAAGTTTCTATAGTGGGGGTTACTCCCCTGCTGCCCTGGGCCCCTCCAGGGTTGAGACTCCAGAGCCGAGGAGCCATCTTTCCCTGCGGGGTCCTTTGAAATTAGCTTTCCCAGGCTCAGCCGGCACTTCTGCCGCAAGGCCACTGCACAAGCAGCCCTGGAGAGAGCCAGCACCTCTTTGTCTTCAGGAATTTGCAACAGAAAGGAAGGGGGAGCAAGAGCTGTTGCCCAGCCTGGTCTGACCTGTGCCTGACCCAGCTGCTCCCCACAGCTTAGCAGTCAGGCCTGTTCTTTATGGATAGGGCTGAAGGGAGGAGGGCAGATGGGGATTTCACACTGAATCCCTACCTTTCTCTCGCTCTCAGCAGCGCTTGCAGCTGGTTGTGTCCTGTGTGCCCAGGGTCTACCTGTTGAGCCAGAGCCAGGCAGGCTTAAATCAGGGCTTCCCAGGCAGATGTGTTCACTGTCGCTGAGACCTGAAGGCTACCCTGGTATGCTCACGTCTGGGAAGGGGAGCTTGGGTTTCCCTCGAAGGCACCTTAACTTCTAGGGCAGCTCACCTCTTCTTGAAGCCAGTGAGCCAGGGAGATTCTTGCGTTGGTGACAGGGTTTTCTTGGCTTCCATAACCCCGTGCCAGCCTGCTCTTCCTCCTGCCTCTTGGCTCTCCTTCCCAGTCTCCTTCCATGGTCTTGTCTTCGTCTTACTCCTCTCCTCTGTGGTTGCTTCTCAGGATCCTATCCCAGATTGCCTTCTCCCCCTCCCCACCTTCTCTCTCCAGGTGATCTGTTACTGATGACTCCCAGGTTTACAGCTACAGCCTAGACACTTCCATGCACCTGCCCCAAACTCAACACATCCACCACAACCCCACACCTCTCCCGGGGACCCCTGCTTCCAGGAATGACACCCCCATCCTCCCAAGCCAGAGCTTACTTGCTCAAGACCACAGGACTCCTCAGCAATAAAGCCAGACCTCAGACCCAGGTGTGCCAGGCTCCAGAGTTCAGGCCTCTCCCACCAGAGCACCCTGCCTTCACGTACCATCGGAGAATCGAACTGTGTTTCTTTTTTTTTTTTTTTTTAAATTTTATTTATTTATTTATTTATTTATGGCTGTGTTGGGTCTTCGTTTCTGTGCGAGGGCTTTCTCCAGTTGTGGCAAGTGGGGGCCACTCTTCATCGCGGTGCGCAGGCCTCTCACTATCGTGGCCTCTCTTGTTGCGGAGCACAGGCTCCAGACGCGCAGGCTCAGTAATTGTGGCTCACGGGCCCAGATGCTTCGCGGCATGTGGGATCTTCCGGGACCAGGGCTCGAACCCGTGTCCCCTGCATTGGCAGGTAGATTCTCAACCACTGCGCCACCAGGGAAGCCCCCTCGAACTGTATTTCTAACAAACATAAAAATTCAGATGCCACTCTAAGCCCCAACCAAACTCTGCTCTTTGACCCCTCCCCATTTTTGGCTGTGCTGGATCTCCAGCTGGATGCCTTTTTGTCAGTCCGTCCCTGGACTCCCCACTCCCTCAGCAATCCCAGCCTGCTTTCTCTGTCCCAGCTCCTGGCTTCATGGAACTGACCCCTTATAATATGGCAAGTTCACTTCAGCCCTCCCTCGTTGATTCTGTAGTGCATTTCCCATACAGTTTTCTTAAACCTCGTCTTGGCTCAGACTGACACTCCTAATTTTCCCAAAACCTTTCCTCTGTTTTGCTAAGAAGTCTGGGACCAAGGGCCTGGGCACCCTCAGCTCTCCTCCGTGTCACCTCAGGTCATCTCCTCCTCTATCCACCCCCCTCCTAAATGGATGGGAAGAGATGTCCTTCCCAGCCGAACAGATATGAATATCAATCCTCAGTTTCCTCATCTGAATAATGGGGATAATAATACATATTTCACAGGACTGTTGTGAGAATTAAATAGCCACAGAGTATGTGCTCAATGGATGTTGGTTATAATTAGCAATTTTCATCTGCTCCATTGTCCCTCCATCAGCTCTGCCTTAAGATTTCTAAAGACTTCCTTCCCTCCTAAATTTGGTTGTTCCTCTCCTGATACTATTTTTTCAGCCACACAGGCATAAAACCTCCCCTGTTATTTACATCCCCTCCTCTTCTGTCATCGAACCTGGCTGCTACTTCTTCCCTGAAACAGGTTTCACATATGTCATTCATCCCAGTCCCCAGGTTGAGGTCCATCATCTCAGCACTGCAGTCGAGTTTGCACTGAGCAGTCAGGGCCATGTTCTGGAGTCTGATTTTCATGTTCTTGCTCCGCCCGGAAGCCTGCTGTGACTACAGGCATGTCCAGGGATGGGGGTGACCAGAGTCCTCTCTGTAAATGTGCTCCTAAACCCCACACTCCCGAAGCCCCCTCATCACCACTGCCTCCACACACACAAGTTGCTAAACTTTGCTGATTGATGGAATCCAAGCTCATCAAGGTCCACACAGTTTGCCTCAGCCAAGACCAAACAGATCTATTCTCTGTCCTCTGGCTGTGTCCCCAGCTCTGCCCACATCATTTCCTACCCCAGAGTGTCTCATCCTGTCCCCTTCCAGCTCTCAGCCTGCCCATCCTACTGTGTCCTTCCCCTCCTCTGGTCTGTTGAACTTGATGTTGCCGTCACCATTGAGGAATGTTATCTTGTGCTGCTTTGTATTCTCATTATTTTGAAGTCATTTCTATTAGAA
Organism: Balaenoptera acutorostrata; assembly: GCF_949987535.1. Lineage (NCBI taxonomy): Eukaryota > Metazoa > Chordata > Mammalia > Artiodactyla > Balaenopteridae > Balaenoptera > Balaenoptera acutorostrata. The sequence continues at coordinate 73,151,056 of NC_080075.1, read as the reverse complement.
ATGAACTTTTTTCTTGTCCTGTTTGCTAACTGGGCTCTTAAGGTACTTATATTTCCCACTTCTTCTGGAGCATCTGATACACATAGCATGGTGTGCACATTCATGCTACCTACAAATTATGCTTATTGTTTATTAACTATAATAGTTATAATAGTAGTATAAATCATTAGTATTTATTGGGCTCCTACTATGTGCAGGTGCTGTCCCAGGTGCTTTACGTGCATTATCTCATTTAATCCTCATGGTAACCCCACAAGGGGTGTATTATTACTCCATTTTACAAATGGGGAAAATGAAGCTCAAAGAGATTAAATAACTTGCCCAAGATCTTATAAGCATAAGTGATGGAGCTAGGATTTAAACCTAGATCTGCCTGCCTTAAAGTCTGGTTCTTGTCACTCTACTATTTTGCCTCTAAATATAACATTAATGTGTTTTAAAAACGGCAAGCAGGGGACTTCCCTGGTAGTGCAGTGGTTAAGAATCCACCTGCCAATGCAGGGGACACGGGTTCGAGCCCTGGTCCGGGAAGATCCCACATGCCGCAGAGCAACTAAGCCCGTGTGCCACCACTACTGAGCCTGCGCTCTAGAGCCCGCGAGCCACAACTGCTGAAGCCCGCGCGCCTAAAGCCCGTGCTGTGCAACAAGAGAAGTCACCGCAATGAGAAGCCCGCGCACCGCAACAAAGAGTAGGCCCCGCTCGCCGCAACTAGAGAAAGCCCGCACACAGCAATGAAGACCCAACACAGCCAAAAATAAATAAAGTAAATAAATTTTTTTAAAAATGGCAAGCAGGTTAAGTGTGGGAAAATGTCCTTTTCCCAAGGTATATTGCAGATTAAATGTTGCCTGTCTCCTGTGCTGAAAATTCAAAGAATGAAGGGTGAGTTTTAGATATGGTAATGCTTACAGTGAGAGCATTGCAAGGTCAGAAGTGGGACCATGCCCTAGATGAAGTAATAGAGGCTGGGACCCAGAAGGTAGGAGTGAAAAGTAAAAGGAAATTGAGAAGTGCAGTTAATTATAAATGTGCAATTTAGAGAAAACCAGTCAGCTGAAGAATGAGCTCAACGGGTCAAGAAAAGGCTTGGGAGCTGTATGTAGCCAGAGGGACAGAGGGTGGTCCCAAGGAACAATCATGTATCACTTGGTGTCCTGGAGAAAAGCTGGTTGCAGGGAGGGTTTGTGTTGTTTTGTTTGTTTTTCAGAGAAAAGGGGCATTTGATAAAAGGTGTTGGGGAGACTGTAAAAGAGGTTGGAGCAGTGGTCAGCATTCAAGCAGCCTTGAAGGGAATTATCGTAGAAAGGGTCAGGGTCCTGAGCCCCCAGTGTGAGCTGGATGAATTGGCAGTGAAGCCAGCGTAAACCTGTTAAGAGCGTGACCTCCCTAGGTCAGGTCAATGTAGCTGATAAAATGTGGGACTCCTTGTTTAAAAACTATTAAGAATTTCAAGATGACAGCAGAGATTAAACCAGGACAGAGCCAGTCTGAACACAGGGCACTGTGGGACTGCACAAGCCACATACCCATGGAGCTGGCGTTGGCTGGTGGGCGTATGTTTCAGGATGAGAAAGGTGTTTACTGAGTGCCAGGCATGGTTCTAGGTACCATACATACATCATCTCACTTGACGAAATGCTCAGGCCCTTCTTTGGGGAGTCTCTCACATCCCAAGGAGTGGTGCTGCTTAAGAGCTGGCTTTCCTGAGGGCCAGGGAGCAGCCAACAAGATCCCTGAAGGGCAAGGAAGTTATTCAGAGCAAGAGAGAAACCACTGATCTGGTTATTTTTTTTTCTCTTGTACTTCGAGCGAGTATGAGTAAAAGATGGAAGATAAATTCAATGTGAAAAGAAAAGGAAGTGGTTCAGCAATTCCAAGAGAAGCAGATCCATCTGAACAAGTGATGGCTTTCTCAACTGCATTAAGAAATGTCGAAACGTTTGCATTGGACTTAGTTTACAAAGCACATCCAAATACTTCTTATTTGATTCTCAGTGTAGCATTGTTCCCTCTGTGAAGATTGAGTTGCCCTTAATCTATACATCTAGATACTAGCAAACCCTGCTATTATGATTCCAATCACCTCCCCCAGACACACCCATTTTCTGAGCACTAGTGTGAAAATATGCTCACAGGAAGTCCCTCCCCCAGCCCTAATGAAAAACCCCACAGATAAGCTCTGGCCCAAGTTCCTTCTCAACAGCAGGGTACAAAGTTTGTGCCTTGACCTATTGGTTCTTGGCCTTGGAGCCAGAGAACCAAGCCTTTCCCTTTTGGGGGCAGGGTGGAGGGGTAGAGAAAAAACCATTGCTACTGGGAACTCAGCAAAACGTGATTAGAGCTGCAGCAACATAGAAGATGGTAGAGAATGACTCTCCAAAGATCTTTGTCCTGACAAAACCAGGAAGGGCCAATGCACTGTTCTTTCCAACGCTGTGATGTCAGCAAATAAATTATACCTGAAATTTCTTTCCAACTTGCTGAGCAGGTCCCTGGTCAATACGGAGACCCCCATGTGCCCACAGTGGTCTGATAACTTCTGAAGCATAAAGATGACATTTATAATAACAGGTTTAGGTTGAGTTCAGTACAAGTTCCTGCCAAGCGTATGCCTGGAAACTGTGACATAAAATGGATTACCATTAAGAATATTGGTTTTAAATGTAAAATAGATAGCTAGTGGGAAGCATCTGCATAGCATAGGGAGATCAGCTCGGTGCTTTGTGTCCCCCTAGAGGGGTGGGATAGGGTGGGAGGGAGACGCAAAAGGGAAGGGATATGAGGATATATGTATACATATAGCTAATTCACTGTGTTATACAGCAGAAACTAACATACCATTGTAAAGCAATTATACTCCAATAAAGATGTTAAAAAAAAAAAAAGAATACTGGTTTTTCTTAGGGAACAAGTGGATGTGACATGACTGGGCATCAAATAAACCCAGATTTACCCAGCGGTATGTCATCAATATCAAAAACAAAATAACGGTAACCCTTTGAAATAGTAAAATTATGTTTCATATCCTGTCAAGTGTGTGTGATGGTGCTGCGTCTGTTGGTTAAACAAATGGTCCTAAAGTCCGTATTAACTTAACAGTGAGAGACGTGAAGTCTCACATTCACAATAGAAACGAATGCCACATACACAGCGGGGAATGCTTGGCTGGATAGTAGTTTATGTCAAAAAAAATAAGGGCCTGGGTTGATAAATGGCCAGTTCTGGTCAACCACCAGGCTCCAGTAGGCCCTAGAGTGTTAGCTGTTCCATGGTCGTGTCTGGCATAATTGGAGAAGCGCGTGTGTCAGGAAGCAGCAATTCTACTTCCGGGCACCATATACCCTGAATGCAGGGACCACTCTGGTGTGCATGAGAATGTTCAAGCATCAGGTATAGCAGTCAATGTCCGTGAACTCAGAAATGACTACATACCTGGAGGAATGTTCATACAGTGAATTAATTTAGATGAATGAAATATCTCTCCATAAATGAATCTTAATTCTGTCAAGTAAAAAAAGCAAGTTGCAAAAGGACATGGACAGTATAATACCACTTGTGTACATTTTTCAGATTTGCAAAACAAATATAGTAAAAGCATAAAAACATGGATGGGAGAAATTTATATCAACCTCAGGGTTAAGGGATGGGAATAGGATGGAGAGCTCCAGTTGTATTGGAAATATTTTCTTTCATTTTTTTAATAAAAAAACGTGTAAGGTAAATACAGTAAAAAGCTAACATCTGTTAAATTTGAGTAGTGGGTTCATGGGTATGTGTTGTTTTATGTTCTGTACTTTTACTGTGTGGTTGAAATGTTTCATAACTTTAAAAGAAAGTATTTTAAATACATAAACATGGTTAACTAAATTTTAAGTAGTTTTAGTTTCCTCCAAATTAATTTTTTTATATATACAGTATTATGAAAGTAATATATTCTATGAAGTAAATTTCAGAAAATTAGAAAAAATAAATTACTCAGAATCTCGTCATCCAAAAACCGTCATTGTTAATGTTTTGGTATATTTCCTTCTATTTTTTTTCTTTGTGTGGGTGTGTGTGTGTGTGTGTTTAAACATACTTCTAAGTATCTTGGGTACCTTATTGAATTCTGTCTTTTTCTCTCGTTATAGCATCACCCTTGTTCCATGTGAAGACTTAGCCTCCATGAACATCATTTCTATTGATTTCTAAAGATCTTTCACAGCTTACTTTTCTTGCATAAAGACAGTTATGAACATTCAGCAGTCACACAGTCACCTTTCCTTTTGATTATCGTAAATATAATCCTTTTGAAAGCCTCCGGAACAGGATTGGGTCACGCTCTGCTGTTGATTTCTACAAGGCTGTTTTGTGTGGGATGACAGTAAAAAGGTCTGTCACATCTGTGATATCACATTCCTGCAAAGACTGAGCTTGTCGGCATTCATCCCGTGGGTGGGAACTGTGCATATTTTAGAAGCCAGCTCTGTGTGCATCTTGCCTGGGAGGAAACCAGCGCTAGTGCATCCAGCATCTGGTGTGGGATCCCGAACCTGCAGCTGGGAAAGTGTTTACTGATCCCATTAAACTTTTGCTTTGAGGCCTGGGGTAACAGCAGTAATGATTATTCCAGATATTTATATGCCCCTTCCCAGCTTATAGAGGTTCTCACATCCACTGCCACCTGAGCTGATGTGGGCCCCCAGCGGTGAAGCACAGAGCAGAGCAGGCACACAGGATTACAACCAGCAATTGGGAAAGTCAGGACCACTGCCGGATGCTTCTGACTCCTTCCAGAACGCTTTTCAGTTACTATCCTTGGACCCAGGCAAGAGGAGTCTCTGCCATGGGCTCTGGACTACAGGCAACTCCCCCACATCTGCCCAGAGCCCACTGTCCCAATCCTGGACCACACTCTGGGGCCCTGGAATCCCCTGACAAAGGGCCTGAGCACTGCCAGGGCCTACGTTAGCCTGCATCTGTCCTTCTGGGGGCCAGACCACCACTCTGTGCACGCCTAGCCCCAGGGTGGCATCTTGCAGGAGTGAGCAGAGCTTAGATCCGTGGGCTGCAGGACACATAACCGGAGTTGGAGAGTATGGGCTAGAGGCAGACGCAGAGGCTGAAGGCCAACATCCCCTAGAGTATAGCTCAGAACTACAAGCATTCTGAGAATTCTGAACTCAAGCCTGGCCTTCTGAGTCATTATGAACATATATCTGTTAGAGTAGGAGCACAGAATATACTCTGTGTAACAGTTTGTTAGCTTGATCTGTAACTTATAACTAGAGATTCAGCAGAATCTGAATCTCCTTTTCTACTCTCAGAAGCCCACAGATGCTAAGAACGGTCTTAGCTGTCTTATTCCACTGTGCTGTCTCCATGTTCCCTTTTTTTTCTATGCAAGTCTACAGACAGACGAGGGTGCAAAGGAAAACAATCTAGAAGCACAGAAGAAGTAAAACTATTTAGTGTGTAACATCCCAATATACCAGACACCCCCGTGTCCACACATAAAAGCAAGAAATGCATTTCAGGACAAAATAGAGTACAACCACCTGCTACAAGGGTGAATCATTCTGGCACAATCCAGCAAAATCAGAAATAGAAGCCAGCTAGTAAAGCTACAATCTGCTGCTCTTCCCCTTCTCTCCATCTCCCACATCACGATTCCTGCGTGTGAGCTGCAGAACTAGCACCCTCTGTTGGTTGCTTTAAGCTATGCAAGAAGTCAGGCCCCTGGGTTTCCCAGGACAACAAGGGGACTAGTCTCACCCGCCCAGCCAGGGTCAGCATGGAAAATCAGTGTTGTAAGAGCTTTCATTGTAATTGTTGCTTGGCCACTGAACTAATTTTTTTTTCAGTCCCTTATTCTCCAGCAATATTTCTGATTCGTGATCAATGATTTAACTGAATAGAGAAGCATGAAATCATCAAGACAGTTTCATTGTGCTGTTTTCCTCCCATACAGAAAACAGAGATAAACAACTAAACTCTGAATAACTAAACACATATATTAGGACAAAACTTTACAAAATGATGATTCTCTTGACTTTCACAGCTCTCCAACAAGGAAGCTGGTCCCATGGTATAGGTAAAGACTCTGTAACAGAATATTTAAAAAACAAATAAATGAAAAATGTTAAAAACAAAAAGAAAAAAAGAGAAAAAACATACTTGACCTCTTCAAGTAACCGGGCTGAGGTTATCCAGCTGGGAGGTGGCATAGCAGGGACTTGAACTTGGAGCTGATTCCAGTCACAGTAAGGATCCAAATAAAAGAGTAGCTTTTGTCCAAATTTTAATTCATCAAGAAAAGAGAGTCACCTATATTAAAGCCCTCATAAAGTTTCACATATTATGGGACCTGTCTCAATTTTTATCTCAATAAAGTTTTTTTGGAGAACAACCCATTAGCCTGGAATAGCCTTTGGTCAGTGCTAGTTTAGGAAGCTCATGGTGGTCACCTGACCAAACTGGTTTTTAAAAGAGTACGTGGGGGCAGACCTTTAATACAGATTTAGTAATTATTCCTGGGAGCATTGTTTGTGATTGCAAATGAGACCTTTAAAAGATTTCTTTTTAAGTGGTATCTCGTGGAGATTGTGGATAGGATCATTTTTTCACTGATAGATCGTACGGGGACCTAAAATGCTCTATCTCAAACAAGACAGATGGAAATGAAGTTAATGTTCTTGGAAAAACTGAAGACAAAGACCCTGATGTGAAGATGCCTATAAAAACTTTGAATAGAATTGTTTCATGAAATGTGAGCAAATAAAACAAAACAATAGAGTCAAATTGAAATTTTATTCATTATGGTTTACATATATGTGTAACTAAAATAATATTATAAACAGACTTATATTACATTGTGGTAGACATTTGATTACATCATCTATATATTCAAGTTGGTCAGAAATTGTCTGGGGGGAATCTTCTCATTTGGAAATATAGGCACTGGTAACGCACTAAGTGGTTTTTCCCAAGCACCGAGCTGCAACCCAAGATGAGGAAGAAGCAGGTTTGTGTGCTGGATTCACAGTAATGATGAAGATTACACACTGGCTCCTGTGTTGATGGCTCCTTACAGCTTCCCAAACATTGCTGCACTTGGGACTCCCAGCTTCTTGTGTGGGAGGGTCTGTGGTTGTCCTGAATGTCCACCTGAGGACCCAGTGTCCCCACGTCAGCGACTTGGGTGCGGGTAGAGATGTGACGAGATTGCTTTTCCCGTCTCCCTCAGGCAGCACTAGTTGGAGGTACCACCATGATCATCGGCCATGTCCTGCCTGACAAGGAGACCTCCCTTGTGGATGCCTACGAGAAGTGCCGGGGTCTGGCTGACCCCAAGGTCTGCTGTGACTACGCCCTCCATGTGGGGATCCCCTGGTGGGCACCCAAGGTAACAGCGCTGGGTGGAACCCCAAAAGAAGAACCAGTGCTCTTTTTGGCAGAGGGGCCATTTGGTGAGAGCCAGCTGGGGGGGGGGCTGATGCTGTCCTGCGGTGTGGAACACCCCTCCCACCACCATCCTAACTCCTCCAAATGCCAAAAGAAAAAACACTTATGATTCTATAAGGGGGGGAGGCCTGTTTTGCTTAATTTGAAGAGCCAGTTTTCCAGGGCTCTGACCACAGGGCGCTCAGCATGTCCTGATGCTCTACATAAGGTGCCACTTATATAGCAACCCCTAAGGGGTTGCTGCTGAGTAGCAAGCTCAGTAAGGGTCAGCCCTGAGGGTCACATCATTTTGTGCTTGGAGTGACAGCACTGAGGTCTCAGAACGGAGGGTCCCGTCCTGGCTCAGTGCTGCCTGGTAAGAATGAATTGGGGTGCTTCTTTCCTGCTGGGCCCCAGCTCCTGCTCTGGGGACCCTGAGTTTGCTCCTGGTGTGTGGCTCCCACTGGGCCCTTTCTCAGTCCAGCCTCTGCGCCCCTGGCTTCCCTGGCCTCCCATTGCCCAGGCCCCAGGGCCAGAGTCCAGTCCCTGCTCCCCGGATTCCCTCTTCCTTGTTCTTCCCGAATACAGATATACAGGCATTTAGATTTTGCTTCACTTCTGGAGTTTTACTGCTTATTACCCCAGGGAAACAACCTGGATATTCATTCTTTCATCAAGTGCTCATTAGTCACCATGTGCCAGTACTTGAGTGGGTGCCTTGGAATCTTAAAAATAAATAAGCATTAAGAGATTTTACAAAGTTCTCCAGCTGTGGATCCTGATCTAAAGGGCCTGAGTCCCTTCTGAGACAGTGACTAAAAGCCTGGCTGTACTTCTGCCCTCAGGTACAAGCCTTGAGCGTGGGGCTTACACAATCTCTTCCATTATATCCAAACTGGTGCTTATGAAAGGCCTTGGAACCCCCCAACCTCACACATGAAGATCCCCCTCCTGGTACCAGGTAAAAGGTGCAGTCCACACTGAATGTTAGCCATCCCTTATCTCAGATGGAAGTTTTGTCCACTTCGGACACCCTCCTGGATGGGCGACCCCTACCGTGAGCCTCTCTCCCTTCCCTCCTCCAGTGGCCTGGAATAGAGAGGGTCCGCTCAGATTCCCAGCAACATTGAGGCCAAGTCAGCTATCCCGAAGTCCCCAAAGGTTGTGGGGATTTTCATGCATCTAGAATTTTTAATTCTTTTTTATAATAACCAAAATTTTTTTTCTAATTACAGGTTTTAAAAATAGGAAAGAAAGGAAGCACATAGTTCAGTCACCCCAACACAATCACTATTGTTATTTTAGCTTATTTCCTTCTGGTCTTTTTTCATACCTGCTTTTTACACAGTAACTCTTTCACTTAAGTGTGAGCATTTTCCATCTGGCTGCATGGCCTTCATGACCATCAATGCCATGGCCACCTAATGTTCTGTCAAGTAGATGAATCACAGTTTGTTTTCCTATTGTTGGACCAATGTTTCTTCCATTTTTTCCTAGTATAAATAATGTTGGGATGAATCTCCTTATTCACATAACTTTGCTTCATGTTTGGCTTTGTCCCTAAGTTAGATTTTCCCCAGGTCTCTGGATTTTTAGCATTAGTACGCCTTCCCTGTAACACCCCTTCTGTTATGGGGGGCGGAGGGAACTGTCCACAGGTGTAAAAGTCATTAGTGCATTTACCAATAAGGCTGATTTGGAGACAGAAACACAGGACAAGCTTATGTGATAGGAGAAACATGCCCAGATCTAGTTTCTATATTTGTGTCATGCTGGACAATTTTCAAAACACTTCCGCATCCATTTGCTCACGTGACCTCACAGCAGCCTGTGGAGTGGGAGGAGAGTGAGATACTGCAAGGTTGCGGGTGGTCATGTGGCGACAGAGCCACCTCTCCTCCGCGCTGGGCCAGCGTCTGCCAGTCAGCCTCTTGGCTCTCTGTACTCACGTGGCATTGCCTTTGCATTCTGCTCTCCAGGTGAAAGCAGAAATGGAGACCCTGGTGAGGGAGAAGGGTGTCAACTCGTTCCAGATGTTCATGACCTACAAGGACTTGTATATGCTTCGGGACAGCGAACTGTACCAAGTGTTTCACGCTTGCAAGGATATTGGGGCGATCGCCCGGGTCCATGCTGAAAATGGGGAGCTCGTGGCCGAGGCAAGGCAGTAGAGAATGTTGGGGGAAGTTGGGGGAGCACCAATAGAGACAGTTCTCGGGGGGATTCCTGACCACCCATGACCCTCCCTACAGGGTTCAGATAAAACAAATTATAAAAGAAAGTGTGAGATGTTAACAACCCAGATGACAGATCTTTGTCCAAAAATCCAAACTTTTCTAGTGTCTGTAAAAAACAAGTCTCTCTGTATAGTCCAAAAGGGTTTCTAAGTCTTGGGTGATGATGTCTTCATTCAAATATGATACTTACATTCCATTATCACAAAGGAATTTGGAGCACTTCTAAGAAATAGTTTTAATGAGATGTGGCATACAGACTAAATAAGGGTCAACATTCCACTTTCCTGTACCTCCTCAGCGGACCTGAGGTATTATAGAGATCTTCTCACTGGTACCAAGACAGACAAGCCCCTTTGTACTACTGGGTCTTAAGTAGGATACTTGGGGTAAAGGTTAATCTAGGCATCTGTGGAAGCTGGAGATTTAACTAGATTTCCAGTGAGGAAATTCTGATTTGCAGATCAATAAACAGTGTTTGTCTTTAGTGTCCCAGGCCTGTTGGCTGGTGACTGAACCGTATTTTTAAGAGGAAAAGATATTTTCAATCATTATGAAGTGATACTCAGGGGATCTCCTGTACTAATCCTGCCCTCTTTATAAGATGAGTATTACAGAAGTGAGAAAAGCAGCAAGCCTATTGGAATGGGCTGTGCTGAGCATATTTTACTGTCCCTTGGGTTCAGTATTTTTTGTATCTCTATGATTCTCTCAATTTTCTTTCTTTTGCTCTTATTCAGGGTGCAAAGGAGGCGCTAGATTTGGGTATCACAGGCCCAGAAGGAATTGAGATCAGCCGTCCAGAGGAGGTGAGGAAGACATCCGTGTTCTCTGTCATCATCTTTCCTATAGATTCACAGAACCTTTAGGATAGAAGAGTCATCAGTAAATACGAGTTGTATGGTATTGCTTTCTTCATGTGTGAAATTCCCATCTGGAAGCTTCCCAGGAAACAGCTTCCTCCATGCTACAGCCGACCTGGCCTTGAGCTTCCTTGGGGAAGACAACTTTGGGGAAACAGACCCACCTCATTGGGAGCTGATTTCAAGGGTCTGAGGGAGGCCATGTGAACATGCCAGGGGTTGCTTTGGCCAAAATTGAATCGGGAGAGAAAAGACAGACTGAAAGGGCCTTTAGATGTTAGAAGAAATTCCAGACTATAAGCCAGTGAATTGGCATTTTGGGGCTGAGATCCCTTTGAGCATCTGTGGAAGACTTTGGACCCTTCCCACCAGAAACGAGAGGCATATGCATGTCTGTGCTCTTTCCCCCTTTTCCTATTCATTGCTGAGATGGTGACTAAGCCCTGCTCTCCCTCTGCCCTCTGGTTTTATCCTTGCACAGTTTTGCAGGGTGTCGACACAAATGCCCCCAGGTCCCCCTTGCTGAAGAATTCAGCTCTGGAGGATCACATTAGATAAATAATGTGTTCTTGCCCTATGACCCTGTTCGGACATGCCTTACCAGTGGTGAGGGGAGAGCTATTTTCCATTTCTTCAAAGCCTTAAATGCAGAGTGGTGGTTGGATGTCCATGAGGGACTGATGGGGAGGCCTTTGGGGACGAGGAGCTGGAGACAGGATGTGATGATAGTTCTGCCATCAGATAGGAACCAAGTCAGCCTATAGTGGGTCAGCCTGGTGTGGGCAGGGGTCCCACCTTACTCCTGCCGTGGGTTTGTCTCTGTCTGCCAGAGCCCTTGAATGTAGCTCCTGTTTGGGCACCTCAGAGTTGATAGAGAAAGACACACCAGCTTCAACAAGGCACTGAGAGTGCCTGTGAGCAGAGGGGTGGGGGGATGCACACAGGACTGGACTTTGTGGAGTTCTATGAGGGGAAGAGCGCGGTGCTGACTTTAGTGGCAGTAATAGCAAGAATACCACCTTCATCACCTACTGATTAGAAGGGAGCATCTAAGGAGGTTTTGCTCCCCAGGGACATTTGGCAATGTCCAGAGATATTTTGGGTTATCCCAACCTGGGGGGAGGATGTTACTGGCATCTATTAGGTAGAGGTGAAGGATGCTGCCAAAGAACCTGCAATGTCCATTCAGCTCCTACCACAGAGAGTTATCTCACCCAAGATGCCCCTAGTGCCGAGGTTCAGAAATCCCGATCTAGCCTAATCTCCAGCTTGAAATCAATCAGTATTGCTCCTTTGCTACAGTTCTGAGATGGCTGTGGAGAGAATGCACCAGAAACCAGGGAGAGATGTGACCGCAGGTTTTCATTTGCTCTTGTTTTGTTGTCTTTTAATTAAGCCCTGAGTAGCATCCAGCAAAGACGTGCCTAGAATGCTAAGTCCCGGGGTTCTCTCAGTGTGAGCAGAGGTGGTTGGAGCTTGGTGGCCCTGCCCAGGGTTTCCCCCTGAGCCAGCCCCTGTGGGTGCTGTTTGTCACTCCAGCTCTGAGTCAGACATTCCAGCACTTTCTGCGTACGAGGTGGGGTGTCAGGGAGATGTAAGCTTGCCTGGGGAGATGGTGAAGCTTGTTTTCTTCCTGTCCTCTGTTTCTAACAGCTGGAAGCAGAAGCCACTCACCGAGTTATCACCATTGCAAACAGAGTAAGTAGACCCCAGCTCACCCTCAGCCCATTCTCAACTCTGCAGTCAGAACCCAGCCTGTACAGTAGAGTTCCATTCTGCTCTGGGTGCCAGCCCCATGCCTGGCTCACAGGACCGCAAATGAACACCGTTTGCTGAATGAACGTTGCTATTCCCACAGACCTGGCAGGAGTCCTCCCTGCCACCGGCTCCCCGTTCTGCCCTGCTGAGCTTGCTGAGACCTGGTTCATTGCTCAAATGGAAATGCCTCCCAGCAGAGGCAGGGCAAGGTGGGGACCACAGAGCCTCATGGCAGCTGGAATCTGTTCCTTGTAGAGGAGCAGAGAGACGTTTGCTTAGAGAACCATGATTCGAACCTCTGCCTCTGGGCCATTCATGATCTTTCCTTGGTATGGTTCAGGGGAAGGGGGCACTGATGCAGTGTGGTGGTGGGAATGAGCACAAACCTTGGGACCTTGACCAAAGACAAGCTTCCAGTCACACGCAAGTCAATCAACCACTCCGAGAGACTATTTTATTATCTAAAATTGGAATGATAATATCACCCACTCCTCGCAGGATGGTTGTGAGGATCAAAGGAGTCGTGGAAGGAAAAGCACTTTAAAAACAGTAGAACACTGTACCAAGATCCTTTCTCCTCCTAAACCATCATTAAGTGTTCTATTTGCTCAGATAATCTGAATTCTAGTTTTCTAAGTGTGGTCTCTGGACCAGCTGCATCAACATCATTTGTTAGAAATAGGAAGTCAGGGGCTTCCCTGGTGGCGCAGTGGTTAAGAATCCGCCTGCCAATGCAGGGGACACGGGTTCGTGCCCTGGTCTGGGAAGATCCCACATGCCGCGGAGCGGCTAGGCCCGTGAGCCACAACTACTGAGCCTGCGCGTCTGGAGCCTGTGCTCCGCAACGGGAGAGGCCGCAACAGTGAGAGGCCCGCGCACCGCGATGAAGAGTGGCCCCCGCTCTCTGCAACTAGAGAAAGCCCTCACACAGAAACGAAGACCCAACACAGCCAAAAATTAATTAATTAATTAATTTTTAAAAAAAGAAATAGGAACTCAGAAATGAAAATGCTCAGGCCTGTTCAGACCCACTGAATCAGAAACTGGGGGTGACGCCCAGCAATCTGTGTTTTAACAAGCCCGGTAATGATCCTAATGGGTGCTAACACTTGAGAACTTCGCCTCCGGAAAGACCTAGGCTACCCCGAAGGCTGTGAGCAGAGGATGTGGTGTCAGGAACACCAGGGGAACACAGAGGTTGGAGGTCCAGTTGGTCTCAGAATTAGTCAGGAAACTTGTGCCAAGCACATCAAATGTCAGGCCAGCCCCTAAATTCTTTTTTTTTTTTTTTTTTAAAGTGATATTCTTTTTTTTTTTTTTTTTTTAATTTTTTTTTTTTATAGCTACTTTATTTATTTATTTATTTATTTATTTATTTTTTGGCTGTGTTGGGTCTTCGGTTCGTGCGAGGGCTTTCTCTGGTTACGGCAAGTGGGGGCCACTCTTCATCGCGGTGCGGGGACCGCTCTTCATCGCGATGCGCGGGCCTTTCACTGTCGCGGCCCCTCCCGTTGCGGGGCACAGGCTCCAGACGCGCAGGCTCAGTAGTTGTGGCTCACGGGCCCAGCTGCTCCGTGGCATGTGGGATCTTCCCAGACCAGGGCTCGAACCCGTGTCCCCTGCATTAGCAGGCAGATTCTCAACCACTGCGCCACCAGGGAAGCCCAGCCCCTAAATTCTTTATCCTCCTAATTTGATAGGCAAAGAAGGCATTAGAATAACATTTGGGAAAACAGTTTCCTTTTAGCCCTTTATAAGTCCAGGAGCTGGACAAGGACATTGTTTTACTGTCATAACAATAGTTATGCTATCAATTACTTCCTGATGGAAACTTACCCCAGAATTAGGAAAGATCTGAATAACAAAAGGGCAGCTCCTCGTTTTCTTAGTTCAAACACATGCCCAGAGAAGTGAAGCCATGGACCGTGGTCACACAGCTTGATAGAGGAAAAGCTAATCAGTATTATAATCCAGGTGTCCATTTGCAAGACCGGTCCTGTCTGGTGTAGACTGTGAGCCCTGAACCTCTTGTGTATTGTTTCTTCTCCAGGGTACATTCTGTCTACTGACAAAGCAGCCCTCAGATGGCAGATATCATCATTTTAGATACGGGATATAATACACAACTGTCTCTAGGTCATCACGTTCATGAATAGGAAACTAAGAGTCCCTCATTTCAAGTTGTAAATAGTCTTGGTGTTGGCTGGTAGGAAATGTGAGGTTCAGCACTTGACATCTTGCCCTGATGTCGCCCTGCTGGGCTCTGGTGCTGGGCGCTGCCTGTCCCCTCCTTGTTTCGTGGGGTTCCCCAGCCTGCAGCCACCAGCCCTGCATTCCCAGCAGAAGACCGCCACCCTGAGGGGAGTGCTAAGCGATGCAGGGGGCGGCGCTGGGGCCAGCACTGGGCTGGGCCGGTCACCTTGGTCCTTGTTAGGTTATGGGGTTGATGCTCTCTCCTTCCCACTGTTGTTTCCTGTCCTTAGACTCACTGTCCCATCTACCTGGTCAACGTGTCCAGCATCTCGGCCGGTGACGTTATTGCAGCTGCTAAGATGCAAGGTGAGTCCGTAGGCTGGGCTGAGCAGCGCCCGTGTGTGGTGGGGCCCAGCAGCTCCATGCACTTCCCAGCCCAGCTCCTGGGGCCAGGCCCTGAGCCTGCCTTTCCCTTTTCTCTCTGGCTGTCTTCCTCAGAAGCACCCTGCACTGGCCTGGGTTCAGTCCATTAGCACCAGTGTTTTCCTCTGCACATTTGTTTGCATAACAGCTTTACAGAAGTGTCCGTCACCTCTCCTGGGTCTGGTAAAATTTTCCAAGTTTTCAATCAACTCACTAACTGGTATTTTTTTGAGTCTCTTGGGTTTTGCTAGTGGTTGCCTTGGTAACCAACATGAAATCCTGGACCAGTTCCAACGGACATTTCAGGGGGGAAATGCCTGGGAAGTCCCTGGAGAAACGACACTGTGAGGGCCCAGCGTCCCTTTCAGGAACCCAGTGTACCAGCCCCAGGGCACCTGTGTGTCGGAGCACCTGGCAGCCCGTGAAGGCTTTGTACGTGCTTGTACTCCCAGTCCAGCTCGGGGTGCCAGTGAGGGCCCAGTAACAGGAGAAACAGGTCACGGTCACAAACCTGAGGATATAAATCAGGAGCAAGGGCTTTCAGCCTTCGCACCACACTGCCCTCCAAATCCTGCCTCTTGCTTCTCCTTTAGCGGGACCACCTTCGCTGTCTCTCCTGCGCTGTTGTTCCAGCCTCCCACCTCCGTCTCCCTGCCCTCCATCCCCTGCTACGGATGCCACCCCCAGTATTCTCCTGAAGCTGCTCCCAGCAGCCGCCTGCTCAGAAAACAGATCAGTGCTGCCCCGCCTCAGCGCCCTCGCCCTTCTTTTCTTGCCTGGAGTCAGCACGGGGCCAGGGAGCAGTCTGACCTTGACCCCAACTGTGCTCGCAAATGCCCAGCTGAGCTCGGGCAAGCCCCTTCCTTTCTGACTTCAGCTCCTTCCCCTGCCCCATGAGAGGCTCAGACCAATGATCTCCCAGGTTCACTGGCCTCCTGGTGATGGTTTGAACCCTCTTCTTTCAGGGAAGGTTGTGCTGGCCGAGACCACCACCGCGCACGCCACACTGACGGGCTTACACTACTACCACCAGGACTGGTCCCACGCAGCCGCCTACGTCACAGTGCCTCCCCTGAGACTGGACACCAACACGTCAACCTACCTCATGAGCCTGCTGGCCAAGTAAGGTGTTTCAGCAGGACCACGCACGGCGTTATCTCACAATGCGCGCCATTCCGGGAATTTGTAGATCTTTAAGGTGATATCGTAGAGGCCCCAAACCTGACTTAAGTTTGATTTCATTGTGTCCAGAGGATGATGTTGCTTTTGTTAGCTTCTCCAAAGCCCATCAGATAATTGCCATCCATGGAGCTCCCATGACCACTTGATTTGGATGAGAGCTTCTGAGGTGATGAGTAAAGAGCATATGTAAAACTGTGAACAGTGGCTATTCAGAATTTCAGAGGACATTGATACCTTACACTGGAGACCACTGGGGAACTATAGGATGTGGTCTCTGACTTATCCTAGAAAATTTGTGCATCTTTCTATCTCTTTTTTTCTTCACCTCTCCCTCTTCTCATTATGTCCCATGTGGTTTTCTCTCATTGTATGTACCTCCCTCCTTCTGTGTGTTTCTCCCTCCTTTCTTTCCTCTTCCCCGTTTTCTTCTGCACCTTCTCCCTCTTTCCCCTTAACATCTTCCTCCAGACCTCCCTTTCCCCAGCTCCTCTTTTTCTAACACTGCTTTTCCCCATTCAATCCAGGTCTAAATAAAATGCTTTAATGAATAGTCTGAATTTGGTGGGACACAAACATGGAAAGATTTTGTTTCGTTTTGCTTCAAATTCTTTCTTGCCTCTAGTGACATTTTGATAATGGTAAAGGCCATTGCTTTTTCTTCTCTTTTGTTTATTGAAGTCCAGTTCAGTTTAAAAGTCAGTCTCTTCCCCTCCCCACCCCCAGCTCAGAGAATTAGTAGGGGTTAGGATTAAAGGGGTGGGGAATTCCACTCCATACCCAAGCATGATCTGTCCTCCTGCACTAATTGTTGCTGCTTCTCTGGCTGAAAGTGACTGGCCTTTGGGGCCCTCCTTGTATGGGGCATGTGCCCAGATACAGGCTCTCTTGAGCCACCCTCACGCAATCCTCTGACACAGGAGATGGAGTCCAGCTTGACCTCTTCTTCCCGTACCTTCCCGGCTTCCAGAACTAGCAATTCCCTGTGAACAAGAATCTGGCCAAGCAGCTTAAGCCTGGCCACCTTCTACAGTATCTGGGCCCAGAGCAAGCTCGCACGGCTTTGCCACTCCCTACGGTGGGAGGGCAGGCTGGCCCCCACCCCTGGCTCTCCTCACCCAGAGGCTCAGGCAGGCCCACCCGTCCACCACCCAGGCAGGTGCCCGCTGCTGTCACCTCTGTTCTCCACAGGTGAACCACTTGAAATGTCCCCTCTTGAGACTAGCTGGGGGAGAGGAAAGCACCATTCAACCCATGAAAAGAGGAAGAAGGGAGAGACTGCAGGACTCACCATTCTGCCAACACCTCAGTCGCCCTCCCTGTCTTCTGCTTTTACAAGACCTGGGGGTGGTGATACACCTCTGTTAGGGTGATGGTGGGGGGGTGTTGAGGGAAGTGACCAGCCCCAGTTGGAGGTGGCTGTCGTTAGATAATGGGGCTTTTATTTCATCCATGTCCTTAGCTTTCAGTCCTGGCTGGCTAACAACTGGAAAATTTCCACTCCACATCTTGCTACATTAACAACCGAAAGAGCAGCTTGGGGCTTTCCAAATACAACTGGAGTGCAGGCAGTAGGGTCCCGGGGTGAAGGTGGGCCCTGGAGGGGCAGGATATGCTGTGGCACAGTGGCAGTAATTAAAGTCTGTCCCATAGTTTTGCTGTGATTCTGAGCAGTGGCAGCTCTGACGAATTTAACCAATTTGAGAGAGGAAAGGGAGAAATGCCAGATCAGCTCTTTCTTTTAAAAATGCTTGTTGTTGGGAAAAACCAGCCTCCTTTTCATCATTATCAACACAACAAAAACAAACAAGTATCAAGAACCCACTATAAGAATTTGGGCTCAGTTCCAAGGTCAAAGAATCTTTTGAAATACCTCTGCTTGCCACAAGCAAATTTCCTGAAAGAACAAAAAGGTAGTAAAACCCCCAACCCACCCAAATTACAGTGCCCAAACCCACACAAATTTAAATAGGCAGGGGAAGAAAAGTATTATTAATCGAATAATTTAAGTTTTTATATCTAGCCTATTTTGTCAAATTTATTTAAATTATTTAACTAAATTCTATTCATTTAAATAGAATTACAATTTCATGTGAACTATTATGAGAATAGTTTGAATCCCATTTTTTAATATTTATTTATTTATTTATTTGGTTGCATCAGGTCTTAGTTGCAGCAGGCGGGCTCCTTCGTTGCAGCTCATGGGCTCCTTAGTTGCGACTCACTGGCTCCTTAGTTATAGCACACAAACTCTGAGTTGCGGCATGTGGGATCTAGTTCCCGGATCAGGGATCGAACCCAGGCCCCCTGCATTGGAAGCACAGAGTCTTAACCACTGCGCCACCAGGGAAGTCCCTGAATCCCTTTTTTAATCAGTGCATATTGTAAACGCGTGCAGTTTTATAGAATTTGGAGCATAGTTTTTACATTTTTAGGAATTTATGATTACTATAATTTTGCTTCTATGACATTATTGATGATAATTGGTATTACACAAAATACTTGATAGAAAACCCAGATGCCAATTATCATATTTCTATAAGAAAATATGAGCTGCTTCATAATGATCTACTTTAGGATGTGGTTTCTTCGAATATACCAGGGTAATAAGTACAATCTATAGATATAAGGATTTGTCCTTTATTTAAAATCTGACTTCTCAAAGGGATCAGAAATTTTTTCATTTGAACATATATATTTTTAAAGTACTTAACAAAAGGGAGTGGTGTTTTAAACTTTAAAGAGTAGGGATGGGTCTGTCATACCTCCCAGATTCAGGGCAGCATCAGGGGACCCCAAAAGCCCTTCTAGAATGTGCCCCCCCCATTCACTCTTGCCTAGTGAGCACTTACTTGTGTAGGGGCGTTTTTAGAAAAGTGGGTGCTCAGTAAGACTCGTCAGTTAAAGCATCGGGTCCTGGGGTCCCAGACCCTCAACCCACGACTCTGATGGGCATCTTCTGATCTGAGCCCTACCCGGGTGTCTGGAGGATCCCTGAGGAGGAAGTGAAAACCTAAAGATTCTGTTTATCTCTGGTGGGTTCTGCAGGTCTGGGGGATGTGGGGATCCCCAGGATACCCTAGAATAAACCCTCTGCTCTGTGGAAGAGCCCCTCCCGCAGTCTCTGAGAGGGCCCAGAGCAGCGTCTTTGGCGCAGGGAGCTACCAGCCCATGCCACAGAGTGGCATGCCATGTGCACTGTCACCAATGTAAGTCTCTGCCCCGAGTTCTGAGTGGCCCGGGAACCCCTCGAGAGCCTGGCCGTGCCTTACCCACCATAACCTCAGCAACCATCTGAGGACCATGTTCACGGATGGCAGCGGCGATGAACCACTGGCATGTCGTTGCTGGTTCATCAAGGTAGACTTCTCTTCCGTCTTGTCCTTGCTCTTCCCTGCTGGGCCAGGAGAGCCCTCACGTCCAAGCAAAGCTTAACATTGGAACTTGAGTGTTTTACCAAGCACATGCTTATTGCCAGCAGGGCCTGGCGCGGGTTGAGGGGGGAGATGAGAGGGAGTCGGCATATGGTTCCATGGAAGTAAAACTACCTCAACCCTGTCACTTTAGTTAAACTCTTTTTTAAAATTTTATTTATTTATTTATTTATTTTTGGCTGCGTTGGGTCTTCGTTGCTGCACGCGGGCTTTCTCTAGTTGCGGCGAGTGGGGGCTACTCTTCGTTGCGGTGTGCAGGCTTCATTGTGGTGGCTTCTCTTGTGGAGCACGGGCTCTAGGCGCGCGGGCTTCAGTAGTTATGGCACACGGGCTCAGTAGTTGTGGCACACAGGCTCAGTAGTTGTGGTGCACGGGCTTAGTTGCCCCGCGGCATGTGGGATCTTCCCAGACCAGGGCTTGAACCTGTGTCCCCTGCATTGGCAGGCGGATTCTTAACCACTGTGCCACCAGGGAAGCCCTTAGTTAAACTCTTAAGTTCAATTTTTCTCCACCTGTTAGTTCTCTTAACATCCAAAGGCTCTCAGTGTCTCCCGTGACGCTGGCATTCTGTGCCACAGTTGGCACATATGCTCATTCTGCAGATGTGTAAACTGAGGTTCTCACAGATAACTCGCTAGAGGTCATACAGCTATGAAGTGGCAGAGCCGAGATTGAAACCAGCTTTGCCGGGTTTCCAAGTGAAGGTTTTTCGCTGTCCCTGTCCCCACCCTCTGGGACCCTGGCCTCCCCTCCCCTCACTGTTCATGTCCTTCTCTCTACCCAGTGATACTCTGAACATTGTGGCCTCAGATCACCGGCCTTTCACCACGAAGCAGAAAGCTATGGGCAAGGAGGACTTCACCAAGATCCCACATGGCGTGAGCGGCGTGCAGGACCGCATGAGCGTCATCTGGGAGAGAGGAGTGGTATGCTCCCGGGACCCCTCCCCACTCTGGGCCTCAGAAGAATTTTCACCCTTAGGAGGGCTGGGTCAACCACAGCTCCTGTTTCACTCAAAAGGAAAACAGAAAAAGTCTTTTTTTTTTTCCTGATCTGAAAGGTAATAAGGCCTAGCATAAAAATTTGGAAAATATGGAAAAATATTAGGAAAAAAACCCATAATTCCATACTGGGAAATTATTAATATTTTGGTGTATTTCTTTCCAGCTCTATGCATGTACTCTATATTATTTTAATTACTGGGTTCATCTTCTTTTCATTTAACAGTATATTTTGAGTGTCTTCCTATATCAGTAAAAATTCTTTAAAAACGTATTTTTAATGGCTAAATAATATTCCCTCCAAAGGAAGTACCATACTTCAATTAATCCTTCCATGATGTTTGGAACTTTCAGCTGTTTCAAATTTTTGCTCTTAGAAATAATGCTGCAGAGAATCTCTTTGTTCATGAGTGTACATCAGCATTTCTAATTATTTCCTGAGGACAGATTCCTAGAGGTGGATTTCTGGGCCAAGGGATATGAACCTTTTTAGAGATCTTGATATCTTTTGTCCAATAATAAAGATAGAGACTGGGACTTCATTTGAATACCTCCTGTTCTGCCCATGAAGAATAAGTAGTTTTGGTCTTGACCTATCACAGATTAGATGCAGCACAAAGTATGAGCCCAAAGAGATTTGAAATCCTCAAGCCTAAACAACCAGCTCAGGGAAGACCCATGAGGCAGCTCCGGAATCCCCTTTGAAAAGAGTCCACGGTGCCTTCGTGGGTGGGACGATAAGATGCCTTTCCAGCAGAGAATATATGTCCCTTCGTGGATGCAGGGAAGCTCCTGATTTATCCAGAGTGAGTACCGAGTAGACCTGGTTTTACAAACAGGAGGTAGATTCGCACCAGGAAAGCAACCTTTTAGAACAAGGGCCCACCCGCCCCCGTTGCTGCAAGAAGGAGAGAGGAGTAACAAGGAACCAAGCCTAGCAGGTTGGCTCATCTGAAATGATGCCCGTGACATTGTCCTTCTCAACACCATTGTTCTAACCAACTAAAAGCCCTCAGGACAGGGTCAAGGGTGACCCGGGGTTTGAGGCACACACACAGGGCCTCGGTTGACCTAACTCTTTTGCAATGTTTCAGGTTGGAGGAAAGATGGATGAGAACCGTTTTGTGGCTGTTACCAGTTCCAATGCAGCGAAGATTCTCAACCTGTATCCCCGCAAGGGCCGCATCATCCCTGGAGCCGATGCCGACGTGGTGGTGTGGGACCCAGAAGCTACAAAGTAAAACCTGCTGCTAGTCTCCAGGGCTAGAGGGACTTGGGATTTTAAGGACCTGATATTACAGAACTCCAAAAGCATATCATCTTTGCACTACTTATAGCATAGAGCAAGATGACCCTAAGGTGTGTTCAATTCAACAAATACTTGAGGGCTTGCCATGGTCCAAGCACTAGGAATGCAACAGTGAACAAGAAGGTCTGAAGATCTGCTATAGTGCAGCTCCATGTGCACAGCACTTTACAGTTTTTCAGAGCTAGGTCACATCAACTATCTCGTTTGCTTTTCACATAGCCCCAAGAAGCACTTAAGCCTAAAGTTCTTATTTCCAGTTTACTGTTGAAGAAACTAAGAGCAGAGAGTAGAGGGACTTCCCACATGACATAGCTAATAATTGGCTGAACCAGATAGACGTCCTGACACTCAGTTCCAGACTCTTCCGCCCACTCTGCTTCTCTCGTTGAGGGTGTGGGTCCCCTTGAGCACACAGTGCTTGACACCCATGGCATTAATGAACACAAGTTGAGTGGGTAAATGAAGTGCATCAGGAGTTATCAAACCACAGGATAACTCATCTGTTATGAGCGTCATCTTTTTTTTTTTAATTTATTTATTTAATTTATTTGTTTTTGGCTGCGTTGGGTCTTCATTGCTGCACGGAGGCTTTCTCTAGTTCCGGCGAGCGGGGACTACTCTTCCTTGCGGTGCGCTGGCTTCTCATTGCTGTGGCTTCTCTTGTTGCAAAGCATGGGCTCTAGGTGCACAGGCTTCAGTAGTTGTGGCACGGGGGCTCAGTCATTGTGGCTCGCGAGCTCTAGAGTGCAGGCTCAGTAGTTGTGGTGCACGGGCTTAGCTGCTCCGCGGCATGTGGGATCTTCCCGGATCGGGGTTCGAACCCGTGTCCCCTGCACTGGCAGGCAGATTCCCAACCACTGCGCCACCAGGGAAGCCCCAGGGCATCATCTTTACTCAGAGATTTGAGCAGGGTAATGGGAATTGTTTTTTAATATTAAATTTCATTCAGTCACTCAACAAATAGAAAACTGCCACCATTTGCTGAGCACTTTTCTAGGTGCAGAAGCTAGTAGTGAACAAGATAGACAAAAATGTGCTGGGATTTTGAAGATAAAAAGTTGAATTGCAAAGAAACGCACCTCCCTGCTGGGATCCCCACACTGCTTCTCCATTAGGGCACTTGAGAAGCCGGGTTCTGCATCCAGCCTGGGGCTGGTCCCTGCTGCTGTTGCAGGTGTGGCTGTTAGTGATTGCTATTGGCAGAAAGACCCTTAGAGTGTAGCCCAGTGTATTAGGCAGCTAGGGCTGCCATAACAAAATACCACAAACGGGAGGCTTAAACAGTAGAAATTTATTTTCTCACAGTTCTGGAGGCTAGAAGTCCAAGATCAAGGTGTCAGCAGAGTTGATTTCATTCTGAGGCCTCTCTCCTTGGTTTGTAGATGGCCATCTTCTCCCTCTGTCTTCACATGGCACTTCCTCTGTGTGTGCACTTCTGGTGTCTCAATTTCCTCTTCTTATCAGGACACCCATTTGATTGGATTAGGATCTACCTATATGACCTCATTTCACTTTAATTAGTTCTTTAAAGGCCCTATCTCCAAATACAGTCACATTCTGAGGTACTGGGGGCTAGGACTTCAACATATGAATTTGGGGGGACACAGTCCATCCTAGCCTTTGGGGGTCATCCCTCCTCACTGAACATCTTCCCTTCCCACTGAGCATCTTCCCTCCTCACTGAGCATCTTCCCTTCCCACTGAACATCATCCCTCCTCACTGAGCATCTTCCCTTCCCACTGAACATCTTCCCTCCTCACTGAGCATCTTCCCTTCCCACTGAACATCTTCCCTTCCCACTGAGCATCTTCCCTTCCCACTGAGCATCTTCCCTTCCCACTGAGCATCATCTTCCCTCCTCACTGAGCATCTTCTCTTCCCACTGAGCATCTTCCCTTCCCACTGAGCATCATCTTCCCTCCTCACTGAGCATCTTCCCTTCCCACTGAGCATCTTCCCTCCTCACTGAGCATCTTCCCTTCCCACTGAGCATCTTCCTTCCCACTGAACATCATCCCTTCCCACTGAACATCATCCCTTCCCACTGAGCATCTTCCCTTCCCACTGAACATCATCCCTTCCCACTGAGCATCTTCCCTTCCCACTGAGCATCTTCCCTTCCCACTGAGCATCTTCCCTCCTCACTGAGCATCTTCCCTTCCCAGTGAGTATCTTCCCTCCTCACTGAGCATCTTCCCTTCCCACTGAGCATCTTCCCTCCTCACTGAGCATCTTCCCTTCCCACTGAGCATCTTCCCTTCCCACTGAGCATCTTCCCTTCCCACTGAGCATCTTCCCTCCTCACTGAGCATCTTCCCTTCCCAGTGAGCATTTTCCCTCCTCACTGAGCATCTTCCCTTCCCACTGAGCATCTTCCCTCCTCACTGAGCATCTTCCCTTCCCACTGAGCATCTTCCCTTCCCACTGAGCATCTTCCCTTCCCACTGAACATCTTCCCTTCCCACTGAGCATCTTCCCTTCCCACTGAGCATCTTCCCTTCCCACTGAGCATCTTCCCTCCTCACTGAGCATCTTCCCTTCCCACTGAGCATCTTCCCTCCTCACTGAGCATCTTCCCTTCCCACTGAGCATCTTCCCTTCCCACTGAACATCTTCCCTCCTCACTGAGCATCTTCCCTCCTCACTGAGCATCTTCCCTTCCCACTGAACATCTTCCCTCCTCACTGAGCATCTTCCCTTCCCACTGAACATTATCCCTTCCCACTGAGCATCTTCCCTTCCCACTGAGCAGCATCCCTTTGCACTGAGCATCACCTTTTCCCATTGAGCATCATCCCTTCCCACTAAGTACCTTCCCTTCTGTTGAGCTGTGACATCTTTACCTCCTCTCAGAGTGTTCTCTCCCGCCACTGCCTTCCCACCAGGACCATCTCAGCCAGCACCCAGGTGCAGGGAGGAGACTTCAACCTGTACGAGAACATGCGCTGCCATGGTGTCCCACTGGTCACCATCAGCCGGGGGCGGGTCGTGTACGAGAATGGCGTCTTCATGTGCGCTGAGGGCACCGGCAAGTTCTGCCCCTTGAGGTCCTTCCCAGACACTGTCTACAAGAAGCTGGTCCAGAGAGAAAAGGTAAGGTGAGGGGCGGGGGCGGAAAAAACGTGTGGGAAGAGGTTGAAGGCCCCTGGCGGCGGCATCTTATATGACTTTTAAATCTCAAAGATGTTCTCACTCTGTCTTTCCCCCAAATCTTATTGCCTGAATAGTCACTTTGGGAACAATCAAAATAGTAGAAAAGGAGCACCTGTAACAAAGTAAAATTTATTGGGAAGGGTCCCCAACTCCCTCGGAGCCCAGGGACACTATGAGGTACTCATAGCTATCCCTGGCATCCAGGCTTCTCTTGTCGTCCCTCGGGGCAGGGGACTCCTGGCTTGGCCTGGGTTGTCATATTTGCCCTGGAGATGCTCTTTCCCCAAACTCCCCACAGCCGCCCTGTGACTGCAGTAGGCCAGGTGGGCTTTGCTGAGTCTGGGCCCCTCAGTGGAGTGGTCAAGCCAGGACTAGCTCACGGCCATGAGGGTGTGGCCTGAGGTCTTATCGTGAGAGTTTCATCCAGTCCTCGGATTCCATAAACACCCTCGGTGTTCACTGAAGCTTGGGGCTCCACCTTATCCCCAGGGGTACTGAACTCTGGGTAGAGTTTCACCCAAAAGGAGGCTGGCTATTCCCTCGTTGCTTGGGGATTGATTGTCCAGCCTTATCTTTGAGAGCTGTCCTGTCCTTCCTGACAACTCCGGGTGCTGGGAACCAACTGCAGCCCTGGCCTCTGGGTGGAGAACCCAAATCATCAGAAAAGAACAAATCTGACAAAACTGACGGGTGAAAGCATCATGAGGTTTCCCCTTCCCTTCCTCTATTATTAAATTTATTATGGTTCAAAATGCTCCTGCCTAGCTATTATTATGGTTCAAAATGCTCCTGCCTAGCTATTTCCAGATTCTGTCTAGAAAGGGTGGGTGTTCTTAGAAATATCATGACCAAGGGCCTGGGAGCCCCAGCCCAAATGCAGGTGTTCTATCAGGGAGCAGACTTGGATTACCTAAAAAAAAAAGCATGGCTTTAGTTATCCCAGTGTTCAATTCAAAAGCGAACTCAGGATCTCTCGGGTAGGTGAATGGTCCCATCTCCAATATGCTTCCCAGATGTGGACAATGGCAGAAGACCTCAGCCCCACCTCTGGGGGATGTACCACAAAGAGCTGTAAGAGCGACACCTTCACACACACGACTAC
Organism: Balaenoptera acutorostrata; assembly: GCF_949987535.1. Classification (NCBI taxonomy): domain Eukaryota; kingdom Metazoa; phylum Chordata; class Mammalia; order Artiodactyla; family Balaenopteridae; genus Balaenoptera; species Balaenoptera acutorostrata. The sequence goes on along the minus strand of NC_080075.1, from coordinate 73,124,981 downwards.
CTGACCAAGGGTGGCAATGATTTAAAATAAGAGAACGGAAAATAACAAGCGTCAGTGAGGATATGGAGAAATTGGAACCCTCATTCATCGTCAGATGAATGTAAAATGGTGCAGCCACTTTGGAAAACAGTTTGGCATTTCCCAAAATGTTAGATATAGAGTTGCCAAAGTAACTCAGCAATGCCACTCTCGGGTATATACATAGTCAAGAAAAATGAAAATATATGTCTACACAAAATCTTATACATGAATGTCATAGCAGCGTTATTCATAAAGGCCGAAAAGTGGGAACAACGTAAACGTCCATCAACTACTGAGTAAACAAAATGTGGTGTATCCATACAATGGAATATTATTCAGCCATAAAAGGGAATGGAGTGCTAATATATGCTACATACAATATGCATGACCCTTAAAAACATCATGCTAAGTGAAAGAATCCAGTCACAAAAGACCACATATTATATGATTCCATTCGTATGAAATGTTCAGAAGAAGCAAATCCATAGACAGAAAATAGATTAGTGGTTGCTTAGGGCTGGCCAGAGGGGAGAATGGGAGTGACTGCTCACGGGGATGGAGATTCTTTTGGGGGTGATGAAAATATTTTGGAATTACACAGTGTTGGTGGCACAAACTTGTGAATTACACTAAACACCCCTGAAATGTACTCTTTTAAATGGTGAATTTTATGGTATGTGAATTATATCTCATTTGAAAAAAAAAAATCTTTAAACAGTTCTGTGGCTTTCCCAAAAAGAGATGTTTTAGTCAGGAAATAGGATCAAAAGAGGGCAGAGAAAGTGTTTGAAGCCCTTCTAAAAACCAACCTGGGACTTCCCTGGTAGCGCAGTGGTTAGGAATCCGCCTGCCAATGCAGGGGGCATGGGTTCGATCCCTGGTCCAGGAAGATCCCACATGCCGCGGAACAGCTAAGCCCGTGCGCCGCAACTACTGAGCCTGTGCTCTAGAGCCCACGAGCCACAACTACTGAGCCCTTGTGCCACAACTACTGAAGCCCGTGCGCCTAGAGCCCGTGCTCTGAAACAAGAGAAGCCACCGCAATGAGAAGCCCGCGCACCGCAACGAAGTGTAGCCCCTGTTCGCGGCAACTAGAAAAGCCCACGGGCAGCAATGAAGACCCAACGCAGCCAAAAATAATAAAAATAAATAAATAAATAAAAACCAACCTCACAACAATGTCAGACAGATACCAATTCACAGCAGACCGCTCTTAGAGCCAGACATAGTGGAAGAGCTCAGCTTCTAGGACTGATATAAATTCAACTCAGAGGCCCTTTATCCAAAGCACTTATTATAATGACAACATAAGGTCGTCAAGAAAAAGCCAATTCTATTCCCTATTCTCTGGTATAGCCCTTATGTAACAGAATACAGGTACGCAAAAAACTTCATTTCCCCAAAATTATAAATAAGCAGTCCCTACAGAGCCGGGTCCTCAGGAAAGAAAGCAGCTCTGGGGTTGGGACCAGTGTATAAAGCCAAAACAAGGGGCTGCCGGGAGCCGGGTCCTGCCAAGGTCACTCAACCAGGATTCATCAGGTCTGTACTCCCACCCTTCACCCCCGGAACCCCCAAAGTGCAGCCTGGTAAAGGCTAAAACACTTCAGACCAGTTTTGACATTCTGAGGACTGAGCTCAACTACAGATCTGTTGGAGAATACAAAGGAATATGTAAGCTGAAGAGCCTTCCAGAAATCACCCTTATCTGTTCTTTCTCTCAACAAGGGTTTCAGCAAGCATTGTGCAGCAAGGAGATTGAGGTTATGTCCCTGAAGAGTGCCTGGGGTGTAGATTATTTATGCTGCCCCTTCAGACCTTATGCAGACGCTCCAACACACTTCCTCTCGCAGCAGAACTTTGTAATATGGTTAAGCCCCGAAACCACCCCTGCAATAATAACAGCTGCTGGTACTTACATGTCACTCACCATGTGCCAGAGCTTTACGTGTTCTATTTCATTTGATCTCATAACAACTCTGTATTCTTATAAATAAGAAAACACGCACAGAGAGGTAACATAACTTGCACAAGGTCACACAGCTTACAAGTAACAGAGCTAGGAGTGGAACCTAGGCAGTCTGGTTGTAGAATATAGGCTCTTAACTCTATTGCCTTTGTAAGTACAAAATTAACTACTATTGCTGCTGGGGGATTCTAATCTCCAAATCAGCTGTATTTAACCTCTATTCCCACAAAGTTGTCAGATCACAATAAAAGGCCTGGCCTCTTGAGAGCCTGGCAAGTGAGGGGACGACATTGCTCCGTGTGAGGGATGCTCTCTAAAGCTGAATACCTCAGAAGTCTACCCGCTACCTTGGAAAACATTCCACCAATGTCAAGGGGAGTCAGTGAATATCTCTATGCACATGCATGCAAACACTCACACACATATGCACTATTTAGGAGGTACAAGCAGATTCTCTACCCCTGGGTTCAAGATGTAGGAAGGCTTTGTCACATGCAGTAATTTGGGTCCTAAGAAGAGTGGCAGCGTCCAAAGTCTTATCAGCCATCAAGGAGGCTCTGGTGGTGGTGGTGACTTGGCCCTGATGGTTGATGGTGTCTGTGCTCTGATGGCATCATCTTTTCCCTTTTTCTGCTCTCCACCTTCACTAGACCTTAAAGGTGAAGGGAGTGGACCGCACTCCCTACCTGGGGGATGTAGCTGTCGTTGTGCATCCTGGGAAAAAAGAGATGGGAACGCCACTCGCAGACACTCCTACCCGGCCTGTTACCCGGCACGGAGGCATGAGGGACCTTCATGAATCCAGCTTCAGCCTCTCTGGTAAGAGCAAGGGCCACTTGGCCTGGCACCTGCATCTCCACCAGAGTGAGGGGACAGGAGGAGGGCAGAGGGACTAGGAACCCCACCCCGGCAGAGGGTTTTATGCTGCTTTCCTCTCCATCTTCTCCATCCCTCCCTGATCCCCTGCCCGGTGATGACTGCTGGGCCCCACGTTGTAGACACACAAATATTGGCAGGGCTCTCCCAGTCCCTGGGCACCAGCCACTCTAACAGGCCATGGCCCTTTTGGGCCTTTCCCCATGGTTTCTAAGTTCAAATAGTTTCATCCCTTGAGATATCTTGAGGGCCCTGCACATAGGGATGCCCCAGAGACGATCTGAGCGCAGAAGCATTAACTCTGTGCTACGTGGGTCTGCACCCCCATTTCCCACCCCGCTCCTCACCCGCCTCGCTGAAAGTCGTGGTATTTCCCTTATACCCTTTCCTCCCTCATCTTAGCCTCAGGTTTGCTCGTCTGCCACCTTCTTTTCTGCCAGGAATTGTACTGTATGTAATACAACATAGAATATATGGGGTGTGTCTATGCTTAGAGACTTTATCGTCGACGGCGTGTGTCCCAGGTGCTTGGCCGTAGTTAAAGGTAGAGGTCATTGCGGCATAAACGGCGAGCCTCACTGGAGAGCAGGCAGAGACTGTAAGATGCCTCAGTCCTGCAAGCAGCTTTGCTGGAAACCATGACCCCTACTTGAAAGGGGCAGGGGCCGGGTCTCACTGAACGGCCTTCACGACTAGCCCTGGCGCAGACCGAGCCTCCGCTCTGCAAGAGCCGTGCTGGGGCCGGCAGGTGAGAGGAGCAAGATCCTGGGGGAGGTGAGACGCAGCCACAAACTGTCCTAAGATGAGAGGCCAAGACCTAAACCAGAGGGGAGCCGAGGGCCACGGCTGCCCGCTGAGCTTCCTCTGTGCCCAGCCGTGTGCTGGCAGCAGCTCAGGTGGCTCCTGACTGAGGAGCTGACCACCTGTGGAGAGGGGTCCTCTCCACCGCCCTCCCCATCGTCTCAGAGCCAGTCTCATTACGGAGAGACCTTCTCCCCCAGCCTGAGGGGCACTGCTACTCCCACCAGCGACGGGACCGAGTGCAGGGAGTCAGAAAGGGGTCTGCGGGGCGGAGTGTCAGTGGGAGCCCCGGCCTCGCCAGTCCAGGAGGTGGAGCTCCCCACGGCTGCCTGGGCCTGCCCCTTCCTGCAGCCGCCAGTCCCGGGAGAAGCAGCAAAGCCCCCAGAGCTGCGAGCCCCCTCTGGCCCCTGGCTTCTGCTCCCACCCAAGTCTCGTGCAGAGCCAAGACTGGGCGGAACTGCTCTCAGGTTCAGCAGATATCAGGCAGCCTCTCACCTTCCCTCCGCCCCAAACCTTGTCTGTTCTAAATGGGACAGGCTGAAGAATGTCCCACCACACTCCCTGGGGCACAGACCTTCTTTTCTTTTTTTCAATTTATTTATTTATTTATTTATTTTTGGCTGCACCACAGGGCATGCGGGAATCTTATTTCCCCGACCAGGGATCGAACCCATACCCCCTGCAGTGGAAGCATGGAGTCTTAACCACTGCACTGCCAGGGAAGTCCCCAGACCTTCTTTTCTAAGTCTCGGGACTTCAAGACGTGGGGGCCTTTGGGGTGTTGTTCTTTAATTTTCCAAAGCAGTGGCTCACCCTTCCTTCTCGCTCTCTTGCCCACTGAGGCATATGTGCAAAGGCCCACTTGCTAACAGGCAGCTCCCTGGTCCGTGTGCTTGGCGAGAGACCATACCCCCAGGGCTGACAGCAGTGAAGGTGGCGTAGCAAGGCAGTTAATCATGGAGGCTCTGAGCCAGGAAGACCTGGGTTCAAGTCCAGGTTCTACCACTTATACACTGTGTGACATTAGCCAGGTTAACTTCCCTGAGCCTCAGTTTCCCCACCTGTAAAATGGGATGGAGTTGGATTGAGGATTAAATTAGATCCTAAGCACGGAGGACCTGGTTTTATTACCCAGGGGAGCTCACCCTCTGCTTCCTTCCTTGCAGGTTCTCAGATCGATGACCATGTTCCAAAGCGAGCCTCAGCTCGGATCCTCGCTCCCCCCGGAGGCAGGTCAAGTGGCATTTGGTAAAGGCACTGACCAGCCCCCCAAGTGAAGATGCACCGCTGCCACCAGCCCACACGCCCTCCGGCCACAGCTGCAGGGGGCGGGAGAGGCCGGGCTGGGCAGCGCACCACCTGAGGGGGCCCCGGGACACGGGGAGCCCTCCCCATGTCTGACACGTGATTCACTGTGCTTCGAGCCGACCCTAACAGGCACTTTGAGATGTGTTCCTCCTGCTGCAGTCCTTTCCTGCCTTGGCCTCGGCAGGCTTCCCGGGGGCCCATGCTATGCACAGAGCCCAATGCATAGAGCCTGGCCCCGCCCCTCCTCTCACACCCGCCTCTGGGCTGGCCTTGGGAAAGCCCGACCTTAGTGCCCTGCCCCTGGCTGACCCGCCAGCTGTCCAGAGCACTTTAGCAGATGTGTTTTAAAAGAAAAGGACTCCCTCCCCCATCCCCTTCGGCCCCGTGGTCACTTTCCCCAAGTCAGACCGGTGTTAGCATCCCAGCCATGCCCAGGACATCCCGTTTTTCCCCACTCATCTCCCGCCCCTGTTTGGTTGTGGCTGGGACACTCTGCGCCCTTTGCCAGCTGCTTCCTCTCTGCCACCCCCCGGGAGTCCCAGGCCCAGAAGGGCTGGCCGGGCGGGCATGAGGCTGGTGCCAGGCGCGTGTATATGATTTTGTTTTGCACGTTTGGTTTGCGCAGTGGTTTGGTTTGACTTGTTTGTGCATCCTGTGAAAAATGACGGTGCTTCGTGTCACTAGCATAGCATAGAAACAGCAATAGATGTGGACCTTAGGAGATGCTGCATCGACACCAACCAGACAGCCTAGGGCACCGCTGACAGGGGTGAGAGGGGGGTACTGGACTCGAGGGCCCTTTTTCTCCCTTCCTGGAGTCTTCCTGTCCCTCCCCTCCCATCTTGGTCTAGGTTCCTGCATCCTGAGAGGGTGCCCGGGATGCTGGCCCTGCAGACCTTCAGGGAGCAGGGTGGCCTTTCCCATCTCTGGCCCTGGTCACTCCCAGCACTAACCCCACACACACACCCAGCCGCCTGTAGGCTTCCGCCTACTGGACAGAGGCCCCGCCGCTCCTCCGTGTGATTGGCGAGAGGCCTCATGCCTGCTAAGAGAGATGGGGGTGGGACTTGGGGGAGCAGCCTGGCTAGATGCCAGGTGGGAGGCCAGGCCAGCAGGACCTGGCTGTAGCCCACAGCGCTGCTCAGGGGCTGCAGTCTCCTGTGGTCAGCACCTCACCCTAACCTCACTGTGGCCTCCATCTCCTCCCATTTGGGCCCTCCCTGCCTCCAAAGCTCCAGGTGGTTTCCATGGAAACACTAGAGGCTGCCCTTGGTAAGCCTTGTTCCCCCTCGGGGAGTGACATCATGTTGCACACTTGGTCTGAGCACCCGGGCTGACACGCGGCTCCTGGACTCTTGGGCCAGTGGTCATACCCGGCACATTTCTGTAGTGCTTTTCACATTGTCAAAGCCCTTTCACGTATGAGCTCTCAATTGCTCCTCATGATAACAAAGTGTGTATTATTCTCCCCATTTCACAGCTGTGGCCCAGAAAGCTTAGGCCTTCTGACTCCGGAAATGTCCAGGACTGCCCTTAAGAGCTTGGCTGTGTACCCTAGCTGTGGACAGGAGGAGTGGAGTGACATCTCTTGCAGATCCCACCTGAGAGTTTAACCAACTAAAAGACTTACTCTCCCAGTAGGCATTCTGCTTTGTTTTGCACAGGTAGATAAATTTTTCTTGTAAACAAACTGACGCGTATCACTGTTTGAGCCGGAGCCAGTTACTCGTTGGAGGCCTGCCACGTGGTTTGAGCTGTCCCCACATTCTCACTTCTCCACTCATGCTCCTCTTCCTCACTCAGGGGCTGAGAGGACTGAGACACTAACCCAGGAAGCAGAGGCGACAAAGACACTCATGGAGGGTGGTGGCCATGGGGACAGTCGGTGGGGTCTGAGCCTAGGAAATTGTGTGACACTGACCCCGTGGTACAGTGCGCATCGTCTTTATCCCTTTCAGCCCTTGCTGGGTCATGGGCCTTGGGCAGATGCCAAAGAGCCAAGCAGTGGTGGTGGCCAGGGGGCAGAGCATCCCTGCTTGGGCTAGGAAAGCTTTACCTTCTCTGAGTGCCTCCGCCCGAGAGATGCATGGTCCGTGGCTCTGGGAGACCACATGTTGGTGTGGTCCATCGAAGGCCTTCCGCTTCATTCACCCCCGACCCTTACATAGACCCACCCTTGCCCAGGAGCTTCTAGATGAAAATCAGAAGGAGGTTCAAGGAACCAAATGAAAGGTCACCCCCTACCACCCATTCCCTGCCCCTGTGCCGAGCTCCAGCCAGCCCCATCACCAGCCCCACTGGCTCTTGGTTGGAATGAAAAGGGTCTCTGGTTGCACTGAATGCAGCTCTCAAACTGGTCTTGTACTTGCTGAATAAATACTGTTGTTCTTGCCTTAGCTGCTCTCTAGGTTTGTGGGGTTAAGTTACCAGAAAATTGTGCTACTGTGTGTGCGTGTGCGTGCGCGTGTGTGTAGTGCTACGAGTCCGCAGTAGGTCTCGGTCAAGCCAGTGCTGTGATGAGGGCTTTTCCGATACTGACCCAGAAACCACAGAACCACTCGGAAACCCAAACCCCCTCCAGCTGCCCAGGTGGCAGGCACAGCCTGGGGTCGGGATGGAGCCTCCAGCACCCAAGTGACTTCCTCACTCCTCTGTAAATGTCATGGTGCTAAGATTGTGTCAACCCCAAGATGACACATGGTCCTGTGCTTTGGCCACCTGACTGAGGCAAAAACAAAACAGCCCGACTCGTTGTGTTCTGGTGCAGGTTTGTATTAAACTGTAGCTACTTCTCACTTGGTCTCAGTTGTGTTTCTTCAAAGAAGAGGGAGCTTGGTAGGGGACCTCTTCTTCCACAGTGGCTGGGATGAGGCTTCAGTTGCTAAAAAAGTCAGCTTTGGGTCCTCACTTGTGTTAGGTGGCAGGCGGCAGCTCACTGGGAGGCCTGAGCAGAGACTGAAGATTAAAAATGTTAAGAGAAAAAAAAAAAAAAATGTTAAGAGATGGGAGCCTCAGTGGCCCAACAGCTAGTAGTCAGTCCTCTCTCCTGGTGGGAACAAAACCAAGGTTTTTGGTGTCAAATTTCCCAGGACAATTTTGGGCTGAGTTATCTGAAACAGGAATAATTAGGGGAAAACATCAGATACAAAAGGCAGGCAGGAGTGGGGGTGGGACTAGGCTTTCCCCACCCACCCTTTGTCACCTATTCTCCTGGTTACCATTTTGGAAACCCACAGCCCCGTCTTCACACTGGAACCCTTGGCTGTTGGAATCATGGTCTCACAAAATCACATTTCAAAGGACTGTACAAGGCCAGTGTGTCTTTGAAGGACCTGCAGGCTGCTCTCTGGCTCTCCGGAACCCCACCTTTTGGATTGGCCCACTGTGCCTTCAAACCCTTCCATCTGCATCAAGACTAATCTACCTTCTCTTAGATCTCAGCCAGATGTTGGGGGGGTTATCTGATCAAACACTTTCACACTAAAGAGTGAGTGAAATTGTTGCTACCAGTACTATGGGGTCACTTGTACTTCTTAGCGCCAAAAATCAAAACCTTAATGAGGGAACTTTAGGTAGAATGGGGAAATAGTTGGCAGCCGGAGAACCTTCCCAGCTCTCACCAAATAAGCAACCCTCCTGCAAATAAGGCAGCCCATGACCAAAAGAAATACCCAGAACACTGCAGTTAGGACAGAGCCCTTCACTATAATGAAATGAGCTGTGTGTATAAGTTCTACTGGGGTTTCGGAGCCAGATGGAAATACCATTATTGGGCTTGTGAAGGATGCCAAGTCCCTGGGATGATACTGGGCCAAAGCGCCTGTGTTACCCTGTTTCCCCATACCATGGGAGCACACCAGAATTTGATTCACTGCCAAAAGTCCTTTGTAAGTGTTTGAATGAAAAATGGCATGGCAACTCATTTGGCAGGTCATGTGCACGGTACCAGGTGGTTTATAGAAAAAAAAAAAAATAATAAGATACCCAGGAAGACACTGGTTGCCTTTGTACATATGTAGTTGTGGGAAAACAAAAGACCACAGACTCAGACTTTAAAGGTAACACTTGATCGTTTGTAAGAATCTGCATTTGGGGAAACTGAACCAGCCAGCAGCTAAGCAACCATCACCCTCAATTTCTTCACTCCAATTACAGGCTGACTTTTATTTACAGGTACAACCTAACACTAAGAATTGCCTTGCAGTTCTTGCAGTGGAGGAGGATGGGCCTCATGACACCCAAGGTATAAAGAAGAAACCTCACGATACACGGGGAGCATAGACCTTCTAGTCCTAAGTCAATAAACGGCTATTTGACCGTGTTGCTGATAACACATTTGAAAGGGCTCTTAGTACTTTTCCAGCAAAACATTAAAGGATCTAACATTTGTTGATACTTGATACCATCTTATAATGATGGCAGCTGAGTTCTTCACCTGCTTCCCCTCATATATTTATAAACCACACGTTTATACCTAGAGGTATCTTGTCCGGGTTTGCCCAGACAGTCCTGGTTTAAGTCTATTGCCCTCCAGAATAATTATTAATAGCGCCCCCTTCACTTTCAAATGTGTCTTGGTTTGGACAATAAATTTTATGGGCATCTTAGGTACGCCTATATATTCATGAGTTTATTAATATGCTTGTCAGGCGTCAAAAGTTTTTCCATCACTGAAAGATGGGGGGCAGGGCATGGTGAGAGGCGAGGAAAATGGGTCCTTTTTCATGGGTGAGGACTGGAGTTTCTGGTGACGAGCCCTGAATCTCCGCACAGCCCTCGGAGGCCTCGTGAGGTCTCAGTGGCTGTGGATGCAGCAGAGTGGTAAAGACCTGGGGACACTTTGCTACCTTTTCAGTTTAGCTTATAGACCTTATTATTCCATTAAAAGTTGTAAGCCTACCAAATTTTATCATTTGCTTTTAAGGGGACTTTGATTCAATTTATAAACTTAAACACATTACAACATTTTAAATTACATTTAAAATTCTATTTCCTTTTTAAATACCTTTCCCAAGTACTAAATAATTATTACCAATCTGACAAACTTAGAAATATAGTGAGCTTAGAGGTTTATTAGATATTTCTCTGCTGAGCATAAATTTAGTAAGTTTTCAACGTAAAGTCATAAGTCTTAAGTTACACATTTTAAATTAGTTCTGGGGCACTCACTGTAATAGGCCAAAATTTCTTTTACAAGTATGACATAAACTACCAAATATGCTCAGATCCTCTCTCTCTCTTTTTTTTTTTAATTGAAGTATAGCTGATTTACAATGTTCTTTTAGTTTCAGGTGTACAGCACAGTGATTCTGTATATATGAGTTTCCAGACATAATCAAGACATTTCTAATTAATGGAAATAATGTGTCAAGAGCTAGCAAGAGAAAGGCACTAGCTGCATACAAAGAATTGGAAACTGAAAGCTGATTTGTCAAAAAAAAATACTAGAAGATGGAAAATCATGGAGTATGTTTTCTAAATTTTAAGGGAAAATAATTTCCAACCAAGATTTCTACACCCAACCAATCTGTCAACCAAGTATCAGTGAAAAGTCATTTTTAGACATGCAAGATTGAAAAGCTTGACCTTTCTTGTACCCTTTCTTAGGAATCCATTTGAGGGTGTGCCCCAACATATTAAACTGTAATAAAAAATAGAAAAACATGGGATAAAGGGAATCGGAGATTCAGCGTAGGTAAGAGGATCAGGAATGGTGTAGAGGGAAACCCCTGGAAGGCAGCTGGGCAGCAGCCTAGGAGACAATGGGTCCGGAAGGAGCAGCCCTGAGAAAACCCTGACCAGGAGGCTAGAAAATCCATTTGGTCCGGTATTTGCTCTTTTGTCACAATGTGCTATAAATACTTAGCTGAAAGAGATTCTCAGAACAACCAGAAAGTATTGCCCTGCTCTTGATAAAAGAGAACAGAAGAAGAAAAGATGATTTGCAAAAAGAATGAATTATGGATTCTCTGAGTTTGGGGATTCCTTACACACATCTAATTTAACCTCTGCAGAAATTTCTACCACATCCCTGACAGATTGTCTAGCCCCCAGGATCCAGGACATTCAGTCCAGTGACAGAGAAGTGCCTTCCCCAGTCATACTATCCCACTCCCCCAGAGCTCTGTTTGTTCAATATTACTTCCCTAATTGAAACTGAATTCTGTCTCTCTGCAACGCGTGCCCGTTTGCCCTAGCTGTTCCCTCTGGAGGAGCACAGAGCAAATAGCCTCCTCATTCATGTAGCAGCTCTTCCCGTATGTGCACTTCATTGTGGGCTCCGTCCTGCCCACCCCACTCATGTTTCCTCTAAGCCAGTAGTTCTCAAACTCTGGCTTTGCATCAGAATCACCTGGAGGGCTTATTTAAACACAGCTCACCGGGCCCCACCCCAAGAGCTTCTGACTCAGTAGGTCTGCTGTGGGCCAAACATTTCTACAAGTTCAGGTGTGCTGAGAACCAAACTTTGGGAACCACTGCTCTAAGCAAACAGCTCCCCTTCTGTCAGCTGTCGGTCCGTGGCATTGTTTTCATGCCACTCATCCTGAAATGTGGCACCGAGCCTCCAGAATGGAGGTTCTGGTGCTTCTTATAAGACAATGACTCCCTGGAGACTGCAAGGGACAGCCTGAGAGGCAGAGGGCCCTGGAGAAGTAAAGTCCTAAGAAATGGCCTCCTTTGGAGAGTAAGTGCCTTCAGTTCCTGGGGGGGGCCAGAGCAGCAGCTGTACACTGAAAATGCCAGGAAGGTATATCTTCCCCTGCCCCTTTCCACTGTTGGGCTGGCCTCCTTTTCTATCCTCTCTCTGCCTTGTTCAGCCTTTCTCTGCTCCCCAAAGTCCTGGGTCCATGAGATGGCCCCTGGCCACAGTACTACCCATAAAGGCCTCCAGGTGGCACTTTAAGCTTATCAGTGGCTGCTTCTTTGGCTTAAGGTGCCAAAGCTGACCTAATCTAGGTGAACTGGTAAGGCCCAAGAAAGGCCAATATGTCCAGGTCACCATGGCCTCAGTCCCAGCCCCCAGAGCAGCTTGGGATCAGGTCAATCTTGAGTGTGAGTGAGGGGCCATAGCAGCCCTTCTGCTACCAGGAGAACCCCTGGGGAAGTTGTCCCTTTCAAGGCCAATCTCTAAGTTAAAGTTGCAAGATTTAACAGACAAAAATACAGGATGCTCAGTTAAATCTGACTTTCAGATAACAAGTAATTTTTAGAATTTTTTAGTGTAGATATGTCTCAAATAGTGTCTGTGGCATACTTATACTGAAAAATTATTTGTTGTTTATCTGAAATTCAAATTTAACTAGGCATCTTATATTCATATGGCAACTCTAGGTTTACGTTCATGAGTTTTACATCTTCCATGTAATGCGTGCTTATGGAATATCTGCCAAGCATGTGTTAGATACTACAAAAATGAATCAAGTGCAGCTTCTGCATTTAGAGATTAGTTTGGGGAAAATACATATTGAGAAATAATTGTAGTACAGAAGGCATAGGAAGCATGGAATAGTGGAAGTTTGGGTTTTGGTGTTGGCTTTAAGCTCCCACCCTGCTCCTGATGTTCACTAGCTGTGTGATTTTAGTTAACCTCTCTGGGCCTCTACTGTTTATTGTGAAAATGGGAATGATACCAACCTCAGGAGGTGACCAGGGAGGTTATAGGAAATGGTACGTATTTCATGCCTGGCTACAGTAGCAGCTAAATAAATGCTAATTTCCCCTTTGTAAACAAGAAATACTGTGAGAGAGAGACAAATAAAAGTGCCAGGGTAGCAAAGAGCTTTACCTGCTTTGAGAAGGTCTCTATAAAGAATGTAACACTTCAGTTTTTAAATAAAAATAACAACTGATGCTGTTTATTGAATGCCCACAGCATGCCAAGCATTGTCCTAAGCACCTGATGAACAAGATCCCACCTAATTCTTAAGTCTCTGAGGTTTTTACTATTATTATCCCTACTTTACAGATGAAGAAACTGAGTTAAATAGCTTGCTGTAGAGTTAGTGAGTGATAGATTTAGTATTTCAACTCAAGTCCACGTAGCTCCCAAACCTTGCCTTAACCTCTGTTTAATGCTGCCTCTGCGTGAATTGGCCCTTGACATTTGAGGTGGGGATCGCTATGAAGAGAAGCACGATTTGTGTCCACTGAGCTGTAGGAACAGCGGATGCTGATGCAAAAGCTGGGGCAGGTGAAAGAGAAGAGTCTTGGGAGATACATGCACCCCAATGTTCATTGCAGCACTATTTACAATAGCCAGGATGTGGAAGCAGCCTAAATATCCATCAACAGAGGAATGGATAAAGAAGATGTGCTACATATATACAATGGAATATTACTCAGCCACTAAAAAGAATGAAATAATGTCATTTGCAGCAACATGGATGGACCTAGAGATTGTCATACTGAGTGAAGTAAGTCAGAGAAAGAGAAATATCATAGGATATCACTTATATGTGGAATCTAAAAAAGGGTTCCAGTGACTTATCTACAAAACAGAAATAGAGTTACAGATGTAGAAAACAAACTTATGGTTACCAGGGGGTAAGGGGGGGAGGGATAATTTGGGAGATTGGGATTGACATATACACACTATTGTATACAAAATAGATAACTAATAAGGACTGTATAACACAGGGAGCTCTACTCAATACTTTGTAATGGGCTATATGGAAAAAAAATCTAAAAAAGAGTGGATATATGTATACATATAACTGAGTCACTTTACTGTACACCTGAAACTAACACAACATTGTAAATCAACTATATGTCAATTAAAAAAAAAAAAGTCCTGGGACCTGGAGGCCTGGAGGCCACCTCAGACTCATCCAAGTTAATCCAAGCCTTTATCACCCACCTGCTCATCATGGTGGGCATTTTCCACCAAAAGCAGAGTAACATCTTGCAATCTAAGCCACTGGTCTAAAGGTGCTATTCAATCTGGATACAGTAGGTCATTAATGTTCACAGGAGGTTTGTCTTAAGACCTTTGCAAATTCTAAATTTGCATATTTGCTCCTATATAATGTATCAGGGTATAACTGAGGGGGAGAATCAAGTGACCTCTTGACCTTAATGAGAGTTTGGTTACTATTGATAGTTACCATTTATTGGGTATTTACTGTGTATCAGGCACTGCCAGTCATTTTTCATACATTATCTCACTTAACCATCACAACAACAAATGAGAAAAACCAAGGCCCAAGGTCACATAAAAGAGGAAATATTGGACCCAAGGCTTGTGCAGCTCCAGCGGGGGTGGGGGTGATGGTGTTAGGTTCGCTCTCTAGATAAGGTCACCTGCTTCAAGTCTTAGGATTAAAATTTATTCCTCAGCAAAATTACATACTGTTTCCATGGGTCCCTTGTAGATTTTAAAACCACCTCAAGGGTTCCTATATGTGGAAATCGGTCCTATTTGAGTGTCCTGTCCCACTTTTAGCTGGTTTCAAATGAATAACGAACACTGTCAGTAACAGTGACCAGCACTGCAGCTCCTCCCTGCCCTCACCTCACAACTAGGGCAGCCCTGCAAGTGCCCACCTAAAATCTAGCCCCCTGTCAGCCAGAGTTGACCCACTCTCTCAGACTCCCTCAACCACTTGGCTTCCCCAGTCACCCTGGGCAAAGCACAAAAGGTCAAGTTGTTTTTAACTTGCTTGGCTATTTTCAGTCCCATGTGAGGTGCTAAGAGTACAAAGGTAAATAAGATATGGTCTCTGAGAGTAAGGACCTCAGGTGGGGAGAGATGTGAATAAGCGTGGTATCGTAACACAAGGCGATGTGAGGCCGTGACGAGAACGTACCTGGTACCAAAGAGAACGTGTCAACTGTCTGGAGGAGGTCCCTGACAGTGTCACAGAGGAGATGACACTAAAGCTGGTCTTGGAGAATGAGTGGGAGTTTGCAGAATGAAGGGAAAGGGGGACTCCAAGCAGGGTGAACCCCGTAACGGTGGCTCAGCTGTGAAACAGAACTGGTTTCTTGGCCAACCACAAGTGCTTCCTCTTTGTGGCTGACATATATGGTGAGAGGTAATGAGGCTGGGGGCATAAGAGGAGTGGAAGGTGAAGTGGAAATGGTGAGTAGGGGCCAGATTAGAACAGAGCTTCTCTACCACGTGAAAGAGTCTGAACTTTTATCCTTCAAGCCAGTGTTTCTCAAACGTTCCACTAAAGTATCCCAAAAGGCAGTGTGGAGAGTTCAGGCCTGGAGGTTTCTTGAGTTCAAACTCTCTAAACATCTTGTCTTTAAAATCATGTGATTCTTGCATTCTACTTCATCATATGTCAGGGTTTTTAAAAAATATTTTTAAATGTTTTTCCTGAATCTCTAAGTAAAATTGAAGCTTGAGGAAGATATAACTATTCTATAGCTCCTCACTCTGTTTCCTTACATGACTCCCCCATGCCCAGAAGTTGTTTCAGCCAGTTTGAGAAGGGCAGCCATAGGGATTTAGGCAGAGGAGTTATGTTGATAAGATTTATCTTCTAGAAAGAGCCTTCTAGCTGGTGTTGAGGATGGGTCAGAAGTGGGAGAGACTAGAGGAAGAGAGACCAGGTGGGGGGCTCTGCAATAACCCAGGCAAGAGATGGTAAAGGTGATGGAGATAAAGAAGAACAGACCTGAGAGCTATTTAAAAATGGAATTGATAGTGTTGGAAAACTGTTCTGGTATAAGGAGTTGGGGAGAAGATATGGGTTAGGATCACCCTCAAGTTTTTCTTGGATAGTGAAGTCATTAACAATAATAGGGAATATAGGAAAGTTAGGTTTGTGAGGGGGGAAGGGTAAATAAGTTTAATTTAAGCCCATTGAGTTTGAGGTGCCTGTGGGACATAGGGTTGGCGATATCTAGAGGGCAATTACATATACACGTCTGACAGTTGGAAGAGCTGATTGGGATGGAGATACAGATTCAGAAGTCATGGGACTACCTGAGGCCACTCAGGAAGTATGTATAGAGGGAGGAGAGAGGGAAATGAGATGGGAATCCCGGGGATGTTTAAGGGCAGATTTAGAAAGCAAGGGAGAATGGAAAAAGGAATGTCAAAAAGTCAAGAGGACTCATCACTTCCTGGTGAATGGCCAATTCCAGGGCTGAGGCAGGGAAAGTACAAGATGAGCCTGGAACATCTTTTACCAGAAAGCAAGGGAAAGTTCAAAGAATGATGGGGACAAATCCAAAGGACACAGGAGCCAACTTGAAGTTTCTTCCACTGGCCAAATCTGTGACACACTGAATATCAAAACAAATAATAAGAAGAAAGGATTATAACACATTGGGGGAAAAATCCCTGTCAACACTGATATAAATAAATAAATGGGAGTGTGTCTGAACCCTAAACCAGGAACTGGCAATGTGTGCCCATTGGATTTCAGAATCGCTATGAACTAGTAACTGCTGTGTGTGCCTTGTTTTTCTCCTTTTCGAAATGATAATGTCCATAGAAATTATCCTATGCCTGTGCCTCTAGTGTATGCTGGGTACGTATAAGGCAGATGATGTGTCTCTTTACGTCACAGGTCTTCAGATCAAGAGGACTGGTACTCAAGGAGTTATATCCAAGGAACTGGGCCTGAAAAGCCATATCCACACTGGGCCCTGAGTTAGATGTTGAGATCCTGGACTTCAAATTGGTGCTGTCATGGAATGAGACTTGGGGGTCTTGAGGGAAGGGATGAGTGTATTTTGCATTGAGTGGCATATGAATTCTTGTCATTAGATGGTAGTGGGTAGCAGATAGCATTTTCCAAAGATGATTCAACAATATCTCTCATCCACATGCTCTTATTACGTGACTTGGACATTGCTCCCTTTGAGAGGTGTGGCCTATGTTCCCTTCCTTTGATATTAGGTAGACTTTGTGATGTTTCTCAACCAATAGGATATGGTAGAAGTGATGTCTGAGGCAAGGTTATAAAAAGGGATGCAGGGACTTCCCTGGTGGTCCAGTGGTTAAGACTTCACCTTCCAGTGCAAGGGGTGTGGGTTTCAATCCCTGGTCGGGGAGCTAAGATCCCACGTGTCTCGCGGCCAAAAAACCAAAACAGAAACCAGAAGCAATATTGTAACAAATTCAATAGAGAGTTTAAAAATGGTCCACATCAAAAAAAATCTTTAAAAAAAAAAAAGATGCAGCTTTTCTCTTACTATTATATTCACCCTTGAAACCTTCAACTACCATATAAGTATTCCAACTGCCCCAAAGCCACCATGTAGTGAGAAAGCTAGCTCTGAGAAATATGAAGAGAGAGGGTTGTCTAGTTAGCCCCTTGCTGTTTTTAAGCTCCAGCCACCATCTGACTGTAACCACTTGAGAAACCCTGAGCTAGACCCACCCAGCTGAGCTCTTCCTGAATTCCCATCCCACAGAAACAGAGATAATGAAATGGTTGTTGTTTTAAACCACTAAATTAAAGTGATTTGTTTTGCAGCAATAGATAACTGACACACGGTAAAATGTTAACGTGTGGAGAATCTGGATGAAGGATATACAGAAACTCTTTGTAGAATGGTCCTTTATCCCATGTGTGACAAATGGGGCGCTACAAGGACCATAGTCTCTTCTCAGGATTACTCAGGACCAGCCAGCTATGCCATCCAAGTCCACACCTACAACCATGGAGATGTGCTGGAACTTCAGAATGGAGGAGCAAAATAAACTGAGTCTGAAAATTTTCCCTTGTCCTTGTGGCACCCAGACACCCTATAGATACAGTTAGGAACAGCTTCAGTTCTCCAACTCTGTAGCTAAGAAAAGTGTAGCCTGCATTTTTACTGTCCTAACCCCTTGATTTGCCCTGGGAATTATCCTCTACAAGAAACCTTCCCCTTTCTGAGAACTGCCTTGGATGGGTGGAGACCGTCTTGACTCAGCATACGCTGTGTCCCTCTCTTTTCTTACTCTATTTGTAGTCAGCTGCCTTCTCCTTCTCTCCTGAGAAAATGGGCTCAGTCAGAGTGCTTTGACACCCATAGTCCTGGGGTGGAATCTCTGGGAGCTATACAGGGAAACTCAGAAAAGAATGCTAGCCTATGAGTTCTTACTTCTGAGTCATTCGAAGAGAATGCAGCATGTCAACAAGCCCAGCAGAATCCAGTGATGTTCACCAAGAGCGCTGGATCTGAGCTGGGTTAGGAGATGGTAGAATAGTAAGGCATGAAGAGCTTGTACTGATTATAGAGGGTGACAGGAATCATTGAAGAGGTCAGTACCTTGGGAGAAAATTTATTTAGTGGAAACATTAGGGACAGTGTAGAAGGGAGACTAGCTACAGGTGAGGAGTCAGGAAATAGAGAATGCCAGAGTCTCAATTAATAGATGACTAGAGTTTTGGCATTAAGATGGAGAGCTAAGGGAGTGAGAGAGGTGTAATAGTATCAGTGGTACTTAAAGATTAAATATGTGCAAAGATCATAAGGAAAATATTAGTGGAGACTCTGAGGCAGTTAGGTCAGAGAAAGTGAGGATGAACAAAAATTTTTTTTTAACCTTTTGACTCCTTTCACTTATTTTTTGGGGGTCAAAGAAGATTCTTCTTTGAAGACCCTTTGAAGAAAATCTTTGTCTTCACTTGATCCAGTTCCATAAACACTTATTGGAACTCTACTATGTTTTATATTGGGTGCTAGATGCTGAGGGAGCAGATGAATAAGACAGAATTCCTGCCTACAAGGGGCATGTAGTCTGATTGAAGAGACACATGCAAACCAAGGACAATACTGTAAGATGTGTATGGAGGTATACAAAAGGAGGTATGTACAAGATGGGTACAGAGGTGACCTTAAGATATCCACGGGAGTCAGGGCTGAGGGAAGGAGACCCAGAAGTAGTTTGCACAAAGAGAACCAAGCTAATGAAATCATGAAGTGGTGAGCATAGTGGAGCCCTGGGTGGAGCACTGGAGGACAAGGATGGTAGCTAGTTATGAGGGGGTAGAATTTAAACCAGCTAGTGGGCAAGATGAAGAAACAGGCATCGTTTACAAATGCATTGCGACAGAGACAATAAGGTTGATAAAAATTCGTGACATGTGTATAGACAATTTTGTTAGCTCCATTTAGAGGTAAAGGTATAGACTTTCTGGCAGGAGACAAAAAGGAATGTTTAACACAGGCAAAGGAAAATTGAATTTGGGGATTAGAGTAACAGGCTGCGATTGAAGGCCATAAACCAAGAGAGGAGAGAAAACCCAGCCTTAGCTCTCTCCTGTTGCTAAAAGAGAAGAAATATTCTCCCCTTTCTCCTTTGCAGTAGCCGTGATACAGATAAGAATCCGTCATCTAGAGGGAGGAGGTATGGGGATATATGTATATGTATAGTTGGTTCACTTTGTTATAAAGCAGAAACTAACACACTATTGTAAAGCAATTATACTCCAATAAAGATGTTAAAAAAAAAAAAAAAGAATCCGTCATCTGGCTACTATGGAATCAGGTGTAAATGGTTGTTCTTTCTGTGATCAGTTAGGGTGGAGGAATTGTTACCCTGTTGCTAAGGAAAAAGGAAGGGGCTGTTTCCAGTTGCCATGGTGACAAGGTAAGAGCGTTCCCTCGATACCGCCGTAAATTTATGAGGCGGTGTCCTCTCCTTGTTGCTATGGCAACTTAGAGGGACTGTTCTCGTCGTCCCCACCTCCCATCGCAGTTGCTAACACAAGGTGGAAGTAGGGGTTGTCCTTCCCGCTCCAACCAGTTGCCTTGGAGACGGCTGGTGCCCTGGCCCCGCCCCGCTCGGACTGACAGCGGTGGCCGCATCGCGCCTGCGCAGTGCTCTCTTCCCCCGCAGTCTCTGTGCGTTGAAGCCGGAGACCGCGGCGGCCTCTGTTAGGACCCTCCGCCCCAGAGCCGCCGGCCGGAGCCGCAGCCTCAGCCGCAGCGCCCCCGCCGCCTGTCCCCTCCCCCGCCGCCTCCTCCGGAGCCATCTCGCGCACTGTGAGTCCGGGCCGAGGCGACCGACGCCGTGGGGCTGAGTCAGCGGGAGGCCCGGGCCCGAGCTGGGGGAGGGGAACCGAGCTGCCCCCCTCGCCTCCCGACCCGCGCACCCGCCCCCCAACTGCGTCTCCCCCACGCCTGTCTCCCTTCCTCCATCCCTCTCTCCCGGGCTCCCCGCGGCCTCAGCCGTCAGGCCTCCCCGAGCCACTCCCCCTCCCCTTCTCTCCCCACAGACCCACCTTGGGGGTCCTTCCCCGCTGGATGCGGCGCTACCGCACCTCTGCTCTGGACAGATTTTTTCCCCAAAAAACTGCCTCCCGTTCGCCCTTGTCCCTTCTCCTTACTCCTCTTGGGCCTGACATCTCCGGCCTCTCGGGTTTTCCCCAGTGATATGCCAGAAAAAGAGTGACAAGGGAGAGAGCGAGGGGAGACTGGGGGGAGGGGGGACGTTGTGCCTGCCCAAACGTTGGGGCCTCAGGTTTCCTACCCACACGCTCCTGCCCCGGCTGGCGTGGGGAAGCAGGTCTGGACAGTTCTAACTGGCTGCTAAGAGCTTGTGGGGCTTTCCGAGTAGATTTGCTGGGAAGCGTTCCGCCCCATCATCATGATCAGCTACTGCTTAGTGAGCACTCGCTAGTGCACGGTGGCCTTCTAGTGGGCTGAGCTCTGGCTTTGGCGGGCGCTGTGGAGAGCGACTAGAGAGAGTGGAGGGAGGGGAAGAAAAGGTTGCGTTTGGGAGCTGAAGTTCCTGCGCTTCCAGTGCGTTGTGAATAAGCATCTTGCAGTACTCTTTAACATGCTTTCCATCCCCCCGGCCCCCTTCCCTCCCCTCCCCCCCCGCCCCTTCCCTCCCCCGCCCCCCCCCCCGCCCCCCCGCAGTACAACACGGATATAGTGGCAGGTTTGGAAACAGGCCTGATACCCGTAGCAAATGCTTACTGTTTGTATATTGAAGGGTTGTGATCTCTGATACCTGTAAATTCCAAGTGGTAACCAACTGGGCAAGAGTGAGTTTTAACATAACATGTGCAGAGCGGAGAAGGAGGAGGAGAACTGAGGTTTCTCTCTGGTGTAGGGCTGAGGCTTGCACCCCCTGTTTCCTGCAGCTGTGTCTCTGTGGGGACTGTCACCTGATAGGGGTTCTAGCATATTTGAACAATTCCCTGGGTTATGTTTGCTACCCATCCACCTGCCCATCGTGCATTCCCTGATCTTGGAATAGAGCAGGATCCCAAACTGTTTTCTTTTTTCAGAAGAAATGGAGCTGAAGTTAGAGTTGTTGCGCACAGCCAGAAGCTGTCTCTTAATAAACGTGCCTCAACTCGAGGGCTCCTAACTATTGTGTGTACCTCATTGCCAACTTCCTTTGATTCTTTTTTTTTTTGCTTCCAGATTTCAGTGTACTGTTAGAAAATACGCGTAAATATCACCCAGTTAAACTGTAGAAGAGGCTTTGGGTTTTTTTACTTCAGGGTGCAAAAGGCGTAGATGGTTCAGTTCTAAAAATCATGGTGAAGAACCCACAAATTTGGAGTTTCTGGCTTGCAAACAGTGAGAAATAATGATTTTGTGCCTTGACTTTGCTCAATCATGGCCTATTGGCAGCCTCCTCAGAGCCACTCCCCACCCCCATGCCCATCAGATTAGTTTACAGTAGCAAAGACGGCTGTCGCCCTAGTTTTAAACATAGAGATGAAGTTCAGGAAAACTACTGCCCCCATGCAGCAATGCAGTTTCTTCTGTTTCGAATGCCAGTCTGGGGTTTGGTGGGATGCACCTGCCTGCGGGGCGATGGGAACTGTGGGGCCTGAGAGTTACATTCCTTCTGTGTGGTCCTCTCTGTGTTGCATAGCTCACCGAAATACCCGAGCAGGGCAGGAGCGGACAGCTGTGCTGGAGAGCTCCTCCTCCTGGGTTGAGTGTATTTTGGGAATCAGCGATATTACTGGGGTGGAGGGTTGTGAATTAAGAAGCAAGAAAATGTGTCAAGGCTAGATAGATCAGGAGGGTGTGAGTAAAATGTTCCCTTTACAGTTTGCTGTGGGACAGGACATTTCCAGAGCATCACAGTGGTTTTTATATAGGTTAATTTGCCTTTAAAATCCATACCTGTATTTTATGAGATGATGGAATGCCTTTTAAACTGCTGCTGTTGGGAAGCAGGACTAATAACCTGTGTCTTATACGTTGCCTATCCAGTTGTTACTGAGTGTAATTGTTAAGATCAGGGAGAGGGACATGATTTGAACCAAATTAGACCTAAATCTATGTGATCTATGTTGTAGTTTTGTAGCACTATATTTCCTTGATTCTAAGACACACCAGCAATTTACCAGCAGCTTTTAGGTAAACTCATTTAACACTACCAGATCAAAATATATATGTTGAGTCTACGGTGCCTCCTAATTTCAGGAACATTAAAATAGCCAGGAAGCGGCAAGATTTGAAGGAGGGATTTGCGTGTCTTAGAACTGAGAATATATTTATAATATTCCTGGGTATGTGATGATCCTCAGAGTGCATGCATTGTGAGGACGGATTTCCTTAAGTCCTTTCCCTAAGCCAGCCTACTCTGTGGGGTTATGTATGTAAGATGATTGACTGGAGTTAGGCATGGCAGTTGACTGTTGAAGAGAGGAAAGTTCCTATGCAGGAATCCATCCCAAGGCCTTCATATGGTACCCTCCAGAAGCTGAGCCAACTAGCTGGCAGCAAACATCTTATGAGCTATACCTGAATTTAGCCAAGTAACATCTTTCAGAAGCTGAGCAGAAAATGTAATTTTTCTGAACCAGAATGCATCTGATTTGTTCACAGACATATTTGTAAAGATCCTAAGGCACATGTCCTCCCCCCTCATAGGATATTAGAAGTGGAGAGGACTTCAGATGGTTCAGTGTTCTCATTTCCAGATTTCAACATGAGACACCAAGCGTTAGTGACTTGCCTGAGGTCACCCAGCTAATGTAGAAAGTATGTGAAAACATTTTGTCAACTGTGTACACCATGCAAATTAATGTTGGTAGTTATTAGTGGCTGAGTCAGGATTAGAACCCAGATTGCCAGTCTAGGGCTATTCTACAATACCATGTTACCTCATCCCTCATGTTTAATATTCCAGAGGGTTTTAATAAAAAATAATTTAGTAGTCTGTAATTAGCCCTGTAGACAAGGGCTTGTTTTTTGTCTGATTGCAAAGCCAGGTGAAATTGAGTGTCACACTGTCTAATTAAATATTTATTCTTGCCACCTCAAAAATATTTTTTCCCCACGCATTGCATTTCAACTTCAAGGAAGTTTTTCCTTTCTTAAATTTGCATCATCTAACGTAAAGTAAACGCAAAGGTGGGTGTTTGAAGTCTTCGCAACTTCTTATCTGTGAGGCTACTGCTGTATTCCAGGAAACAAGGTGGAGAGGGCTGAAAGGGGGCCGAGAGGAGGAGCAAACTGGATTATCTTCCAGCTCCCAGAATGTAACCTTCTGTGGTTCCTGGAAGCCATAGAGATTTCTAATCCCTATCCTTGAGAAAGGGAGGTGGTCTGGCCTCTGGAAGCAGGCAAACCTGCATTCAAATCCCAGTCCCACCACTTCCTGACCCTGTGGCCTTGGGTGAGTTATGGAACCTGAGTGCCAGTTTTCTCATCTGCAAGCCTGAAGTGATAACCATCTGTTTTACAGGGTGGTTGGGAGGATTAAATGAAAGGAAGTATGTAGAGCACCTGCTTATTAAGAGATAGCAACCATTAATTTATATTACTAAAGTATAAAATAAAAAATAATGCTTTCCAAATTTTATCATGACCTAAGTCTATCTTGGCCCCTCAGTTCAGCAACCCCCATCTCCCAGCAGCCCTCTCGGTGTGTTTGACATGCACAGAGGGATTTATCCTGTGAAGACCTGGCACTTGCAGTGCTGTTTCAACTGCCAAAATAGGAGTATATGAACTGCCCCTTTGTCTCCATGTATTCAGCTGACCTGGTTATCTGAAAGGCTGGCAGGGCGGGAGCAGTTGACTAAGAGAGCAGAGACTTCATGCGTTTGTGTTTGTGTATGTCGTGGTGGCGGTTAGTCCTCCGCTGGGGAGGCCAGTCTGGGGAGTGATCTTAATTTGAAATGGAAAAGCTGCTGAGCTCTCCCTCGTGAGTCAAGCTCGCAACGGCCTTCATTCAGTTCCTCTACTATTAGAGGTGTAGCTTTAATTGGTGACTGCTCAGATCAGCTCTGCATCTGGGAGATCTAGAGAGCCCAGGAGAGGAGCTATCTGCCTTAGGAGGGAAACCTCCTTGCTAGTGAGGAGAGGTAAAGGGAGGTCATTTGGGGTGGCAACGGTTCCAGATGGAGTCAAGGCGGAGACTGCCACGTAATTAGGGAGCCCGGGCAAGCCATTCAGGTGGAACACAAATGAACTTAAATTCCTAAAAATTTCATTTGGAAAGAAAATACTCATAAATAGGCATCTAAAGACTGAAAATTTAAACACGATAGTTTTAACCTCTGGGAAGTGGAATTTGAGTGTGGAGGAGTGAAAAGGACACTCAAAGGAGAACTTTTTTTCATATATAATTCTGTGAATTGTTGTAAGAAGCATGTGTGCTTTTGTAATTTAATGAAGACCAATAGAGTTCGTAGTGGTTGTTTTTCAGTAAGTACGTGTTGGTGAGCAAGAAGCAGTTGCCCTTGCTTGGAGCCGTCAATGCTTGGGGCAGATAGGGTTAGACTGCTTCCTTCAAACAGGCCAAGCCAGTTTGCAGCAAACCAGGCTCGTAGGTAAGGACAGGACCCTCCAAAGTGGCTGCTTCCTGGCAGCCCAGGATACTTCACTGACCTCCTACCTCACCACCTCTTCCTAGTCTTTTCATCCCCTTCTTGAGAATTGTCCCTTCCTTCTCTTGAACAGTTGAAGTAATCATTGTTATTCTAATAAGCTGTTTTAATTTTCAACTATTGATGAAAATGGCATCTGACCAGATGAGCTGTATGAAAAATCCGTGCCCCTTACTTAGCATCAAGCGGGCTTGAAGTATAATGGCACCCAGCTGAAATGCTGACCTACTCTGTTATGGTAGCTGCGTTTTAGATCAGCTCGGGCTGATAGAGCACAACTTTCCCACAGTGATTTATTAACTGCTTCCCCTAGGAATCACTGATAAACTGACAAAATTATTAAGTATTATTGAGCTTTAATTTTCTCCTAGTTGTGTTTCCTAGCCAGATGTCCTGTTTATTATAGAAAGATGACACACCTATCATTGGACACGTGCTTTGACTTGCTTAACCAAGAGTTAGGATGGGTTATGATGAGTAATCCACATTCCATCACGCAATCTTCCCTTTGGCCAAGAGTACAAATTTGTGTGACAGTTGGCTAAGGTTGGTGAGGCTTCCTGTGGCCAAGTATGGTTTTTGCTCTGTGTGGAGTTGACTGGCTAATACTGGCCTAAGTCCAATATCTTGTTCTCACAAGCATCGTGCCCTACCAACTTTCCTAAACGGGTATAACGTAACACTGGTGTTTTGAGCTCTGGACACATCATTTGCCTGAAGTAAATAAAGATTTGGCCTATCTAAATGTTTTGACTCCATGTAAAATGATTTTTTTCCTGAAACTATTTCTTGTATATAGGAGATACATAGCAGTTGTGTGATATGTTTAAAATAACTGAGCAAGAAGCATGACTTCAAATTTGCCAAGTAGTTTTGACAGTATGTATCAAAAACGTTAAAAGGAGCATATGTTTAGATCAGAGATTGCTGTTATAGGAATATTGTGAAAATCAGAGATGTATATAAAAATACCTATACAGTGATTTTTATTAATGCAACATTATTAATTATAATCATTATTAATAATATCAAATAGTTAAAACAACCAAAAGGATCAATAATTAGGCATTGGTCAGTTCACCTAGATAAAATACTGCACAGGCATCAAAAATCTTGTAGAATATTTTTTGATATCAGAAACTTTTGATATAATCAATGAAAGAAGGATGCAAAATTGTGTGTCAAGAATGGTACCATTTTATTTTAAAATATATGAAAAGGTACTAGAAGAGCATATGCCAAAACCATAAGTGATTATCTTTAAGTAATGGGATTACTTTTTTTTCTGAGTGCTTTTCAGTGTGTTCCAAACTTTTCTGCATTAAGCAGCTGTAACTTTCATTACAAAATTTTTAAACCAGTGATGTATAGTTTCCATGTAGTACAGCAATTGCTAAGAAAATCTCAAGGTATTTAATTTTTTATTATTTTGTTTCACTATGGTCATGATTAAAGGTAAACACTTCTCAAAGGTGTTCCTTTAGATAGTACTTCATTTCTTCTTTTAGAGAGAGCGTGCCTGGAGTATTACTGTGTGGGTGTGTGACTTAAAACCATAGTCTAGAAACTCTCAAGTCCAACCGTCCAAATGAAGTAGTCTCTCTTGACTCGAATGAGATGTAAAACAAAATTATGAAAAGAAAGTGTCTTACAATATAGTCTTCTTTGCCTCTTAACTTTTGCTGTTTAGATTTATCAGATTTCAGTAAAACCCCGTGTACCACAGGGCTCCATTTGGGTGGGCTTTTTCTCCCCATGTCTTTCCAGATTCTCTGGTGTCCTGGTTCCCCCATGTCTCAGGGGCCTCATTTGAAGCTTTCTCCCTTGTTTTGGCGGTTGTGCACCTATCTGAACTATCTGTTTTGAAAGACTCCACCCAGGCCTGCAGCAGCCTCCTTCCTCCCTTTGCCCTGGCCATATTCTGTTCCGCCATCAGCTCAGAGGCCCTTTTTCCTCCAGGCGTGGGTGGAGAAGGTTGGGTGGCCACCTGGCAGCAGAAGCCCGCTGCAGGGATGGGCTGGGCCGGGTCCCTGGAGCTGCTGACTGTGATGGGAGGGGCTGTCCTCTCATTCATTTTCCCATCCACGTACACACTGTGCATCATCTCAGTGGCCTGTCCAGCGGGCTGATACCTGCCCTCTACCAGTGGTGGTGTCGGCCCACCTCTGAGCACCAAGACGTAGAGCTGAGGAGCCATGTGGTTTATCACACAGGTCGGCCTGTGCTGCTATATAAATGTTTTCTAAGCAGGGTCTGCCTCTTCTTCCAAGTGATTCTGACTCCCCAGACACCTGTCCCAGACGGGGTGGAGGCCTGCCCTGCCACCTGGGATTATTAGTGAACATGTCTTTGGGTGTGGCTCGCTGGGGACACTCCACCACCTGGAGGGAGTGACTGTGGGAGAAGCATTCACCTTCTCTTGAGGGCGTTGTTGTCCTGGTCACCTGGTAATTTAAATGGTGTTTCCTGCCTGGTAAGAAATGAAATCTCAGCTGCTCTGAGTCAGCAGGATCATAACTGAACTACTGTGTGTTGTGCCATGGGAGAGGGGCAGGCCTCGGACCACTGGATGGAATTAAATATCCCTTCCCATATGGGGAGTGTCTCACTGAAGGCTTATCTCCAGTGGTGTAACATGCACTGTGTAGCTAGACTTTTCTGCAGCACCAGACTCTTGGCAGACAGCCGTCAGCCCCCACTCCCGTCCCTGCAGATTATTGCCACTTATCAGGGTCTCTGATTTAGTCTGTGATCTGTCCTGATTTTAGATGGGTAGAGTTCACAGCTGAAAGCTCCCAGTTTGGGCATCCTATTAACACCTTTAAGTGACAGGACCACTGCTAAGTACAGAGATGTGTTATGCTGGCCCTAAAATAGCAAGGTACAGTGTTTTGAGAGTTGCTAACATTTGTATTCCCCAGATAGTATAGTTTCCAGGTTTATAGGTTATTCATATAAATTTGCATATTGTCTTCTTAAGGCCTTATTCTAAGTGTACTCTCAATAAGATCTCTCCAAGTCCTTTCTGTTTTGTATTCTGAGTCATTATGGGGTATAAAAGAAATGAGATTCAACCCCTGTCCATGAGAAACTGCAGTCTGGTTTGGAAGATAAGGTGGATGTGTGGGATGATTAGCGTGCATGACGACACTGGGTGTTGATAATACATCTGTGCTGCTTTGTGGTATAAGCCATGGTCTCTGCCCTTAAGGAACTCAGCTAACATTCTGGCAAGAGAATTGGACACAAAATTATATAAATCGCTATCACACAAGGGGGTGGGAACGCCAGCAGTGATGGGAAAGGGTGCTTGGTAACCCAGGCAGAAGAGTGACCCTGAGCATGTAAGAGCTGGGGGAGCCTTCAGAGAGGGAAGCATATCGGAGCTGGGTATGCAGGGTAATGCAGGATCCCGCCCAGCAGAGGACAGATGTGTAGGAGAGTTCAGGCAAAAAAAATGAAAAGAACAGCTATTGTGAGTCACTAGCACTGCAGGGTCTAAATTCAAAAAGGGCTCTGAGAGGAAAATAATCATTGTGAACTGGAGTAATCAGAAAAGACTTCACAAAGGAAGCAGACCCTGAGCTTGTCCTGAAGACGAGAAGGCTTTGAGTAGACAGGACACCAGAGAGGGCTTTCCACGAGGCAAGGTGCCGCGTCTTGGAAGGAATGACTGGCCAAGGATCATAAGTAGGTCACCTTTACCAGATTGAGGCTGTGAGAGTTTGGACAACATTGGGGACATTAGTCAGAAATTAGGAAGTTGAAGAGACAGTTTGGAGATAAGTGTTGGTTTAGGCGTGGAGAACTAAAGATGACAATTGGAGATATCCAAGTGGAGTGATCACAAAAGCCCAGAAGCTGAGGATGAGGTTGGATGGAGCTATGGGTGTGAGAGTCAACAACACAGGAGCGATGGCTTCCCTGAAAGGGGGTTTCTCCAGGGGTCTTGGGTACAGAGCACAAAGACCAGAGCCCCAAGTAGTAAGCTTTGAGAATTGTCCATAATTAGGAAAAAAAGTGAAACAATGTGGGGAAGTAGGAGGCTTCAGAGCAAGGGAAGAGAGCTTCAGTGCTGCTGGTTTAACTAGACTCAAGGATCCATCTAGAAGAAAATCATGGCAAGGGTGTCACTCCAGTAAAACACTGGAGATGGAAGCCAGGTTGGGTAGCGTTAAGCAGGGAACTGGGTACAGAGAAAGCAGAGGCAATAGATAGTCACCAGAGAACGGCAACAGGGAAGGGGAGAAAAGTAGAAACCAGAAGAAGCAGCAGGATCAGACTTTTTTTGTTACAATTCTATTCTTCATCAACAAACATATATAAAATTTTAGTAAGCATGTATTTTTTGTTTACGTAGTTTTGTGTATTAAAGTGTGCTTCATCTGCACATTTCTCTATATCAGCATAATCCATAGGTTTGTCACTTCAAATATCCCATTCCCTCTGTGGTATTCCATTATAGTGATACCAAAATGTGCTTAACCATCAATCTATTATTGGGCAATTAGGGTATTTCCAATATTTTGCAAGTGTAAGTATCTCTGCTCTGAGCATCACTGGACAAATTACTTTTTTTTCCTTTTTGGGTTATTTCTTCAGGGGTATATCCTATAAAGCAGAGCTACTGAGGCAAATGGTACAAACAATGTTGGGGTTTTTTTAGTTGAGATATAATTGACATATAACATTATATTGGTTTCAGGTGTGCAAATAATGATTCAATATTTGTATATACTGCAAAAAGATCACCACGATAAGTCTAGTTAATGTACATCACCACACATAGTTACAATTTTTTTGTTATGATCTTTTAAGATCTGCTCTCTTAGTGACTTTCAAATACATAATACAGTATCATTAACTATAGTCACCATGCTGTACATTATATTCCCCAGGACTTATTTATTTTATAACTGGAAGTTTGTGCCTTTTGACCACCTTCACCCAGTTTCCTCACCCCCACCCCGACCTCTGGCAACCACCGATCTGTTCTCTGTATCTATGAGTTCAGTGTTTTTAGATTTCACATATAAGCGAGATAATACAGTATTTGTCTTTCTCTGTCCAATTTACTTCTTTTAGCATAACGCCCTCAAGGTCAATCCGTGTTGTAAATGGAAGGATTCCCTTCTTTTCTTTGGATGAATAATATTCCGTTCTGTTTATATACCACAGTTTCTTTATCCGTTCATCCACTGATGGACACTTAGATTGTTTCCATATTGTTGTTTTTTTGTTTTTTTTTTTTTTAATAAATTTATTTATTTATTTTTCAGCTGTGTTGGGTCTTCATTTCTGTGCAAGGGCTTTCTCTAGTTGCAGCAAGCGGGGGCCACTCTTCATCGCGGTGCGCGGGCCTCTCACTATCGCGGCCTCTCTTGTTGCGGAGCACAGGCTCCAGACGCGCAAGCTCAGTAGTTGTGGCTCACGGGCCCAGTTGCTCCGCGGCATGTGGGATCTTCCCAGACCAGGGCTCGAACCCGTGTCCCCTGCATTGGCAGGTGGATTCTCAACCACTGCGCCACCAGGGAAGCCCTGTTGTTGTTTTAATAGCCTTATTATACATTGTTCTCCATGGTGATCCAACCAACTTACAATCAGAGTAAGAGTTTAGTATTGACTTGGAATGATTTCTGATAATAGGGAGACATGAGCATGTTTGATGGTGGAAAGGAAAAGGAGTTATTTGAGGAAAATAATCCACATACAAGAGAGAAAGTGAGCAAATAGGAATGGTCTTGAGAACACCAGGGAACGGATAACTTTGCAGGAGAGGGAAGGACTCCCTTCCTCTGAGACTGATAGGAGGAGAGTGTATAGCTATTTCTACCCCTGACTTGCAGGGTGAAGTCCAGGGGAGATGACTGGAGTTCCTACTAATAAAAGACCTTTTCCTTAGTGAGACAGAGCCAAGGCTGCTTGCTGAGGTGGGAGGGCAAGGTCCTGAAGGTCTGAATTAACCACTGTGAGAAATGAGCCTGGGCATTTGAGAGGTGAATGAAAGTCTTGTTGTGCAAGGGTGAGGGCTGAGTTGGACCCATGAATTCCTAAGGGCTAAGTCTCTGAAGTCCTCCAGCCTGGAGAAGCAGCAGTAAATGGGGCAGCACGAGGATGGGGGTGGCTTAGCATGCTCGGGGCAAGGTTTCTGGGGAGGCAGAGTTTGAGATGGCAGTGAAGCAGCTGGCCCTAAGGTCAGAGGTGGAAGGAAGCAGTGCAAATCTAAGACCGGCGCTGGTTGTCAGCAGAATGAGGGGGAAAGTAATTACAGGCTCCAGTGAGAACAAAATGGGGTTTGGAAGGTGAGCGATGAGCCGTGAGGAGATTTTTGACAGAGGAAGATTTTAATTTTAAGAGGCTGTTTTTACTTTTAATTATTCACCTTTGTAGAATGTTTGGGGGTGTTTTTGTTGTTGTTTTTTGTTGTTGTTGTTTCTTCCCTTAACATGGGCACGTATTACCAGCAACATTTTTGTAGCTAAAATCTCTGGTGTAGAGCTGTGCTTCCAGGGTGTGGCAGGATTACCTCTGAGGTTGATGGAGGAGAAATGAAGATGGAGGAGCTTCACAGAGTCCGGCTTGATAAGGGGCTTGCACTGTGAGGTGTCTTTGCTTTCAGCCATTGCTCCTGTGGTCACAGCTTGTCGCTACGGAGTAGCACCCAACCACCAGCCCTTATCCACCCACATGGTTTTAGTGTTTAAAACCTGAGCAGGCTGACCTTGCCTAGGCTCGGCAGTCATATTTTCGATGTACTGTTGTGTGGGTCTGGCTGTTTCCGACTCTGCCCGGGAGCCCTACCGAGTCATTCCTCTCTGGCCTCTGTCCGTGAAGGTTCTTCCTCCAGGCAGATACAGCCCCTTGCCAGGGACGCAGTTTTGTGAGTGGACTGTGGGTTCCGTTTCAGCCTCACCCATCCCCTCCCTGGGTGCTTTGTGCAGTGTACAAACTGTACAACTGTATATAGCAGCCCTGTTTCTCTCTTGCCTGTTTTGAAACTTGGCCTAAGGCCCTTGCCTCCTGTGACCGCTCTCCTTCTCATGTCCTCCTAGATCATCCACTTTGACCCTGACTCTGACTGACACCCTTGGTTGTGGCCTCTATTCCACTTGCCATGTTCACATTACCATCATACCACACAGCTAAAGCCCTTTACACAGCTGACCATGCATAGCAGTCACAGGGGCCAAGCAGGGAACTGAGCAAGGTGGAAACACGTGGAAAGGGAGTGCCAGCATCAACACAGAGACATGGAAAAGCCAGGGCCAGCGCTCTGCATCCTTTCCAGGGCCTTAAGCTGAGTCTAAACCTTGCCTGGACATTTTGTAAATGGTGTTTCATTAAAGCCAGGACTAAGCAGGAGTATGGCTCCCAGCCAGTCCCTACCAGGAAGGAACAAACAGCTCGCCAGTGCAGGCCTCAAGCCAGGTGGGGTAGGCACTAAGGTGCATTGTTTTGCATGGAGAATTAAACGGGCCCTTTGTAAACATGGCCCCCTGCCGTTGCTCTTTTCTCTTGCCTCCTAGTCAGCCTAGGTCTGAATAATTAGCCCTTGGCCCATCAGTAGCAAAAAGAAGGGGAAGACTAAATTAATAGGCTGCAGTACGCTTAAGAACCTTGAACTCGGAGTTAGGAGACGTGGGCTTAGCGTTATATGACCTTGAACAAGGCACATCTCTTCCTTGATCCCCACTTTCCTTTTCTATTAAATGAGGGGTCTTTGCATATGCTGTTCCCTCTGTCTGGAGCATTCTTTCCTGGCCTTTTTAGGCCAAGTCTCCGTAACCTCACTGTGTCTTGGCCTAAATGTCATTTCCTAGGGGAAAGTGTTCTGTGATCTCCATCCCCACTCCACTCCAGGTTGGGGACCCCATGACAGGGTTTTTCAAATGGTAGATTACAACCACTAATTGGTTGTGAGACCAATTTATTGGGTTGTAACCAGCATTTTCTAAATGAAAAGACCAGGGAATTCCCTGGTGGTCCAGTGGTTAGGACTCCGTGCTTCCACTGCAGGGGGCACAGGTTCAATTCCTGGTCGGGGATCCTGTAAGCCACGTGGTACGGCCAAAAAAAACAAAAAAACAAATGAAAAGACCAGAAAATATCAGAGGGCATCACGCATAGTAAGAGTAAGAATTGTTTAATGGAACTTTTGTTTTATTATCTATGTCTGGGTGTGTGTGTTTGTGTATGTATTGGATTGAATATAAAATGTATCTTTCACTAAGAGGCAGAAAGCCATTGCTTTCAAAACACCCTAGTCGTATATGTTTACTCTACAGCACTTAATATGATTATAATTACGTGGTTATTTGTATGATTTTATTACTACTTACCTATTTCACTAGGTAACAGGCTTCATGAATCAAGGATCAAGACTGACTGACTCATCCATATAAGACCTAGAAATTGTTGAGGCTCAGCAAATAATTGCTGAACGAGTGGATTTCTGAGGGGTACTTTGTTGCTGTCAGTCCTTAGTTCTGTGAGGCAGTTCCTAGGAGTGAGTAGATAGTGGCTGCAATAATAAACCAAAAACCCTCACATTCGTCCCTACTGGACAAAAGTAACAGAAAGAGCAGCTCTTGGACCTCTCGGTCTCCACGTTAGGAAGGAGTGGCACCGGAAACCGGGAAGGCCAAACCAGCTCCCCTGAGAGGGAGAAGGGAAGAAGAGGACAGATACCACCACCCTATTCAGTAAGGCCTCGCTTGGGCAGAGGTACCTTTCCAGTAACAGAGAGACAGGACGTTCAGAGACAAACCCTCCACGTAATCTGTGCTCACATAAAGACAAAGGCGACTTGCCTAGTGTAAGCTCTCCCAAGGGCCCATCTCCCACTCTCCTGGGTATGGGCGACCAGCCCTTGACCCAGGAGTCCCCTGGGTTCCCAGGATAGACTTCAGAACTCCTCTTCCTCCTGTAGCACCCTCACCCCGCCCCCCAACACTTCCAGAGAACTGATCTGCTTCTTGAGGCGTCTTTCCAAACCTAGCCAGCCTCACAACAGGTAGAATCAGTACCCTGCGCCTTCCCAGACATGACAAGCCTCTGACTGTAGCCCAGAGGACTTCCCATGGCCTAGAAGGCTCCATTAGCAAGACCCAGCCAGGCACCGCTTTGGCCCAGAGCTGTTCTGGGATGTGCTAAAGATCGTAACTCAAGAGGACTTTGTTTCCGAGACCCTCTTGAGGGCCTTGGGAACCCAGTGATAACACAGGCCCTGTCAGGAGTACTTAAGGAGGTCCAATTTGCTGCTTCATCTTCAAAGTTCATCATCTGAACTCAGATGGTTCTGGCAGCATCTAGTTGTTCTGTGGAAATTATGTTACTTCCTGCCTGGAGCAGATGACCTCTTTGGGAGGGATGAGGGGATAGTAACTAGTTGTTTTAGAGCTCCTAGAACTGTTTGGTTTTCTGGCATTGACAGCCCCTTCTAGAAGTCTCTCCCAAGAGGCTGCCAATCGGCTTCCTTAGGAAGCTTTCTCAGGCACCTGAGCCGCCCTTGGTGGTTGAGGGCAGGAGGCGAGCTAAGAGAAATAACCGAGAAGCCTTTACTACAGGTTGTCCCTAAACAGCAGCCGCCTCTCACCTCTGGTCCTTCTCCCCCTGTTGGAGATTTAGGGTTTGGAAAAGGATTCTTCAGAGAGCTGCCAAGTCCTGTTATTCCTCTGAAGAACACTCGAGAATTTTTGTATCACTTGTTTCATTCTCACCCTAATAATCCGTGCGTCCTAATTTGTATCCATACATTAGCTTTCCTATAAATTAGAAAAAAAATTATTCTCAAAAATCACTATTACCTAGCCCATATTTCAGAAAAATTTCTTAGAGCAATGTGCGTTTAACCAATGCCTTTAGTGTATAGTAGTCATCAAAAAAACATTTTTTGGATAACAAATGTAAGTCAAAATTGCCTTTACAATATTTTAAAATTAAAACATTACAGAAATGCATAATGTAGAAAGTAGAAGTCTTCCATAACCTTGTCCCCCAAGGAGAAATCAGTGCCACAATTTTGTTGAATATTCCAGCTTTTTTTCTACATACATACTCTAACATATTTATTATTTCTTTCTAAAAACATGAGATCCTACTATTTTTCATTTATAGAAAAAATGGAAAAGATAGAAAAAAGTAAACAAGGAAATTAAAGCCATTGTAATTCCACCACTCAAACAATAGTGGCATCGAGGGGTGGCCACGGTGGGCTTTAGTACTGTCCCCTTGCAGAGCCGCCCAGGTGAACCTATAGTCCAAATACAAATGTGTGCTGGTTCTGCAAACACAGTTTCAAGACTCTCTTCTGTCTCCCTCTTCCCACCAGATTACCAGCCCCAAGCCCCGCCATTCTCAAAACCTGTTGCCACCACTGTTGTTTACTACGGTGAATGCATTGCTACATTTTCCTCCAGTTTTTAATTACGTTAAAATCCTGTCCACTTACAATGTTTCCAGTAGTCATGTTCAAGAACCAGTGCAAGATACACGTGGAAAGCACTTTCCATTGTCCCAGGTAACATCATATTTGGTTTTGTCCCCAGTAGCACTATTTCCAAGACACTGAAATAATGTCAGGGAACTTTGTTTTGAATTCATCCCTGGAAGATGCTTTCACTGTGCTAGTGAAGAAGCTGAAACATAGGGCCAGTGACTTGTTTAAGCAGAATAAAACTCTGCCTCAGCTAGACTTAACTACAGATGTCTAAATGTGTCAGGATTACTAGCTGAATTGCCTAAATTCACTGAGACACTGAAGGAGTAGAAGGGGCATTCCCAGGTTCTGAATTCTTCCTTCCCCAGCCTGGTTATCAGCTGTTTAGAACCATTTAGATAGATGTGCTTCAGCCCTGAGAGAGGTTAGGATATGTGCTGTTGAAACTCTTTTCTTCCCTTTGGGGAAGGATGTTGGCTCTTCCTCCGAGTCAGTCCGAATTCCACCTGGGCCATCCTCCCAGCTCATGAGATGTTTCAAAGTATTCTAGTTCTCGGTTCTCTTCTGTACATCTCATTTCTCCATGTTCTGACAGTGTGGAGCTGAGTAGGTGAAGCTGTCCTCATAGAAGTAACATGGCAGAGGTAGGCTCCACCACCTCAGGTCTGGCCTAGGCCAGTGCCAAGGTCACAGAACAACCAGCATAACCCAGAGCCATCTCCACAGAGTAGGAGAACAAAGAGGGACTCTTCAGCTTAGAGAATCCAAGTGAGAGGAGATATGATCAGTCTGCATATTAGTTTCCTATTGCTGCTATAACAGGTTACCATGAACATAGTTGCTTAGAACAATGTAAATCTATTATCTTACAGTTCTGGGGGTCTGAAATAGGTATAATGGGCCAAACGGTGTCTCCCCAAGTCCTAATCCTCAAAACCTGTGAATATTACCTTATACGACAAAAGGTGTGATTAAGAATCTTGAAAGGGGGTGCTTACCCTGGATTATCTGGGTGGGCCCTAGATTCAGTCATAGGTATCCTTATAAGTGGGAGATGGAGGGAGTTTTGAGAGAGAAGAGGAGGAGACAGTGTGACCACAGAGGCAGAGGTTGGAGTGATGTGGTCACAAGCCAAGGGATGCCTGGAGCCACCAGAAACTAGAAGAGGCAAAGAACAGATCCCCCCAGAGCCTGCAAAGGGAGTGCAGCCCAGCTGACACCTTGATTTTGGACTTCTGACCTCCAGAACAGTGAGAGAATAAATTTCTGTTCTTTTAAGCTATCCAACGTGTGGCAATTTGCTACAGCAGCCCTAGGAAACTAATGCAGTGGGTTAAAAATCAAGGTGTTGGCAAGGCTGTGTTCCTTCTGGAGGCTCTAGGAGAAGATCCTTTCCTCGCCTTTTCCAGCTTCTAGAGGTTGCCTGCATTCCTTGGCTTGTGGCCCTGCATTACTCTGACCTTGGCTGCCATCATCACATCTTCTCTCTTACCCCTCCCTTCCCCCTTATAAGGACCCCTGTGATTATGTTAGGGCCACCTGGATAATCCAGACTAATCTTCCCATCACAAAATCCTTAACTTAATTACATCTGCAAAGCCTCTTTTGCCACTTAAGGTAACATTCACAGGTTCCAGGGATTAGGACAAGGACATTTTGTGGGGGCCTACCACAGTCTGCAAATCCTAAAGGGTGTGCGTAAGAATGATGGATCTGTTTACCACATCCCTGAGTGTTCAAATTAGATGCTACTCCCTGAAGTGAGAAAGGCAGTATCAAAGGAAACACGTCTTCTGCAGAGGTAGTAAACATGGAATGCATTACACTCACAGGTTCTTCTAGGCAGAAAATGGTAATAAATAAATAAATAAATTTTTTAAAGAGATGGGGTATGAATGTGAGCTAGGCAAGGTGAAGTTCTCCCTTTAAGCTTTTGAGGCGATGACGTGGCGGGAGTGTCTCCTACAGCCTTCACCTTTGGTACTTATCAAGCAGCCTAGCTGAATGGGTCTGTAAGGGCATTTCATGCAGCCGTCAGTCATAGAACTGTTACCCTGTGGACACACAGCCTCTTGGAGATGAGCCAAAGGATGAGTCACAAGAAGTATACATGGTACTGAGGTTAGAGAAAATGGGGCAAGTTCATTGTAATGGCTTGGGGAGTTCAGCGTACAGGGCATGTGGGAGACGTTATGGCTCCATCGTAAAAGATGGAAGTGGTTCACGGGAGTGTTGGTCAGAAGGGAGAGTGAGAAGCTGAAGATCGACCGTTTGAAACATATTTCCATCTAGAGGGGTCAGTACTCAAGAGAGAGCAACCCAGTAATAGCTGCTCTTGAAGGCAGGTGGAATTACTCGAGGCAGTCTGAGCGCACATCAAGACCGTCAAAAGCAGAGTTCCCATTCTGCTCCTACCTGCCTCTCTGACTCTGGGAAATAATTATTTCTTCCTCAGAAGTGAATAAAACTTCCTACTTGGAGAGGATGATAAGTCATTAATTATTAATGTTTATTTTCATATTTACAGATGAAAGGCATGCTGACTTCAAAGAAGTAGAGTTAGGACAGGGGGAAGAGAATTAATTCTCAACATTAAAATTATCTACTAGAAAACACTCAAGGCCTATTTTGAAAAGGTTTTTCATGATTGAATATAAAGCTGGAGAATCTTAAAAGGAGATTTGACAACCAATAAAGGGATCAGAGAATAGTCCGTTAGGGCAGAAATGTTTGTGTTCCTAACCACTCAAACTCATTTCTAGGACAAGGCGTTAGACAAAGGTGTCCTACATGCTTGTGAAACACGATGAGAAGTTATGGTGAGTGCTTTGGAGCCTCGCCAGATAATTAATGGCTTAATTCTGCTTCAGCTCCTCTCTTCATAACACAAAGGTCTGAGACTCCAATTAATGAATTTCACTTTAAAAAGAAGCAGCTTATTGGATACATGCTCTAGTTTAGAGCATGAAGCTCAAGGTAGGGGACAAAAAAGAACCCATCATCCTAGGGCCGCCTCTCTATAGACCACACTGCTCTCCTCTCCTAGGCAGACGGACCGGCTGGAGGCCAGGTTCTAACTGCCAGTGCCATTGTTACATGGCGTGTCTCTTGGCTCACTGGTCTGAGCAGCACATCAGGAAACACCCACTAAGCTCCGGAGGCCCTGGGCAGCCCCTACTTGGTACTGGTTGTTACCAGCGGAGAAATGGCTCGTCTCTGCTGTGAGCTGGATACTGTGCAGGATGCTTTCCACATACTGCCTCGATTAATGAGAAAAGTGATCCAAAGTCTGTAATTCAGAGGAAGGGACAATAATATCATGAACAGGACGAAAGGCAGGTTTGAATTCTGTTCTCAGCTTCCGTGTTCACTCACCATGGTAGGAAATTGAGTTCCCCAGTGCCTCTATTTATCCTTCTATAAAATGAGGTTATTACCTGTTCCCATTGCCCAACCATGACGTCAACATTGGGAATACTTTGAACTTCTCAGATGAAAGATGATATAAAACTACAAAGTGAAAAGTTGGTGTAGGAGAGGATGCTAGAAACTGAGAATGAAACGGCCAAGTGAGAGTAAAATGTAAGGATGCCAGGATTTTCTCCTGTGCCACCATGGGGGCTTTCTGGGCCTTCATTTGCCTTGCTTGTCTTATGGAGGATGGTGTGAATCCACACTATCATAGAAGGGGAGACAGACTAGTGTATTGGTAAGAGCAAAGACTTTGGGTTCACCAACCTACTGAGTCTCAAGGTAGGAGACAGCACAGCTAGTTTTAAGAAACTCCCAAGGTGATTCTGATGCACGGCAAAGTTCGAGGAACACCGTGTTCCAGACTGCTGATGGCCCTCAAAGACACTGTGTGTTTCCACACCTCTCACGCGCGCTCAGGCTGTCCCCACTCCCTTCCTTCATCACAAGCATCGCCTCCTGGCTTTTCTTACTATGATGAACTCCAGTTCTTCTCTCAAGGCCAGATCACATATCACCTTTTGCCCAAAACTTTCCCTAACCTTTTCAGAGAAATTAATTGTTCTTGGGTACAAAAGACTATGCAACCATCAGAGAATGAGGTGAATCTCTGTACACTGCATGGAAAAGTAACCATGACATTTTTAAAGGGAAAAATGGTCATAGAATATTTATATTTTCTTTAAACAATGGAACAAATATGTGTATATATAGTTTGAGTATGTATATTAAAAGATCTGAAGAATACACGTACCTGATACCAGGAAACTTTTTTATTTTATACACATCTATATTATATGAATTTCAATACCACTTTTTTACTTTTTCAAATTCAGTAACAATTAAAGTGACTACCAAGAGAGTAATTGCTCAAATAATTACCAGGGAAGAATGGATTGATTTTATAGCCCTTGTATGTGTCATCATTCTGTGTGTCTGTCTCCATGGTTCAGCTGTGAGCTCCTTGATGGCAGGGGCCTCATCCTGTTCATCTGTCTGTCACCAGTGCCCCACGCTGTCCCTGACACATGGTGGATGCACAGTGTGTACTTACTGAATTTAGAAGATCTAAAACAGAGTCTGGGGAGCCTTGGTTGATCAGCCCCAGGACCATACATATGAAAATTGATTTCCTGTCCTTCATCACCACCACCAACCCACACACATCCTTCCTTTATGCCAACTTCCTATGAAAAACTGGATATGTATAATTGTTTAACCTCATGATTTGGGGAAATCAGAAACTGTTATTCCTTCTGTAATTAAGGGAGAATAATAAATGAGATATGTTCATATTTATTATATTTACATCTAAAAACTACAGCAATGCTTTTTGTCCAAAAAAGCTTTTAAAGTCATATTTTATGGGAAACAGGGCACTCATTCTCACTGAGCAATGTTCTCAAATATTTTTTTTAATACTAACCTATTCTAGAAGTTGTGGATGGATTGTTTGAGGGGAAGAGAAAACAGATCACTCAACAAACATTAAGCACCTACTTCGCACCATGCTTTAGAATTAAAAATACAAATGTAAGACACTGCCCTTGCCCTGAATTCATGTTGTAGTTTTAATACACTCTGCTGTAATCTCTTGGTGCGTATGGGTGTGACTCCCTGCCCAGTGAAATGGCAGGTTGAGGACCAGCTGCCGAGCCCTCTGCCCCCTTCTCGGCCTTACCAACACTGATGCTTGCTAGATTTAGGAAATAGGGCAGTTCTGGTCCTTTGTCCTACTAGTGTAGGCCCAGCTTGGTCTTGGCCACTGGTTGGGTCTGAAAGTTCATGCTTAGCAGGAAAGCCAGAACTATAATGGACACCTTAAGAGCCATGTTCTCCTGAGTAGAGGGTGGGCTTTTCCCACAAGACAGAAGCTTATTGAGAATATTGACTTTAAGGAATGCTTCCAGGATACCTCAGGATTTGGCTAGAGCCCTAATCTTTGTAGGTGGGAGCTGTCCAACATTTCAGCATACTTTTGCATCGGCCCGCTTTGAAAGAGGTGTATTGACGATCTGGCTGTTTTGACTGTTTTGTTTTGTGCCATATTCTGAGGGAAATGACACAGTTCAGGATCTAGCCTCTCAGGTCTTTAGATCTGATACTTTAATGATCAGCTCTACTTAAGGTCACTGAGCCCTGAGAAAACCGACTTATATTTATTTGCTCAGGCACATTTGTACCAGAAAGTACATTTAATACAACAAGGGATATACTTCTTCCCTATACGGTGCCTTGAAAATCAGAAAAGCAATCACAGCTTGCTCTGTGAGCATAAAATCAGAGCAAATAGAGTTGCAAGATGTTAATAAATGATATATCATCACACTCTGGTCAAGCTTAATTAATTCTCCCCTCTCCGCTAGAAGAGGCACTGTCCTAGTGACTAGAATGCCAATGTCAACTAAACAGAGTGCCACTCCTTGGATAATGTTAAAATTGCACTAACATAGTTTTACTTTCCAGGCATTTTTTTTTCTAGGTCCCACAATAACCACCCCTCTGTTTATTATTGCCTTTACAACCAGATTCTACATGATGGCATGTGACAGTTTTTCTAAGTTTGTAGCTTATTTTGCATTGATAAAGGTGCTGCCTTGTGACCTCTAGGGAGATGTATTTGTCTTGTTTACAATATCTCCAAGTCACACTATTCCTCATGATATGTAATCCTGTCTATACCATGTAGATGCTTGTTAGCAGGGATCAGTAGACATTTTCTATAAGGGCCAGTATTTTACACTTCGCCACCTGCACAGTCTCAGTCAAGACTGTTCAGTTCTGCTGTTGTAATATGAAAGCAGCCACAGACAATATGTAAATGAGTGAGTGAGTGTGGTTGTCTTCTGATAAAACTTTGTTTACAAAAAAAGGGAGCTCTATGTATAAAACTGATAACTAATAAGAACCTGCTGTATAAAAAAATAAAATTCAAATACTGAAAAAAGGGAGCTCTAGCTCATAATTGCTGACCCCTACTTATTAGTCATAATCGCAGAGGGGGCTCGTTTTTGTCCTTTCCAGACTTTACTTCAATCCTCTTTTATCATAAATATTAATATGATGCTTAAGTCTTCAAAAGAGGTTTTTACTCTCCCCCAAGAGGACCAGGAATCCTTAGAGAAATGGCTTGTTCCAAGATGGAGGCAGGAGAAGTGCAAGTTGAGCCTGGAGCATCTTTTTACACCAGAAAGTAAGGAACTTCTCCAAGAATGTTGGGAATGTGTCATAAAAGACATAGGAACCAGCTGAAAGGGGCTCCCAATGGCCAATACTGGGACAGTCTGAGCATCATATAAATGATAGTAATGTATTATAGCCCACTGAATAAAATAATCTGTGAGTTTATACTGATCTAAAGAGATAAATGAAAAATAAATGGAGGCAGAATGATGGGGTTAATGATGGTGTTAGGAGAAAAAAGTGGTCCTCAAACAGGTTGGAGGGCAAATAAGAATCACTTGGCGAGCTTTTCCACATACCTGAGCCTCTTTCTAGAGAGGGGTGTGTGTGTGTGTGTGTGTGTGTGTGTGTGTTGGAAAAGCTCTCTCTGGGAGACACTGCTGAGCCTTCCCTGTTTGGATACCACCGATGTTTGGGCCGTAGAGGACAACGGGAAGACAGCAGATGGGAGTATTGTATCTTGAGTCTGCTTGGCCCATTCATGCCTGTCCATCATGTCTATTCCTTCCGTTATCCTTATCAGAGTATTTGGTCTTCTTGGAAGCTGGTGGATCCAAAAAGTGGAGTTCTTGCCTCTGGGGTTCTTGAGCAGCCATGAGAAATAGATGAGACATTAGGAGACTGAGGTTTCCTTAACTAGCAGAGACCACCACCTATAATGTTTCCTTTTTAAGCTCTTCACCCGAGGAACAGAAAATACCTGGAAAAAAAGTATCTAGTGAAGAATTAGTTCTTACTTTCCAGTGAATTTTCAGGAGGGAAAAGACAAGCCCACTAGCAGACAAATTAAAGTTGTGAAGTGAGCATTTAAAACATTTTTATTCTATTGTGAACAATAGCTACGTGGGACCAAAATGTATAATACATGATATGCAATCCCTGACTTCAAGGCTCATATGTTTGGGACAATATTGGGGAAAAATTAAATGACAATATAAAGGATAGATTGGTACCTTAAATGTTGTGTGGCAGGCCACATATATATACTTAATCACCAAATGAATTATGTAAACTCATAAAATCCATTAAATGTAGAGGGATAAGGAATTGCCAAAGGCTAGAGTGGTCAGAGAAGACAGAGTAATACAATCAGCATCTATTGGAAGGGACCTTAAGAGGTCACCTAAAAATAAAAGCTCACCTAGTCCAGCCTTCACTCTGGTTCTTGACCTTACTAGATGTCCCCAAAGGGTGTCATCCAGCTTCAAAACTTGCCATGATGGGACCTTACCCCTTTCTGGGATAGCCATGCTGCCTTTAGCTCCGCTGGAAAAATTTTTCTTCAATTGGTCAAAATCTGTCTTTTTGTACCTCCAGCACTTTGGTCACCATTACATCCCTTGTGGCCACAGAGAAGTCTAATTCTTAGTCTTCCCCTGGTAGCTCTTCAAGTCATTACAGATAGTTCTTGGGTCAGCCTGAGTTTTTCTTCCATCTCTAAACTAAACCCCCAGTTTCTCCATCAGATCCTCACATGACCTGGATTTGAGTATGTTCACTGCATCCACTATCATGGTCACTCTCCTTCAAACATACCCCTGCTCGTGAATGTTATTCTAAAGTTTGCTTCCCAGAACTGAATTCAGTATTCTAGGTGTGGTCTGACAAGCCCAGAGGGGAGCAATACTTTTTTCATCCTAGAAGAAGGACTTTATAATCAGATATCTGGCTTCAAACCAGTTCTATTCCTACCAGCTATGTTACCTCAGGCAGGTTACTTAAGCTCTCTGAGCCTCAGTTTAGTTCTACTAATATCTGAGAACATACCATGTGCTGGGCACCATACTAGGGATGCAGAGACTTAATCCCAGCCCTCAAGAAGTTCATAGTGAAGTGGAAGAAAAAGATATGATAAGTACTGTCTATGTTAGAAGTACACCCACACGTATTACAGAAACACCTAGAAGGCCAACCTAACTCAGCCCAGCGGAAGGGGGTGAGAATCATGGAATTGACACTTGAGATGAATCTGGAGGTTAGGCTGGCATTTTCCAGGTGAAGATCAGTGGCAAGGAAGGGAAGGCATTTCCAACAGAAGAAAAGTATGAACAAAAAGCACCAACGTCTGACTCAGCCTGGTATGGTGTCTTAGAGCTGGAACGTAGAGTGGGAAGGGGACATGATGGTGGGAAGGGAGGCTGGAGAGGCAGACAGGTGCCCATCATGGGGAACGTGATGGAGGGCAAGGGAAGACATCGAATCTGGGGTTGCTTTAATGGCAGTCTGCAAAGTAGTGGGTATGAAGCCCAGAAAATGGAGCTGATGATCCCCTTAGCCCAATCATACTCCCCATGTTGTGAGGAGTAATTGAGGTAAATGAAATGCACAGTAGGGTCAGGGCCATGACGGGCTCAGTCAGTGGGGTCCTCTTCCCCAGCCTCTGCCACTGTTGCCTTTTGTCAGCCCCATCCCAGTGGCAACTCACACGGAGCTCCCATCAGTTCAAACCCCGTAAGTGTTTGCAGATCCTTAGGTCCCCTGCCACATTGCTTCCTTCCATTTGGTTTTCAAGGTCCAAATGTAGAACCTCATGTGTATTTCTTTCGAATGGTTTAGCCCCTTGCCACAGGCCGTCACAGCAACCTGGTATCCTGATTCCGTCAGCCAGTGGTTGCGGAAGTGGTGGAACGTGAGCCTCATCTTAAAAGGAAGAAGGCATCCAGGCATGAGTCAGGGCTGGCAGGGCTTCAGTATTAGGAAGAGTGGCGGCAGGAGAGCACCAATCTGAGGCTGAGGGTCTAAGGAATGGAGAAGCCAAAGGAAAGAACAGGAGGGAAGGAGTGGAGTGAAATTGTGAACACCAGCGCGAGAAGTTTAGTCTCTATCCTATAGACTCTATATAGGTGTAAAGGGCCACTGGAGGTTTGGTGTGGGGGGAGGCAGGGATTCAAAGCGGTGTTTTTAGAAAGTTTGTCCTGCGATGAGGGGTAAGAAAGTTTAAAGGAGACTAGAGTCAGGAATACCGTCAAGTCACAAAGTGACAATTTGGACAAGGAGGATGTCAGTGAGAATGGAAGGGATGAGATGGATGAGAAAAATCAGTGACTTGAAAACTTGGCCAAAAT
This sequence comes from Balaenoptera acutorostrata, assembly GCF_949987535.1. Taxonomy (NCBI): domain Eukaryota; kingdom Metazoa; phylum Chordata; class Mammalia; order Artiodactyla; family Balaenopteridae; genus Balaenoptera; species Balaenoptera acutorostrata. The sequence continues at coordinate 73,080,086 of NC_080075.1, read as the reverse complement.
GGGAGAGGTAGGATTAGATCCAAATACATGCACTTTTAATGTGGCATTTTATGGATCCTTGCATCTTGGTGTATAACACAGATTTAAATTCTAATATTTTACCATAAAACATTTGTTTCCACATTATCATTAATTAATGTTACCATCTCAATTTTGCATACATTTATCAATATTTTAAAACTGCAGTTTGGAAGAAAAACTTAGTTTTCCAAACTGCTAATTTTTCTGCCAATTTTCAGTTGTTGGTTCTTAAAAATAAAGATTCTATAAGACCTTAATTTTTTAGATGCAAGTAACACATTTCTACTTACTTATATGGATGACTGATTTTACACATAAGTGTGAGTGTTTGTGCTTTATCCAGATAACAAAACAATAAAAAAATGTGCTTCAGTGATATCAAGCAAGCATTTGCCAGGAGTGTACTGTGAGCCAGGTGTTAGAAGGTTCTTGGGAGTCTAAAGACGTGGTTCCTGCTCAGGGAGCTCACTGCTGAGCAAGGGCGAGAAGCCTGTGAGCAGATAAATACAGGGCAGGGTCATGTGAAAGATGACAGAAGTACAGGTACAAGGCTGTGCAAGTCCATTGTGTCCTTGTTATACCATGGCCAGGTAAGGCAGGAGGATGGAATGGAAAGAGGAACAAGGGAAGAAGAGAAAGGACAAGAGTGAAAGACTTAAAAACAGGGAGGGAGAAGAGCAAGGAAGGACAGAGATAAGTATAAGAAAAATAACTTAACCTTTGTTACACTTTATACTGTACAAAGTACTTTTAGGTACGTTATCTCATTTGATTCTGCCAAGTAGCTTAGGAGAGAGCAAGAAATGAGACGGCATTGGGGGATGTAAAGCAAGACCCACAGTGGTGAGGAGAGAGAGATGCACTCAGGAGTGCTCAGAGCCCCTTACGGCCTCCTGGGCCATGCCCGAGGATAGTGCCCAGCTGGTGGAGGTTGACCTCAGTGGGCCTTGTTAGAACCCAGTGGGGACCTTTCAAAACCAGAGGAACTAGCAAGGAAGGGCTAGAACCACCATGCCAGGGAAGTCTGAACCACCCAGACAATAAGCAATAGAAGCCTTAACATGGTTATTTTGGCAGCTGTTGTCAAAGACTACTTGCTGCCTGACCACAGCTTTCTTCCATTACTTCTCTACCCTGCGTTTTTTTGTTTGTTTGTTTGTTTGTTTTTATTTAACATCTTTATTGGAGTATAATTGCTTTACAATGGTGTGTTAGTTTCTGCTTTATAACAAAGTGAATCAGCTATAAATATACATATATCCCCATATCTCCCTGCTTTTTTAAAAAAATATATTTTATTGAGTTTTTTTCTTGTCACAAAAGTTATACATATTCACTGTAAAAAATTTAGAAAATCCAGATAAATCCAAAGAAGAAAATCAAAATCCCCTGTAACCCCACTATCGGACAGAACCAAAATTATTATTTTAGAATATACCCTCACATTATTCTTCTATGCCTGTGGGTATATTTCTGCTCTGTAACACTTTCCCCCAATTTAATGTATTGTAAACATCTTTCTATGTCTTTCAGTTGGGATTATGTTTTGGTACAAGTAACAGCAAACCCTAACCCAAACCAACAGTGGCTTAAACAAATTATAGGGGTATTTTCCTCACATGACAGGAGTCTGGAAGTAGGAGATACAGGCAGGGAGAACAGCTCAAGGACATCATCAAGGACACTCCAGCTCCTTAGCCTGTTGGGTGTTACCTCATGTCTCAAGGTGGCTCTAAGTTGTAGGAGAGGCTGGGAAGCAAGTATTTCATTTTTCTGACCTCTCTAGTGGAGAAAGGCGAGGGAAAATGCTGTTGGGAGTGGGTGCTGAGTCAGCCAGCCAACAGTGCCAAAGAGGCACTACATATTCTTCTACAACATTGTTTTCTTAAGCAGCTGCATAGTTTAGATGTACCATGATTTGTTTAACAATTCATTGTTGTTGATCATTTCACTTGTTTCCAGTTTTTCATTATTATAAATATGCTTCTATGTATTAAAGCTTTATATATAGCCATAATTGTTGCTACAGTATAAAATTCCTTAATTCTATAAGTAGAATTAAGGTCCAAAAGTATGTAAAAATGTAAAGGCTTTTAATATATTTTTTGGCCAAATTTTTCTTCAAAAAGATTGTACCGAATTACACTCTCACCAACCGTGTTTAAAAGGGTACAGTTCCCTGCACCCTCAGCAACAGGTTTTTATTTGTTTGTCATTAAGCTATTATCCTATGAACATTATATGGATTTAACTTAGTACTAGCCTGACCAGACTGAAGTGCCCTGCAGCCTCTGGGAACCCAGAGGAGGGACACTGAGAACCTCAGCCAGCCCCACCCTTCCCCATCCCTGCCCGGAGGTGCAGGTCTGCAGGGCGTCCTGTGCTTCCAGGTGGCAGGTGCGGGTCCTCGTCCTGACGGGCACTGCAGAGGACTCGTGATGTTTCTGGTGAGCATGTGCGTCACTCATCTACCTTTATTTTGAAAGTCCTTTCTGCCACTGTGGAGTCATCATCATTTGTCCCGTCTTAGTCCTAAGGCAAGGCCCTCCTGTCTTGTCTGGGGCTGAGGTGCTTCTGGGAGCTGGCCTCTTGAAACAGCCCTCCCCCCACCCCCGCATCCGGATGTGCCTCAGGTAAGGTAGCCTTACAGGCCCACTTCACTCTGTAACAGAGGGAAGGCCGAGAAGAGGGTATTGGTAGATTCTTGGGGGGTATTTTAATCCTATTAAGCTGCTTTGGGGACATGCTGCAGTTTCCTGGGGAGGCGGCCAGAAAAGGAAATTATCCCTGCACATCCCTTTGAAATAATTATTAACTAGTCAGCAGTTAGCCACTGCGCACAGCCCTTCTCCTCAAATGAGGAGTCATCTAGGGGTGGCCAAGTCATGTCTGTGCACACAGTAGGTGCTTAAATACTCATATGTGTAGGCATAGATTCTTGTGTGAACAAATGAGTGACTGATGAACCCAAGTGAGTCTGTGCTCAGTGCAGGAGCAGAGGCCAGGCCCTAGCACCACACCACCACCATCCAAAATAAGAAAAAGAAGAGGAAAACATAGGCAGAACACTCTATGACAGAAATCACAGCAAGATCCTTTCTGACCCACCTCCTAGAGAAATGGAAATAAAAACAAAAATAAACAAATGGGACCTAATGAAACTTAAAAACTTTTGCACAGCAAATGAAACCATAAACAAGACGAAAAGATAACCCTCAGAATGGGAGAAAATATTTGCAAATGAAGCAACTAACAAAGAATTAATCTCCAAAATTTACAAGCAGCTCATGCAACTCAATATCAAAAAAACAAACAACCCAATCCAAAAATGGGCAGAAGACCTAAATAGACATTTCTCCAAAGAAGATATACAGATAGCCAACAAACACATGAAAGAATGCTCAACGTCACTAATCATTAGAGAAATGCAAATCAAAACTACAATGAGGTATCACCTCACACCGGTCAGAATGGCCATCATCAAAAAATCTACAAACAGGAAAGCTGGAGAGGGTGTGGAGAAAAGGGAACACTCTTGCACTGTTGGTGGGAATGTAAATTGATACAGCCACTATGGAGAACAGTATGGAGGTTCCTTAAAAAACTAAAAATAGAACTACCATACGACCCAGCAATCCCACTACTGGGCATATACCCTGAGAAAACCATAATTCATAAAGAGTCATGTACCACAATGTTCATTGCAGCTCTATTTACAATAGCCAGGACATGGAAGCAACCTAAGTGTCCATCGACAGATGAATGGATAAAGAAGATGTGGCACATATATACAATGGAATATTACTCAGCCATAAAAAGAAATGAAATTGAGTTATTTGTAGTGAGGTGGATGGACCTCGAGTCTGTCATACAGAGTGAAGTAAGTCAGAAAGAGAAAAACAAATACTGTATGCTAACACATATATATGGAATTAAAAAAAAAAAAAAGGTTCTGAAGAACTTAGGGGCAGGACAGGTATAAAGACGCAGATGTAGAGAATGGACTTGAGGACACGGGGAGGGGGAAGGGTAAGCTGGGATGAAGTGAGAGAGTGGCATGGACATATATACACTACCAAATGTAAAATAGATAGCTAGTGGGAAGCAGCCACATAGCACAGGGAGATCAGCTCGGTGCTTTGTGTCCACCTAGAGGGGTGGGATAAGGAGGGTGGGAGGGAGATACAACAGGGAAGAGATATAGGGATATATGTATATGTATAGCTGATTCACTTTGTTATAAAGCAGAAACTAACATACCATTGTAAAGCAATTATACTCCAATAAAGATGTTTTAAAAAAAAAACTATTCAGAGGAAAAAATAAAATAAAAAAAATAAGAAAAAGAAAACACCAGAATTGTGATTCCAGGAAGGAAACGATAAGGATTCTATTTAAGCGGTCCCTTCACGACCTTACCCTGACCTCCAGAGAGGCGGCACGCAGAGTGTGAGAAGCACTATCCTAAGGAAACAGTGCTCTGGGAGCTTTCCTTTGAGGGCGTAGTTTGAGGCTACCGTCAGTTACTACCACCGTGAGGGGAGAGAAAGGAAGAGCATGGTTATGTACACGTGAGATCTGGAAAAACCTTTGCCGTTACAAGAAAAGAAAGCAACCCTGATTCCCCATTAGTGGCCAAGCTTTTGGTTCTTAAATCAAGGCCCAGTTTTTCTCCTTCTTGAATTATCCAACAGTCTCTTTTTCCTAGAGTGGAAACCAATAGGCCAAAATGACCTCATTGAGAACAAGACATCTCAAAAGTAGAGCAGCACGATTCAAAGTATTACTACAATGACTAGAAGTATGTGGGAGAGAAAGTAATAGGATTTCACTGGGGGTAAGCCTGCATGCTGAGAAACGTTGTGTATTTTCAGTGAGCTACAAACATTGTACAGCATGAAGGACCATCAAATTTAAAGGACACCCTAAAACCAAGGGTACAAAAGCCCCCACTAGCTTAGCCGCCAGGGCTAATTCCCTTAAGAGAGCTAAGTAGGCCTTGCCACAGTCAAGAGAGACTGCGGTAGACTTGATGTCTGATGAGTCCCATGAAATTGACTCATAACATCAACAGTTTATCCAGATCTCACACACACAGACAGATATGTTTATGATAATTAGGTGGGCCCAGAGTGGGAGGTTGCTGAAGGGCTGATTTAACTCACAAAAGGCCTCTTCATGTTGAGATTCCCAGGGAAGGGACTTGTATACCAAGGACTTGATTAAGTTATAAATGTGATCATTTCAGAAAAGTTGGAAAGTTTTGAATGGCCTATAATCAGAAGTAAAGGATTTACCTCCTTGGGATAAATCATGCCTGGGTAATGAACTTTACTTTGACAAAATTGTAACTTCTCTTTAAAAACCTTATGTCCTTTGGGACTTCCCTGGCGGCCCAGTGGTTAAGACTCCGTGCTTCTACTGCAGGGGGCACAGGTTCGATCCCTGGTAGGGGAACTAAGATCCCGCATGTCACGCGGAGCGGCCACAAAAACAAAGAAACCTTATGTCCTTTCTGAAAGAAAATAATAGCTAGAAACAGTCTTAGAGCTTCCCTCATCTTTGGGATACAACAAAAGGTCATCCACATAAAGAATCACAGGGAAATTTAAGGTACTTGAGGTTGTGGTTGAGGACTTGTGAAAAGTAGGAATAGCCTCAGTAAATCTTTTGGGCATAACAGTCCAGTTATATTGTTGATTTTCCCAGAAGGAGACAAACACATGTTGACTATTTTGATCTAAAGGAACACTAAAGAAAGCAGAACATGAATCTATGACTGTAAAATATGCAACCGCAGGAGGCACTAGAGATAAAAGAGTATTTGGTTCTGGTCAGGGAATGACTATTCTATTCATGGCCACAAGGTCCTGAGTAAATCTATATCCCCACACATTCGGTAGGGTTATTACGAGGATTTGTTCAAGATATGATGTGTCCTTCCTCTATTATGCTTTTGACTATTTATTTTAGTCTTTCTTTAGCTTCTGATTTAAGAAGGTTTTGTGCAAGTTTGGGTAGAAATTTAGACAGGTCATTCTGAACCTTAATGGATTCAGCCTCAATAATCCTGCAAACACTTGATGTTTGAAACTTTGTTCCCTTTTCATTCTAAAGCTCCTCTCAATTTTGTTCAGATTGAAGGCTGCCTGAACTGGCCACTATGATTCTAAAGTATGCTTGCTGAAATTATGACACCTAGAAAGATAAATTCACAGACTTGGGTTACAGTATAAATGCCTGTAAGAAGCAGGAGCCTGGTCTGGAGGGGCACAAACTTAGGTTTAAACTGAGACAAACCCATAATTTTTGGAATAGTCAGTCCAAAGCGTTGCTTGTGTACCTGTGTTTTCTCAACCCCCTCCCCAACCTAATGCCTGGGTCCCCCACCTACAAAACCCAATCAGATCTGTAGTTCCAGAGGACAGAAAAGTATGGAGAGATCTCTGCCAGAGCCAGACTGTCATGGACAAAGCAAGAGAAGATTGAGGAAGGTTCTCACAGGGTTTTTTGTAATTGCCAAAAACTGGAAACAACCCAGATGTCCTTCAATGGGTGAATGGATAAACTATGGTATATCCATACTTGTACCATTGTTTGGACTACTATTCAGCAATAAAAAAGAACTATTAATCCATGCAACAACTTGGATGGAACTCAAAGGCATTATGCTAAGAAAAAAAAAGCTGATCTCAAAAGGTTGTTGTATGATTCCATTTCTGTAACATTCTTAAAATTACAAAATTATAGTGATAGAAAACATATCTGTGGTTACCAGGGATTAGAGTAGGAGGAGGGCCTGGCTATAAAGGGGTAGCATGAGGGAGTTTCTTTGAGGTTATAGAACAGTCTGTGCCCTAGCAGAGTGGTGATTACATGAATCTATACATGTGATAAAATTTCATAGACTGGACCACAACAACACAAAATAAGGGTGCGTGTAAAAACTGATGAAATCCAAATGAGGTCTGTAGCTTAGTTAATAACGTACCCATGTCAATTTCCTGGCCTTAACAATTGTTATGTAAGATGTTATTGGGGAAGCTGGATGAGGATATGTGGGAATTCTTTGTCCTATTTTGCAATTGTGAGTCTAAAATTATTTCAAAATAAAAAGTTTACCAAAATTTGGAGGGGCACTGATTTCTGCAAGCAGAACTTGGGAATCTCTTCAGTTCTTACCGGAAAAGATAATATAAACTAAAGCCTCAAGAATTATAAATTTAATGCAGTTTCTAAGCATTGTAATTTCATTTTCTGTATTTTTGATTTGGAAATTACGTGCAGCTACTATTTTAACTATAGTAGTGTTACAAATATTTTTGTATTGTTACAAATATATACCTGGGGGAAACATCCCTTGCTGAGTTTCCCCCAGGATGGAATAACTCCCAGCCGCCTTACAGAGCTCTTGGTTGTAGCTTCTGTCTACCCTTAACCACATCTCCTTCTGCCCCCAACATGCATTCTGGGGTGAACTATTTGTAATCCTCTCCCTCCTCCCAGTCTGTTCCTCTATCCTTTTGACTCTTATTTGCTTGATGAGCTTTTCCTTCAAGACCCAACTCAAACTATGCTTCCTCTAGAAGCCTTCCCCGACCCAGGAAGCAGAGTTGCTCAGCAGCATGCCCTTCCTGCATCTGGGGTTGTAGTGTAATGTGTCTCCCTGTGGTTATTACATTCACTTGTCTAACTCCCACCCTAGTCTGCGAACTCCTCAAGGGCCCAGACTGGGTCCCTTTCCTTTCCTTAGGCCCCATGCCTGGCTCAGTGCCTGGAACACACACTCCATAAATGGTGATCAATGAGTAAGTGAATCTGACGCTCTGGAAAGTCCTTAGTAACAAATTTTGTTTATTCTACCCTTCCTTAATAATTTTCAACAAAACTGAAGACCAACAGGGGATTTGATTAACCACAGTTAAACAGAACAGTATATTAATATTTAAAACATTTTCCAAACATTCAACTTAGTCAAGACTTTATTATGTTAAAACTTCTTCCCATGCTTTCTTTTCGTTCATGACACCATGTTGTAAAAAGCTTTAGTAAGACCATGAGGTTGCACTCATGAGCCTCCTTAGACAGATAAGATCTAGAATTTAAGGATAGGACATGAATTTTCCAGACTTTACTGAGAGAAGCAAGGTGTTCTCCGCCTCGCAAGCCGTCACTCTGCAGTCCACCTGCAGTGCTGCAGCAGACCCAACGGCCTTGGTGATGAACCCCTGATTTCCCTCCTCAGCATCCTCTCGGGCAAATGATCAGGGACTCTGTAATTGTCTGCAGGTCTAGCTTCTGTCCTCGCACTCCAACAAAATGACTCAAGAGTTTCATCATTTCTTCTTGCACAATCTAATGACCATTTCTCTGTCCAAGGTCTGGTAACTTCATTAAACAGGGCAGGTAACCTCCTCCTTGAAACTGGTCCCTCCCTTGGCTCCTGGGACACCACGTACCTCTCCCATTTTCGCTCTTGATTGCATCCTCTAACATTCCTCTAAGATTTAATCATTGGTCTCATGCTCATTTTTCAAATAAAAGTAATAATAAACATGTTTCCCAAGTCCCAAATTTTCCATTTTCTCTTCACTGCTTTCTGATGTCCTGTCATCTTTAAAGGCCTAAATTAGGTGCCACCTACCCCCAGAAACCATCTAACTACTGAGGCCCCACTCATCCTTTAACACTCTCCTGGAGCACTTAAAAGCCAAATACACTTGCACAAGTTAGTACTTCATATATTCTCTTGGAACTATAAAACAAGGAAATCTCTTATTTTATGAATTACTCTTATTTCTTCAACCAAACAAAGGCTCCTTAAGGAGAAGACCCATGACTTAAAATCATCCCATGTCCTCATGGTGCCTTGTGGGGTGCTTAGCACATTATGGCAGTGGTCAGTAAACACTTGCTGAGTGACATTAGAGCAATGTTGCAGTAGCTTGGAAAGAGAAATATGAAGAAGAAAACCGGGACTTCCCTGGTGGCGCAGTGGTTGAGAATCCGCCTGCCAATGCAGGGGACATGGGTTCGAGCCCTGGTCTGGGAAGATCCCACATGCCACAGAGCAGCTAAGCCCATGCACCACAACTACTGAGCCTGCGCTCTAGAGCCCGCAAGCCACAACTGCTGAGCCCATGAGCCACAACTACTGAAGCCCGTGTGCCTGGAGCCCGTGCTCTGCAACAAGAGAAGCCACTGCAATGAGAAGCCCGCGCACTGAAACGAAGAGTAGCCCCTGCTCACGGCAACTAGAGAAAGCAACGAAGACCCAATGCAGCCAAAAATAAATAAATAAATAAAAATTAAAAAGACCACTATGGTCTTTGGCACACGGTGACTGTCAGGAGAAACAGCTCCTGATTGGGTTGTGGCTTGTCATCCTCCAGATCCGCTGGAAACCCCATTCAAGGATCAGACTGAGGTCGTGGCTTTGGGAACAGCCTGCTCTGTAGGGTCTTGACTCCTGCTACCAGGTCTGGGGTCAAGGGAAAGAAAAGTTGAGGAGGTCTAGTCTGGTGATTTGCTAAACCATTTCCTATGCGAGGACCATAAGGTTCATGGTGCAGTCACTGAACAGGAAAGGCAGTTATAGCTCTCATCAGGAGAGGTGCAGCTGCTGGTCATTCTGCAGGCTGAGGCTTCCAACATGGTCGTCAAGACCAAATCTCCACATCCCGTGGCCAGGAAGAGCTTCTCGAGACCATCCAGCTCCTTCCCAGATACCTAGGACTGTACTTACAGCTAGGCATTATATTCCTAAGTCATAAATAAGGCTGCATAACTCTGAAAGCTCACATTCTAATATTTAATAACCTTGTCAGTGGCCTAAATCTAATTTTGGCTTTTTGTTTTTAAGCCTTCAGTGGAACTCTACCTTCCACAAATATGTCTTGAAAATAATTCAGGGACTCTCGGTCTTCTCTAATTCTTTGGTTCCTAGAAGAACTCCCTGCAGTTTCCAGGTCTCTACCCTCTGCCCCCAGCGGCTGTGAGGGAAACATCAGGTCTTTTGGTCCTGCAGGGGGTGTTGGGCATGCCTCAAGCAGGCTCCTTTAAGAATACCAGATCTCCAGTCAGACAACTTGGCTTTAAATCCTGGCTCTAACATTTCCTAGCTGCTTGACTTTGGGCCTCAGTCTCCTCATCTATAAAAAGGGGACAAAACAGTCCGCATTTCATAGAGCTGTTACGAGGACTAGGTGATTCATGTATACAAAGCGCTGAGCAGAGCCCAGCACACAGCAAGTATTCGATCAGCGTTATCAGCATTACTGGGGCAGACACTGAGAATCCAAGGGCACCTGTTTGAGAAGCAGGCGCCCAACACACATCCAGCTTCAGGCCTCCAAGATAGTAGAACACCAGTCTAAGAGGGAGACAGACTACAGAACTGTGCTTTCTCTGCCCCTTCTGCCTGGGGACTGCCATCTGGGCTTCCTGAAGCTGGGCCTCTAACCACGATCCTTCCCCAACTCCAGATTTCCCATATATTCTGCTTTGTAGATGCATCCTACCGGCCAGGAAAACTGAACAGATGCTATGGGATCAGAGGAGAAAGAATTCTGAGGAGCTTGCCGAAACGTTTCCCACTCCTGACACGGGGCTATGCCCATTGCCACCAGGCTACCCCTTCCTGCCCGGGCCCAGGGGCGCTGCAGTCACCTGTTGGGAAAATCTGCAAAATTGTTACTCCTTGCCCCCCTGGGTCACACATCCAGGTTATTCTGGGGTTGCATGGAGGCAATATGTGCAGGCAGGGATGAACGGTTCTGAGGGACTGGAAGAGCCCTGCCGGCGGGTCACAAAGCCCTGGCAGATCCAACCAATCACCTTCTTCTCATGGCTGACCAAAGACCTGACTCACGGGGAGGCTCAGACTCCCAAAGCTGAATTTAAAAAGTGGAGATGGGGCAGGTGGAGTAGTTCCGCGGCTGGTGGGGAACCAGCACACCTACATCTGGACGGTGTAGGTTCAGGTAGGGACTGGAGCTTCTCCAGGATTCTGTTCTCACAACACTTTTAGGTGAACCCTGCTGAGGTCCCAGCCACTGGAGTCCTGAACATGTCCTGCTGAACACGATCTAAACTCTGAAGAGGCAGATCTGGATAATGCTGCCATGCCCCTTGTAGCTGCTGTCCTGGGGAAGGAGTCCTTTGGGGAGTCCTGGCCAGATTGCTGTATCTGGTCATTACTCAAAGCGTTAATGGAAATCCAGGAGGGGAGTAAACAGAACTCCTCACTTGCTAAAATTAATCCATTTTTAGTAGGGTCCATGTCAGTGGGCAGGTAGAAAGTTAAACCTTTCTTTCCAAAGGTTCTCTACTGGACATCTTTAAGTTCCACAAACACCTACTTTTTAAGTCAACAGACTTCCACGATGGGAGCTGCCATCAAAACAAGGCTACCAGCAGCAGGTTCCTGGAGCTGTGCAGTGTGGGGAAGCGAGGCTTAATGGTAAAAGCTGCGGCTTGGCCATGGGCTCAGCCACCAACTGCCTGTGAGATTTTGAGCAAGTAGTTTGAAGTATCCAAGCCTCAGTTTTCAAGCCTGAAGAATCAGAATGATTCTCTTGAGCATGAGATTGCTGTGGGGTTAATGAGGGACCCCGTCTGTGGGAACCAGAGGTTAATCCTCTCCACTTTGGGGGCTGAACAACCTTCATGACAGGCAGAGGATGACAGATGTGTCTGACTCATGTTCTTCTTCCCAGCACCCTGGAAAGCTCCCCACAGAGTTCCGATCAGGGTTCTGAGCAGGGGGAGAGCAGGGGCAGGCGTGGCTTTTGGTTGTGGCCCTCCGGCAGCTGTGCTGGAGCTCTGGTGCCCATTTCTTTCCTTAATTAGTACTGGCTCAGGGCCCCGGACGCAATAAAATATTGCTGAATGAATGAATGAATGAATGGGAGAGGCTGAACTGCAGTTTGGGGTTTCAGGTGGCAGGTGGGCTCAGAAAGGGTGGTTTTCTGGCCACATTTCCTATCTGTTGACCCCAAGGAGCAGGAGAGTAGAAAGCTGGCTGCACCTGCTGGCCACACACAACCAGATGCAGCATGAAGCCCCTGGATGCTCAGCAAGAGATTGAAAAAGACCTTTTCCTCTGATACAAGGAAAAGAGAAACTATATAACATGGCTATATAGCTGCCAGACTCCTCAGAGCAGGGCTTTGGGGTGGTTCTGAGAACAGAACTTGGTACCTGCTGGGAGGATGCCCCAGTCGGACTGGCTCTCAGGCCAGCTCTGTGCACACCCCCGGGGAGGGGATTGCTGGCCCATCTGCGGCCTGAACATAAAGAGAGAGGGGGGCTGCAGCGGCTGCTGGGACATGTGGGGAAGAGAACATTTGTGTCTGCGGCCCTAGTGTGCCTGGTGTCTCCTTACTGATCCTTCATGCTTCAAAAGCAGTTCTGGTCTTGGGGGGCACATTCAAGCCATGTCACTTTATCTTCCTTTCAAATGATGTTTCTTCAGACCGTGTGGCTGACAGCTGTCACCTGGCCAAGTGGCATGTGCTCCCCTCCTCTGAAACTGGAGTCTATGAATCATTCAGCCGACTTTCCCTCAAGCCCAGGCCCAGCCCTTCTCTGCTCTCAGAGCCCCTCCCCCGCCGCAGCCAATCCACCAGTTTTATTTCCATGACTTTTTGACAGACTGCTCATTTAATACTCTAACCTTTCCACCAGCAAGTCTACCTAACAATGTCCAGAACAAACCTGCCAAGGTTCAACATTTGAGTCTCTGTCCTCTCTTGTGCAGACTGTCATTCTGCACGTCCCCGAGACTCGACTCTATCTGTCCCCCTGCAGGCGATGGTCGTTCCCCCTCAGTGGGGATGTGCACGGGAGGGGTACCTTCAGGCCTGCCCACCTTCCAATAGCTTCTCTCCTGGTCTGCCATGGTGGTTGAAGTTCCCACCATGAATGCTACTCTTGTGGATTATAGCATTTGTCTCCAAAAAGCCTTAGTTATCATCTCAGTTTCGAATATGAGGAGATGAAGGCTCTGGGTGCAGTGACTTGCTCAGACTCAAGATCAACCACTGGCAAGGCCAGAGCGTGAAGCCAGGCCATCTGCACCCAAACCCTGTGCTCCTCCCGCACCATGGCACCGGGGAAGGAAGAGCCACTTGATTAAATCCTCTGCACAGCTCTAGTGCAGGATGACTTGCTCTGATTTAGGCCGCTGAGCATTAAGAGAAAGGAAAGGAAAGGTCAAAGGGACGGGGTTGGAAGACCCTGCTATTGTAGCCCTTGGAACAGAGCCTGCCTCCTCTGGGTGGTTGCCTACCATTCTCTCAGGCGAGGTGAAGCAGCCCTTGGTTACAGGTGTAATCAACTTTAAGAGTTGTCTCAGACATTGTCTCTGCTGTATTTGGAGACAGCTGGTCCACTTAGGGCTAGATGCTTGGGCAAATGCTTTATATGCCTCCTCCACCCCCAGAAGCTGCTCTGATTTGAGTTGAGGCCTGAGTCAACCCCCAATACAGTAAGTCATCAGAAGTTGGACCCGTTGATGAGTTTAACTTATGGCTTTGGGGAATTGGGAGGTTGGTTTAGTTGAGTCCAGAATCTTAGAGTAGGCCTAATGCCCTAGGCCACTCCAGCTGGTTCAGTTCTCAGAGGACACCTGGGTCAGGAACAAGGACTCCACTCAAGCCTGTGCCCTGACACCACCAGGTTTTGACCAAACCAGGCTTCCTCTTTGAGGGACAAGGTCAAAGTTAGGGGCTCTCCCTTTTCTAAACTGAGCTAGGGAGAGAGAGATTTGGGGATGGGAGAAACTTCTTAAAGGAGTCTTTGCCCAGGACCTGGGTGCCACCTGCTGGCCATAATTTAGTTGTATTTATAGGGCCAAATCTGGGAGAAGAAAATTAAAAGGGCATCCTGCCCTCCCCATCATGATGAGGAATAAGGGAACTAGGAGGCTGGTTTCTTCGTGACCACCCCCCCCCCCAGCAAGTATGACTGAGAATCCTTGCAGAGACCCCCAAGTGTCTTAGATGAGTTCTCCTGAGCCAAAATGGACCTCAGCTGGGCCAGAGGGTAGCATCACCTGAAAGAACCAGAGCCAGTCGCAAGTGGAGACAAAGCTCTGCTCCACATTATCAACTGCCCACCCACACCCACCCCACCCTCCCACCCCGCTCCATGCGACCCACACCCACTTCCCCAAAAGCCCCACAGGAGGTAAAAGTCATAATTGGTGGTTCGGCCCTGAGAGGAGCCATTTTTTTCCAGCTTTCTCCTTACAGGCACTGTTGGCTCTTTGGGGACCCTAGATTCAGACTAATCAAAGGTGTGGAAAATGCCCTTCCATCATCAGGCATGGACAGAGCTGGGAATTTCTGGCCAAGCTGAGAAGATTTGGGCATTTTTCTAGTACCTGTGTAGCTTTTGGTGACTCTTAGGGCCCTGATAGCAAGGTCTTTAGTTGTGTCCTGGAAGGGAGACTGGAGATTTTTCATACTTACCAAGGAGGAAAATAGCCAACGCTGTACCCCAGGGAGGTCGCAAAACACCCCAGTATCCCAGCCTGTGCCATTGCAATGCAGGCCAGGCAATCCCAGCCAAGCACATGCATCAGATGAGGACTGTGGTTCTAATACCTTGTTGTGCACCAGGAGGATTTTTTAAATTATAAAGATATAAAATAAAATAACTATAAAATATATAGTTATACACACACATATATATAGATATAACACTAAATATATTATACAGTCAGCCCTCCATATTCGTGGGTTCCATAGTCATGAATTCAACCAACCATAGATGGAAAATATTTGAAAAAAAAAAATTCCAGGAAGTTCCAAAAAGTAAAACTTGAATTTGCCATGAGCCAGCAACTATTTACATAGTGTTTACATTGTATTAGGTATTATAAATACTCTAGAGATGACTTAAAGTACACAGGAGGGTGTGCATAGGTAATTTGCAAATACCATGCCATTTTACATAAGGGACTTGAGCATCCACAGATCTTGGTATCCAGGTATCCACGGTGGTCCTGGAACAAATCTCCCGTGGACACTGAGAGCCAACTATACTATGTATTATATATAAATAGATTGGTATATATCATATGTAGTGTATCATATATATTTATACATACTATATATGAATACTACATTATATATAAATATATATTAATGTATATTTATATAGTGTATTATATATAATTGCATATATACTATGTAATAATATACATGATGTGGTTATATATAATATTTAGAGAGGCTAGGGAACCGCAGGTAGGCTGCCCTCAGGTTGGAAGACCCTTGAAGCTCAAATGATTTCAGTCAAAAACTGGAGGACTAGTTTAGACTAGGACCAGTGCCTCTGCTTTTCTTCAATAATCAGCACTTGAAACTCATACACAGTAAACAGGAAAAAAATCCCTAAAGTGGCTCAGGAATTCCCAGGGCCAACCTAAGACCGCCCTATACCTCCCAGAACCACCCCTGACCAGCCCAGACTCTGTACCCCAGGAGTGCAGGGATAGAGCAGCCCCCAAGACCTCATGGAGAAATGAGTCCCCAAGCCTGTGGTAAGCCAGTATCCAGAATGGCTTGTCCCCTCTGCACTCAGATCCCACAGGCCTCTGCAGACCCCCGAAGGCCTGGCAGGTTCTGACCATTCTTATTGGGGCCGTTCAAATCCATTCTCCAGCTGTGCATGCTCTCTCCTTCCTGACTTTCTGTAGCACCTACCGTTCTCACCACACTTTGGGGCATTTGGTTATACTGTTCTGCTGTGTGTTGGTCTCCCCAGTGAGACTATAAACTCCTTGATGACAAGGGCAAATCTTTCTATTTCTCAGAGTCCCTAACTAAATACTCATCAAAATACAATGCACTTGCCTTGACCCTACCCATCTGCCTCTCTAATGAAGTCTGGTGTCCACGTGCCCCTGCCACGCCTGCTGAGGTTACTTTAGGTGAGTTCTCTGGAAATTAAGAAGCACTCTCCTAACTCTAGTCTCTGTGATTGTCATTCACTGAGAATTGATCTAGAACCCCAAAGTGAATGAAACAGCCTGGCCATTGAGTTTACAGTCAGGTGGAAGGGACAGACACACAAGTGATTTCAAGAGAATGTGATCAACGCCATGATTGAGTAAGCTCAGGGTGACAGAGAGACACAGATGAAGGCCATGTCTCCCTGCACAGGGGCTCAGAGAACGTGTCTTGGAGGCGATGGAGCCCAAGCTGAGTCCAGAAGGTTGAGTGGGGGAGGGAGGGTCCAGGTCAGAAGGTGATAAAAGATGGTTCAGAAAGAGGAGAAAAGGTGAGGAGGTGTCACTCAGTCATTCAACAAACTTACTGAATACCTTGCCTGTGACAGGCCTGGAAACACCACTACTGGCTTTGAGATGCTTACTGATGAGGGAGGCAGGCATTTCAGCAAGTCCAGTGGTTAGTGCAGGGTCAGGTTACAGGCCGGTGGCTCAAAACCACTGTGTAAGAAGGGACTCAAGTGCAGTCAAAATTACCCTCAGAAATCTCTGGAATTGTCAGCTCCTGAGTCCTTAGAAGCTCCCAAGATGATAATTTTTGTTTCTCTTGGCTTTTTGGCTCTGTCTGGCTTCCCTTTCCCTGGGCAATGAAGGACAAGGTCTATTTTTAAAAGGAGGAATGACTGAGAATAAACAAGAGGGTTTCTTGATTTTTCTTCAAAAAATGTATTGAAGTTAAATGTGCATCTAGCGAGGTTCCATTATATATACTTGGGGTGGGGCCATGGGGGAGCACAGCCTAGCAGATACCAACTGAGCCTCTTCTCTAAAGCAGCTTCTCTAATTTAACTGTGCCTGTAGACCCTCTTGGTCAAGTGCAGTTTCTGACTCAGTAGATCTGGGGCGAGGCTCAAGAATTAGAATTTCTAACTTGAAATTTCTAACAAGCTGATGCCCATAGAGCACCAAAGCTGCTCCAGGGACCACAGTTTGAGAACCTCTAGAGCAGAGAATGAGTGGACTTTGGGGGTGGCGGCCGCATTCCATGCAGAGGGTGAGTAGAGAGCTGCCCATGGCTCCCAGTTGGGGGATCAAAGTAGAAGACAGGGCTGGAGAGGGAGGGCTCATTGAAGAGCTTCGTAAGTGATGGGGAGGGGGTCACATTATAAGAGCAGATACCCACAGGGGACCGGGAAGTAGGCTGGGTGTATTCTTCCTTCAGGGAGACAATTTGCATATTAAACCTAAATATTCTTCACTCCAGAAATATGTACTCTCACAATTCTTGAAATACGCAGTCCTATTTCTCCATTTATGATAAAGACCTAGTTACAAGAAATATTTCCCTCTCTGTTAACAGTGCAAGTCAGTAATAACAACTGACACTTGACCTCTGCGTGGGGATGGGGGGAGGGTAAGGAGGCACTTACACCCACTGGCGGGGGGGGGGGGGGGGGAGGGGGGATGGGTGGCGTGGCCAGGACTGCTTTCACATAGATTCTGACCGCAGCAGCGTCAGGGATGGACTAGGGGGAGGGAGTGCCTGGGGGCTGGAAGGCCCCCTAGGAGGCTTCTGCTAGCCTTGGCTGGAGAGAATGGATGCAGAAACCCCGAGGCAGCAGGAGGCGGGGCGAAGAGCAGGGCACACTGGGAAGGCAGAGTAGCCGGGCTCACTGAATGATGGGCTCTGAGGATGAGGGGGAGTAGGCTGTCTGGGACGACCCCACAGGTTTCCAGCGTGGGTGACTGGGTGCCTGGTGGTGACATCCACTGGGATAATGAATACAAGAGCAGAAGCATGTATTGAGGGAAGTTTCTGGATAAGCGGAATTTAGGTGCCTGTGGATTGGCCAGCAGGCCACAGGGATTATAGGGTCTGAATTCAGAGCAGATGCGAAGATTAGTCAGCTTTCTAGAACCCCAATCTGGTAAAGTATTGTCTGCTTAAAATCCTCTAATGGCTTCCCTTGTTTAAACAGAGTCCAGACTCCTCCTCATGGTAACCAAAGCCCTCGCAACCAGCCCCTTCCAGTGCTGTTGCGCCACACCCCAACACAAACACCCGCTCCCCAGGCCTGCTGAACAGCTCCGAGTCCCGGAATAAGCCATGCCTTTGTTCTTGATAGTCCTGGGGCCTGCACTGCCCTTCTACCCCACCCCCTGTATGTTCAGAAAATTCCTACCCCTTTCAGGCTGCTCTGAAGTCTTCGCTGACCCTGTCAAGCAGAAGAGATCCCTCCCTTCTTTGTGCCGTCCCTGAACTTTGCATGTGCTGCTTTTCCTGCCCTGTCACTCCCTGCTGTGGGGATTTGCCTGTCTGTAAACTCCTCGGAGGCAGAGACCACGTCTGACTTCACCACTTCTTAGTGCAGGTCTGGCATATAGTAGACACTCACCAAATGTTTCAAGAGTGAATGAGTACCCCTTCTCCAAGAGGCAAACTGCTGGTCTGGAGGAAGATGCTTCTCGTTTCCCCAGAGACCCTCCAGCTCCCTCTCCTTCGGGCTCAGGAACAGCACAAGGCCCCCAGGGTCTTACCTTGCCTTTCTTCTTTCTTTGCAGCTGGGGTATGGCCGTCAATGTGTACTCCACGTCTGTGACCAGTGAGAATCTGAGTCGCCATGATATGCTCGCGTGGGTCAATGACTCCCTGCACCTCAACTATACCAAGATAGAGCAGCTCTGCTCAGGTGGGAGGCTGGGAATCGGGGGGAAGTGGGCCCTGCTGGGGGGGGAAAGGGGGGTAGGCAGGAGGCAGAACAGCCACCGCTGCAACGTAGCTTGTAACTGGGATTAAGGAGGAGCACTGCAGAGCCCTCAACTAGCCAAAGTGTTTGGAGTTGGAGTAAGGAAATAGGGGTCTACGTGGGATGGAAAGAGTAAAAAGCAAAGAGCAGGGGCTTCCCTGGTGGCACAGTGGTTAAGAATCCGCCTGCCAATGCAGGGGGACACGGGTTGGAGCCCTGGTCCGGGAAGATCCCACATGCCGCAGAGCAACTAAGCCCGTGCACCACAACTACTGCGCCTGCGCTCTAGAGCCCGCGAGCCTCAACTACGGAGCCCGCGTGCCACAACTACTGAAGCCTGTGCACCTAGAGCCCGTGCTCCGCAACAAGAGAAGCCACCACAATGAGAAGACCGTGCACCGCGACGAAGAGTAGCTCCCGCTCGCCACAACTAGAGAAAGCCCGCGCGTAGCAACAAAGACCCAATTCAGCCAAAAATAAATAAATAAAATTAATAAATTTATTTTAAAAAAACCCACAGCTTCCTAAGGAGAGGTTAGGTTACTCTTTTAAAAAAAAAAACGAAGAGCAGGAGAGGCACAGTAAAAGGCTGCAGAAGGGGAGCGGCAGTGGGGACAGGCAGTGAAGCCAGAGGTCACGTGTACCAGGTCCAGCCTAGCCACTCGGGTAGGGGGGGAGGGTCCAAATCTCAGCTCTTCTTGTACTGCAACCCTGGACAAGTCACCACACCTCTCTAGGTCTCAGTTTTCCCATCCATGAATGGAGATGACATCAGCTATCTAACCAGGGTTGCTGTTAGGATTAAAGCCCATACATGCAGTGTTTGATATGGTGCTGGTACATAATCGCATCACTGTATGGTAATTGCTCTCACTCTTGGGAAGTCTGGCCCCGGCTCTGGGAACAAAGAGAGAGAAGAGGAGACAGAGAGGTTTGGGGGAGTAGCGCCAGTTGGCCTGGGGAAGTGAAAACGAGCATCTTGTGTTTCTCCACAGGGGCAGCTTACTGCCAGTTCATGGACATGCTCTTCCCTGGCTGTGTGCACTTGAGGAAGGTGAAGTTCCAGGCCAAGCTAGAGCACGAATATATCCACAACTTCAAGGTGCTGCAAGCAGCATTCAAGAAGATGGGTGTTGATAAAGTAGGTGCCTGCGCTCTGAGGGGCCCCGAGGAGCTGTGTGACCCTGGGAAAGAAGATGGCCCGCCAGCCAGGGCAGCAGGGGCTGCTGGGGTCAATCCAGTTCTCACGCCTCTCTCCACCCCGACTCTCCAGGGGGAATGTTCCCCCAGCTCCAGGCTCAGTGGAAAACCCCACAGCTTTGGACATCCCATCCTGATGACATTCCTGTCCCTTTCTCCCCTCTGGACCCTACACCCCAGCACTTGAGCCTCGGTATATTGCTCCTATTAAGTTCCTCCTCTGTAGGGCCCAAGAAAAGCCTCTTGGCTCACTCTACTGCCTCAACGGCCCAGGACCCTGGTTCCAGCAGCCCTCACCCCACATGCAGGCGCAGCACCAAGGGATGTCTCCCCACACACTTCCTCCTGTGCCTGGAGGAAAGGGCCTGCGGCCTACCCACCTGCTCTGGTGGCACGGGAGGGGGGCCCGGGGGAGAAGGGGGAGGATGCTGCAGCCCAGGGGCTGGCTTTCCTGAGAGCAGTGGCCCTCTCACAGAGAAAGGCAGCCCTGCAGCAGCAGGAGGTTAAAGTTCTCTGCTTCTGTGGTCTATTTCAGATCATTCCTGTAGAGAAATTAGTGAAAGGAAAATTCCAAGATAATTTTGAGTTTATTCAGTGGTTTAAGAAATTCTTTGACGCAAACTATGATGGAAAGGATTACAACCCTCTGCTGGCGCGGCAGGGCCAGGACGTAGCACCACCTCCTAACCCAGGTGATCAGATCTTCAACAAATCCAAGAAACTCATTGGCACAGCAGGTAATGTGCCCGAGCTGGGGGAGGGAGTGTGGGGGGCCGGGCCGGAAGGGCTCTACAGCCAGGAGCGGCCCCTGGGCCACCGGCCCGGCCCTGCCAGCCTAGAGGAGACTGTTGTCACGGAGTTCAGATGACGCCGCCTGCTGCCTGCTTAGACCGGGGGGAGTCACAGTAGGGAGGAGAGGGCTCCAGAGGCTGCCACAGAAGGAGAGCCACCAGCACCAGCCAGGGTGGCAGCTGGTGATGGGAGGCCCCGGGGCACCTCCCTCTGTAGCCCGAGCCAACTCCTGTGCCTCGAGATGATGGGGCAGCCCCTGGCTTGGTTCCTCTGTCCAGGTCCATCCAGGCCAAGGGCCTGGGCCGGCACTACAGACTCTTCTTGCCCTCTGCCCACTTGATTCCCCGGGGATGGGAGTTGGCCCAGCTTGACCATATCTTCCCCCATTTCCAAAATCCCACAGCCCTAAGTCCTCAAGAGATGAGTCTCTGGCAACGAGGCTTTGTCTGGGTTCCAGAGGAGAAGGGGAAAAAGCAACAGGGCCTCTGGGGGATGGGAAGGTTGGCGAGAGAAGAGGAGCAGCCCCGCACGCGTCTGAACCCGTCATAGCAGAGCGGCTCCTCTGTGTGTGCTGCTGCCCGCCGGGGCCTGCCCCCACTCCCCTGCTTGCTTTGCATTAGAAGCTCTGTCCTGGGAGCCGCCATAGCTGGAAAATAAGTGGCCACGGCATGCTGGGTGGGCAGGGGAGGAGTGGGGTCCCTGAATCAGGCCCAGCAGAGGGCCCAGAGACCATCCTGAGGCAGGGGGCCCAGAGGGGCAGGGCCAGGCTTCTGCGGTCTCCTCCAGAAGTCACCCCCGGGGAGGATGGCTGTGGGCTGGGGTACCTGTTAGCAAAGACCCAGTGAGACCCTGTGCCAGCTGCTTTTCCCCAGGCCCCAGCTGTCAGTACAAGAGGGCCCTCAACCCTCCAGCCCCACTCCCCAAATTCGCCACCCCAGTTCCCTCCTCTCCCCCTCAGGCCAGCTCTCCTCCCTGCCTACACCTTACACTTTCTTTAGTTCCCTGTAGCCCCTGCTCTCCCAGGCTTGCCAGAGGGCTGCCCCGCTGCTGTGGTGTCACGTGTGGCCGTGGCTTGAGGCCTAGCTGTAGATGCCCATCCTGAGAGGGAGAGGAGGGGAGGGCGAGAGTGCCTGCCTTTCGCATGGGCCTGCCCCGCAGTCACACCAGGCTGTCTCGTGCCACGTGAGCTGTGGGCTCACGCAGCCCCGATCTGACTTTTCTCCTCTGGGCAGTTCCACAGAGGACGTCCCCCACAGGCCCCAAAAATATGCAGACCTCCGGCCGGCTGAGCAACGTGGCTCCGCCCTGCATCCTCCGGAAGAATCCTCCATCAGCCCGAAATGGTGGCCATGAGACCGATGCCCAGATTCTTGAACTCAACCAGCAGGTGAGTGGCGTGGACACTGGCAGCTGAGAAAGCCCCGCCACAAAAGCCAGGCCCCCGGGGCGTCAGGGCGGGAAGGGAGTCCGAGGCAGGGGTCTCTGGCTTGAACACCACCTTCTCCCCGAGCAGCTATTGGATTTGAAGCTGACAGTGGATGGGCTGGAGAAGGAGCGCGACTTCTACTTCAGCAAGCTTCGAGACATTGAGCTCATCTGCCAGGAACACGAAAGTGAGAACAGCCCTGTCATCTCGGGCATCATCGGCATTCTCTACGCCACCGAGGTGAGCCCTGCCAGCGCCTGCTGAGCCTCGCGCATTCCCGCCGGGCCCTCAGACCAGAAGGGGCCTGGGAGAACGTGGGCCGATGAGGGCAGCCCGCTGAAGTCACCAGCCCAGGGTCTCACAGGGCGTGAGCAGGGGAAGTAGGACAAGAACCTGGGCCCTGGCTCCCAAGCTACCCTCAGGAGTCCGCACCCTCAGCCTGCCTGCCTGCCTCACCACCTCTCTCCCTCCCGCCCTCCAGGAAGGATTTGCACCCCCGGAGGACGATGAGATTGAGGAACACCAACAGGAAGACCAGGACGAGTACTGAGGGCGGCTCCAGCCCTGGCTGACCGCACGGCTGCCGTGTCACCCCGCTCCCATGCCCACATTATAATCCTTTCCTGACAGCCAGCTGGCCGGGTGCTTTGTGTCAGTGCCGTGGCCCTGGGGAGCCTGGCGAGCAGGGCTTGGGGGGTGGGGCAGGCGAGCAGGCAGAGGCCCCTCCTCCTGTGGCAGAGGCCCAGTTGGGCGGGATCCCTGCCCACTCCCCACCCCTATTTATTTCCGTGGTCTCTATGCTGTGTCGGCCAACACTTCCCAGGGGGCTGCTGCCACCCACCCCAGCCAGCCGCCTGCTCCCCTGACAGCCAGCAGCTGTATATTTGACAAAGTCATTGGTATATTTTTACTTACTGGATTTTCCTTGCACTTTACCTGTTCTTTTCCCAGGGCTGACAGCACGGGCTCCGGGGCAGCGTGTCTGGCTTGGCCTCCCTTCCCCGTTGCCAGGGCTGTGGCAGGACTCACCGATTCTTATTTATTTTGTCTTTTGACTTCCCAGTAGTTGAGGGAAAGGCTGATGTCAGGAGAGGGATAGGGTGACTGAGGAGGGGGTGCCTTAGGCCCCGGTGGTCAGGGAGAGTGAGGGGAGCACGTGAGGGATGAAAATGACCTCCTGGCACCAGGCTCGCCCACCCTCGGCCCCCTGCCCCCAGCACCGAAGCCCAGCACTGCCCCGAGGCCCCCAGCTACTCCCCCTGCAGCTTGGTTCATACCACACATGCTCTGCCTGGACCCTCCTGTGCGTCTGCCTCCCCTCTGCCCGCCTCCCCAACCCCTGCCCCTCGGGCCACCCAGCCTGCATATGTGTTCACTTTTATTTAAATAAACTTGTGTGGTAAAAGTCCATACCATATCTCCCTCAACCGAGCCACAGCCTGGCTCTCAGTGCTCTTCTCCTGAGCAACCCCGTCTCCAGAGGCGATGGCCATGGAGCACAGCACCCCTGCCGTCCTCCCTCGGGCCCAGAAACCACCACTGGCTTAGCCTCAAGCGCCCAGCTCTGACCTAGCCCCCATCTCCCAACGCTGATTCCCCGGGCTTTAAGGGCTTGCCATTTCCCTGAAGAGGAACAAAGTTCAGGGCCATGGCTGTGATGATGGGCAGCCCAGTAAAGCAGCTGTGGGGTAACAGGCGGTCCTGGCTGAGAGGTGCTTTGTTTCAGTCCCCTTTGGGCCAGTATGACTGCATATTGTCCCCCACCCTTGTCAAAGCTCATACGCCCCACAACAGTGATCCAGCCGCGGACAAGGGCTCACGTGACAGAGCTGAGTGGGCTACAAAGAGCAACGGCTCTAAGAACTGAAGCCCAGAAGGAAAGCAATGTCCAAGGGGTTCCTTCCACAGAACAGGCTCTAACGGGAGCCGGGAGCCGGGAACTCTGTCACATCCTCCGCACAGCCCTGCAATCCTGGTGTGTGCCGGCCAAGGGCCATGATAACCAGTGTCCTGGAGGCCCCGAGGGCGTTGAAATGCATGTGGATACCGGGCCCATTCAAACAGAGCCTTGGCTGCCATCTAGAACAGTCCCTCATTTACTGATGAAAGGACTGAGAACAACATGTGACATGACTTGCTCAAGGTGGTAAAAAACTAGACTAGAATTGAGACCTCCTGACTCAGGGTTCAGGGCTCATTCCCAAAGACCACAGAGGTGTGACCTCCAGAACGTTCCTCTAGCTTCAGACTAGCCCTGGTAGTTGTTTCCTTGCCATCCCGAGTATGCCTGAGATACTACGGGGATTGTGTTCCTTCCATGGCCCTGCTCCGTGACCCTCCTTCCAGACTGCCACCATTTCTCAGATGACTCCAGTTATAAGCCTGAAATAAGCAAACCGTGTCTCTTCGTTCCTCATTCACTTCACTTCCTCCATTTGACTCCCACCCCCACGCACAGAGACTTCTGATCTTATTCTGTTTTTCTTCTCCAACAAGTTCCCTGCCTGCATTTATTTATCATTATGATTTTTAATTCCTGTGCCTAAGTTTAAAAGGCTTTTCCCCCTACCGTTCCAGGTAGATATAGTAAAAGGATAAGGTAGTTTCTCTGCGTTGCCCAGTGTTCATTTTCAGGCCGAGACCTCACCCTGCTGGTTAAGTGGGTGTGGTAGACAGAATAACACCTCCCCCCCGAGATGTCCACGTCATAATCCCCAGGACCTATGGATATGTTAGGTTACATGGTGAAGGGGAATTAAGCTGCAGATGGAATTAAATTGCTAATCAGTTGACCTTAAAATAGGGAGAGTATCCTGGATTATCCAGGTGGGCCCAGTGTAATTGCAAGGGTCCACAAAATTGGGGCAGGGGGCAGGAGGTCAGAGTGATGCAATCTGAGGAGGACTTGACCCGCTGTTGCTGACTTTGAAGATGGAAGGGAGCTATGAGCGAAGGAATTCGGTCAGCCTCTAGAGGCTGGGAAAGGCAAGGAAACAGCTTCTCCCCTAGAGCCTCCACAATGGACCACTGCCCTGCAGACACCATATTTAGCCCAGTGAGACCCTGACAGACTTCCCCTTCCAGAACTGTAAGATTAGAAGTTTGTGTTGTTTTAAGCCAGTAAGTTTGTGGCAATTTGTTACAGCAGCAATAGGAAACTAATACAGTGGGTCAAACTGCTTCAGCGAGCTCACTCTTCTTCTCGCCTCCACACTGGACACCCACCCGTCCTCCTCGTTTGATTCTTCCGTCAAACCCCATGGGTACCTGCCTAAGCCCACCTCCATGGCTAGTGTCTAAGGCTGCTCTTTGAACACCCAGAGCTCAAGGATGTGAAGCCACTGCCTCCTTCCCAATGTCTGCAGCATTTAAGATGGTGAACCATAATTTTCTGTTTACATAGTTGTCTCCCACACAAGCTTCGAGTTCCTCTCAAGCAAGTGAGGTGTGTCCTCTAGCTCCACCTAGCACTGTGCTAGGTGCTTAGGTAGAGAAGAAGGTGCTTTGGAAATGCTACTGGATAAGTAAGTGAATGACTTCTATCCCTTAGATGCCAAGTTACAACAGATGACCTGCCAGACTATTCTAAGGAAAGATAGGAAATAAAGCCCCTCCCTTTCTATATATTTCCACCATGGAGCACCCCCCTTCTTTGCCTCTATGGAAAGCCTGTTTTTTTTCTGTTCCAAAAACAGTGTCTCTTCTGTGACCATACATGTGACACAGAAAAGGTAGAACAAAGAGAAGACAGTGTCTGAGTAGAGCTAAACCAATGATCTGAAACAAATGAATTGATTAATCATCAGCTCAAGTATGTTCCTTGCCAAAAGCACTGCATCTCAGAGGCAAAGTCTGCTATGGTCAGGCCTGAAGGGGCTGGAGGGCAGGCAGAAGGAGGCAGCAAGAGCCGGTTACATCCCCCTTCCTGCCTTTCCCCCACCAAATCCCATCCTTCACATATCCCCATTTAGCTTTCCAAAAGCAGACGTGCCACTTTCCTACTGGCTTCCCAGGGTCTGGAGGGCAAAGTCCGAATTTGGCAGGCAAGGCCCATGGCATATGGGCTCCGATCCCTTTCCAACTGCATCCCCTCCAAAATCCCTTAAGCACTGTCACATTTGAACTACTTCCAGTCTCCCAGCCTTGCCTCGCTGTGTCCCACCTCTAGGACTCTGCTTAAATCAATAAATCCATACAACTGGCCTGTTCTCTCCACTTGTCCTAATCCCCAGCCAATGAAAATTTGCCCATTCCTCAGGACCCATCTCAAGAGCCATCTCCTTCAAGAAGCCTTCTCTAATCTCCTTCCTAAAGGAATTCATCACTCCCGAAGCTATTCGTCCTGTGGGAAACTGAACTCTATCAGTTCTTACTATAAGGGCTTGCCTGTCTTGTTCCTCAGTATGGCAGGTGTGAATCTCGTCCTCAAATGTAGGAGTGTACGTGAAATAGCACAGTTCCTTAATCGTGATAGACCCCTTCCAGTTCACCTTCGCTCATCCTCCCCTGCTGGGATGCTTCAAGTTTTGAGGTCTCACGTGATACTACAAGCCTGGCAGAAGGCCCTCGGGAAATAGTGGATGTCTGAGCGGTAACCTGTTTGAGTGGTTCCCCGGGTCTGCAGCTCTCGATCCCTTCCCTGCCACATCTGGGACTTGGGAGTGACTCTTGTGGTGGGAGTCAGAGTCTTTTCTTTCCCATTGCCTGGAAGGGGAAACCCAGCGCTGGCTGTACCAGGGCCCCAGACTTTTCTGTGCCTCCTACCAGAAGGACTCTCCGCTCTCCACTTCCTGCCTTCCAAATACTGCCTCTTCCCTCAAGCTCCATCCTCTTCCTTGTTCCTTCAGAACAGATTTTTATAGCTCATTAAACCCAAAGTTTAATCACTAGCAACAGAAGAACTAGCACTTTCCTACAAGGAAGGAAGCATTTAATCTTTAAACTCTCCTGGGAGATGAGGAGAACTATTTTCATTCCATCCTTCTTGCACAACTAGAAAGGAAAGAAAAACAGAAACACTTAGATTTCCACCAAGTCACCCAATGCCTTCACATTTTGCTCAATAAAAGCTGTCTGAATGCAAAAGCCTCTCATCTCAACATCTTTGCCTGGCTGTTTTTTTGCTGCGAAAAGGCCCCGACGCCGACCCGACCCCTGGAGTGGGAAAACCAGGCAAACATGAAAGACTACAAGTCCCAGGCTGCCTTGCGGGTGGCGTCACGCGCCGTGAGGCCCTGCGAGGAGACGTGGCAGAGCGCTGCGCGTCCGCGCCGGACCGGAAAGCCCAGGGAGGTGGCCGTGGCGGGAGGGTTGGAGCCATGTCGGCCAGGACGGCGGGTGGGGGGCGCTGGGAGGTGGTGAAGAAGGGGCGGCGGCCTGGGGCTGGCGGCAGTGGTAAAGGCGGCGGAGGGGACCGCCGGGCGCTCGGGGAGGCGAACGGCGTGTGGAAGTACGACCTGACCCGTGAGTACCCACCCGGCCCGCCGCGCCTGCCGCCGCCGCCCAGCCCCGGGCCTGCCCCCGCGGGTGGTAGCGAGCAGCTACCCGAGCCCAGAGGGTCAAAACACCCCCGGGCTCCGGGAGGCTCGAGCTCTCCTGCCGATCGGAACCTCCCAGTTCAGCCGGCGCTACCCTGGCGTTGCCTATTTTGAGCCTCACGGGAGGTAGACAGCGCGAGGGAAGTCGCTGTCCTTACCTCTCAAATGAGTAAACTGAGGCCCAGCGAAGTTAGATGCCTTGTCCAGGATCACATGTCAGAGGGGACCGGGATTCCGGTCTTCGGACGCTCAGCTGACTGCACATACGCCCTACCAGCTATTCCCGGGCCCTGGCCTGGCCTCTCCGGGCAGGTGTCCGAGGGGTGCGAAGAGGCATCCTGGTTCATCATACACGGTGCCCCCGCCTTAAGTAACCAGCAGGTCGGGGGTGGGCGTGGGGACTGGGACGCACACGAGGCCCTGCACTGGGAGAAATGACCCACCACGCACTGTCCACACCCACCAAGTATTATTCTAAGTGGTGCCGGTTTCCTCAAAGCCTCCTGGAGGAGTGGAGAAAGCTTGCCACTTGTTGATTATAGAGTTGTCACATCTGAACCAAAAGGAACTGGGGTAGAACCAAGATGGAAAAATCCTGACCTCCCAGACTAGTAGCCATTCAACAAAGAAGCCAGCCCTCTGTATCCCACCCCCGGCCACCGATTCTCACATACTCTGATTTCCTAATAAAGAAACGCCTCATCTTTGTGAAAGAGCCCATGAACTCACGAGCTGTGATTACTGAAGAAGCAGCCAGGAGCGCTCCCTGCCCTGCTCCTTAAGCAGGACAGCAAGAAGGGGCTTTGAGGCAGGATCCTCCCTGGAGATGAATTAGGTGACAGTGTGGAGGAAGGGACCACTGTTCCTGTGAGGCCCTCCTGACTCAGGGCTGCCCCCCTTTCTCTGCCTGTCATTACCCCAGCTCCAATCCAGACGACAAGCACCCTGTATGAACGGGGCTTTGAGAAAATCATGAAGCGGCAGAATAAGGAGCAGGTTCCACCCCCTGCTGTGGAGCCTAAGAAACCGGGCAACAAGAAGCAGACTAAGAAGGTGGCCACGCTCACCAACCAGAACCAGAAGCAGGGCCGCTTTCGCAGCCTGGAGGAGGCACTGAAAGCTGTGAGTGTGTCTAGACTTTAGGCAGGGCGAGAATGAGGACTCGAGGAGTAGAGAAAATGAGAGGAGCGGGAGGGCGACAGGCGGCTGAGGGACCTGTGGAATGTGGGACATGGCTGGCTGAGAGGAGGCGTTCAGGAAAGGATGGAAACCCCACGGGGTACAGTGTTTGCACTTAGGATGGAAAGGAAATACGTTTATAGAGAAACATAGATTAGTGAGAGGAGAGCCTTGAAAATCCAGAGATACAGGGAGGATTTAGAAAAACGGCTTGTGGTGCCTCTCCACAAGGAAGGAGTGATCTTTCATTTTCCATCTAGTCTTCTGTTTTTCCCCTTGAACATGTGAAGGGCCCAAGAGTATTAGTCCTTGAGATCAGCAATTGCATCTGTCATGTTCTCTGTTTCCTAAAGATCTGGATTCAGCAAAAGTGTGGCATTCCACATACTTTCGTTTAAAAGCAGAAACCCTTTGTTCTTCCTACCACCACCTAGTTCAACCATTTTCCCACCTCTACCCCATTACTCTGTACCCACAACTCACCATGAGGGGCCTGTGTCCCTGGCAGCTGGACCTGGCAGCTCTGCAGAAGGAACTGGACAAGAGCCAAAGCGTGTTCTCTGGGAACCCATCTGTGTGGTTGAAGGACCTGGCCAGCTATCTCAACTACAAGCTCCAAGTACCTCCAAGTGAACCCACACTAAGCCAGCATACTCACGGTTAGTTCTCGAGACAAGTTCAAGAAAATTCTGAAAGGGCTGTGCGTAAGCACATTACTTAGTAACTGAGCCCAATGCCCCCTACTGCATTGATTTACATGGGTGATTTCAGCTGTTCTCAAATCATCATGGCTTAAAAGTTTCCGGACCTCCTTGAAATAGGGAGGATGCCAGCCACAGTGCAGTGACCTCTGCGTCCACTTACCGTTCTCAGGGGGCAAACCAGAGCTCTCAGAGCCGGCAGAGGCTTCTGGTCCTAGCACTCATATGAGGCCTGTCGGCCGCAGATTATCCCTACAGCCTGGTGAGCCGGGAGCTGCGTGGGATCATCCGAGGGCTACTGGCGAAGGCAGCGGAGTCTCTGGAGCTCTTTTTTGACCACTGTCTATTCACCATGCTACAAGAGCTGGATAAGACGCCAGGTGAGAGGGGCCCGTGAGGAATAGCCCAGTCCCATCTGGGGAGCCTACCCCCTTTTTCCTGCTTCGAGAGTAGCTGGGTGGTTCCGTTTCAGCAGAGAAACGTGCTAACCTCAACACTCTTTTGGAAAAGGAGGAGGATGTAAGGACTCTCTGGGCCTGGGTTCTGGGCTCTCAGCTGTCAAAAGGGAGGTTACAGGTTTGGGATGCTGATTAGTATATGTAGGTCTGAGAATGTATATCTCTCCAGGGGAGTCACTACATGGTTACCGCATCTGTATCCAGGCCATTCTGCAGGACAAGCCCAAGATCGCCACCATGAACCTGGGCAAGGTGAGCTCAGGGTCGTGGTGGGGACATCGGGAGGCTAGGACTGGGGAGGCTGGGTGGAATCTACACTGTTAGACCCAATTAAGGGATAGTGGGAGGTCCTGTAAGACAAATGATCACAGCTAACACTGTTAGCGCTTACTGTGTCTACTTTGTACATTATATGAGGTAGGTACTGCTGTTATTCCCATTTTGTAGATGAGAAGATTGAGCCACAGAGGGGTTCAGTAACTTTCATAGAGTTGGTCAACTAGTAAGTGGCAAGTATGGGTGAAGGCCACAGCCTGGTGCCGGAGCCTGTGCTCTGAATCACTCCACCACGCTACCATGTGCTGCACTGTCCCTCAGCCTGTCCCTCCTCTCCCAGTTGACACCTCTCTTCCTCCCTGGCTTTGGGGGTGCTCCTGGTGCTCTGCCCTATCCCAACCTGTCTCCCCCACCGGTCTCCTCAGTTCCTGGAACTGCTGAGGTCCCACCAGAGCCGACCAGCAAAGTGTCTGACCATCATGTGGGCCCTGGGTCAAGCAGGTTTTGCCAATCTCACCGAGGGACTGAGAGGTAACGAGGAAGTGAGGAAGGAAGAGGGAGGTTTGGGGGCCAGGAAGTTGCTCTTTAATGTTCCCAGTGGATCCAGGCCTGAGGCTTCCTCCCTGACCTTTGTCTCCGCAGTGTGGCTGGGGATCATGCTGCCTGTGCTGGGCATCAAGTCTCTGTCTCCCTTCGCCATTGCCTACCTGGATCGGCTGCTCCTGTGAGTAACGGCAGGGAACAGCGAGGCCGAGGCCCAGGGCCTTTTCCAGTGGCTATTTCAGCAAAATGGCATGCTGTGATCCTGGTTTCCGTAGATGTGAGGAAAATCAGGACCAGCTCCTCCCAACTCAGAATGTGATGGTGAAGAAGGAAAGGGAGAGAGCCAGGAAGGGGAGGGGGATGCGGTAGAGAGTATGCCCTTTTTCTTAGATGTTATTCTTAGCTGGGTCCATGGCCCAGGCAGGTGGTCCCCAACAAGCCTGTTTCTTTCTTCCCCCACAGGATGCACCCCAACCTCACCAAGGGCTTTGGCATGATTGGCCCCAAGGACTTATTCCCACTTCTGGACTTTGCCTATATGCCCAACAACTCCCTGACTCCCAGGTAAGGCTGCCCTGGGGCACACCTGCTGTGAAGGATCCCAGCAGAGGGTTAGGAGCGGACAGTATATGTCCCTTCCCCTCCAGCCACTCTAGATCTGAGATTATCAACCTGCAAGTACAAGGGATCATTGAACCCCTGGAATTATATGGGCCCTCAAATGTGATTGGCATGTGGGCATTTTCCTGGGGAGGGGACCCATGACTCTGAGCAGATTTTCCAAGAAGTCTCCGAGTCTAGAAAAATGCGGGACCATCACAAGGCCCTTCATGACCGCCCGCCTTGGGCAGGGTGTGGGCTCTGAGGCAGGCAGAAGGGACACAGCGCACAAATCCATTTAGAGCTTGTGCCTGGCTCTCCTCTCAACCCCCTCCACAGCCTGCAGGAGCAGCTGTGTCAGCTCTACCCGCGACTGAAGGTGCTGGCATTTGGGGCAAAGCCGGAATCCACCCTGCATACCTACTTCCCCTCCTTCCTGTCCAGAGCCACCCCTAGCTGCCCTCCGGAGATGAAGAAAGAGGTGAGGAAATGGTGGGAGGCTCCTTTTTCCTTCCCAGGGGTCTGCTACAGAGGTCCTTATCTGCTGACAAAGGCCCTGCTTCAGGGAGCCCGTTTTCTGGGCATCCCCTTAGCTCACTCCTGACAGCCGCCTGCCCGGCTCTCTTATGCTCTGCCCTCAGAAGAACGGAGCTGAAAAGAGGCACATTCAGGTCTGGCCGGTCTCTGATATCCTGCCCCTTGCAGACAAGTGAGCTTCGAGCTCAGGAGCCCTGGCCTCCCCCTTTACAGCCTCTCGGAGAGTTTTGGGGTATGGGCACAGTTTCTCCACCCTTTAGCGTGGATGTGTTGCCCGGAGGGCCTCACTTAGGAGAGAGGGATTACCTCCCGGCAGTGTCTCCCTTGTCCTGTCCCCGGTGCAGCTCCTGAGCAGCCTGACCGAGTGCCTGGCGGTGGACCCCTTCAGCACCGGCGTCTGGAGGCAGCTATACCCCAAGCACGCGTCACAGTCCAGGCAGGTGGGGGTGGGCGGGTCCCCTGCCCCGATGCACACAGAGAAGCCTTAACGCACGCCTCCTGCTGTGTCCCTGTCCTAGAAGCAGAAGGGGGACGTTTGTCACTGTTGTTCAGGCTCATGCCCCTCAAGTTCAGTGGGAACGTTGCTGGGAGGCCTCTAGGAAGCTGCTCCTCTGCGGGGGCGGGGGTGGTGGTGGATATCTTTCAGCCTGAAGGAGCGGGGCCTCGTGGAGGACAGGGGGATGGAAGGGGCCAAGTGGGCCTCCTGATTGGAAGGGGTTGTGCTTTCCCCACAGCCTGCTGCTGGAGCACTTGCTCAGGTCCTGGGAGCGGATTCCCAAGAAGGTAAGGAGCTGGGAGGACGTGGCAGGCTGAGCCTCATCTGAGTTCTGGGTTCATACCCCTCAGCCACTGTCCCCCTTTCTGAGAAGGTGCTCTGTTAGCACATCTGGCATGGAAAACGAAGCAGAATGGAGGCTCAGGGTTCCCTCCTGGGCCAAATCTTACGACCTCAGCCTAAATTTTCTTACCCTATAGACACAGAAGTCTTTGCAAGAAACCATTCAGTCCTTCAAGCTTACCAACCAGGATCTGCTAGGGAAGGGCAGCTGCAGCAACCAGGATGTCATCGCCTGTGACGCGGCCTGCAAGGTGCCAGCGCCCAGCCCTCCGCCAGCCCCACAAGCTGTTCTGCGTCGCTGTCTCAGCACACCCTGGGGTGGGCCTGTGTCCCATTCCTGCCCCACCTGTCCCTGGAGCCCGCACTACCTCCTGGGTAATGTGAGGGCCTGATCCTCTCTCTGGAAGGCCTAGCTCGAGGCCTGCCTTACGAGGCAAGGAGCAGCCCCTCTCCCTTCTGACCACTGCTCCCTACCCCTTCTCCTAGAGTCTGTTGCAGCAGGCACGGGGCTTCTGGCTGCCCTGGACGCGGCTACTCATGTTGGTGCTGGTCTTTGCCATAGGTTTCCTGTGCCATGACTTGTGGTCACACAGCTCTTTCCAGGGTAAGCAGGGATTGGCAGGCAAGGGAGATAGCCTGGGGCTCTCTATGGGGACACAGAGCTGGATGTAGCACTCCCCGCCCCCAACACAATCCAGAACAAACACTTTTCCGACATGTTTCTGTCACACCTCAGATCAGACAGGTGCTTTGCAGTATAGAAATGCTTGCATATTCATGGTCTCATTTAAGTAGATGTTATCTTGTTTTTTAACTTCTGAGGAAATTGAGGCTCAGAAAGATTTACCAATTAGCTAAAATACAGCTAGGAAATAGAAGGGCCGACCCTCAAACCTGAGGCTTCTTGACGCCTAAGCCCAGGGCTCCACCTGGCTGCACCCTTCTTGCTCCCCTGGCCTGCATCCTCCCTCCGTGTGTGCTCCAGAGCAGACTGGAGGCAGCTCTGCAGCCCCAGGAGCACACTGAGTTCTGCCCCATCCCTCACTGGGTCTGCTCTGGGGCCTGTAGTGTCTGTCTCTCCGGTCCCTTCCCCGCTCACCTCCCAGCTCACCCGAGGCCCCCTTTTCTCAGCCTCCCTTTCTGGCCGGTTGCTTCATTCATCTGGTGTCTTGCCTGCTGTCCAACAAGCATGTACCAAGATCTACTCCTACAGCCTGCAAGGCTACAGGTGAGCACCTCCTGGGGAGGGGTGGGCTGGGAGAGAGAGGGCTTGCGTGTTCAGGCATTGACAATCAGTGGGAAGTGATGGTGGTTTTCCTTTCCCAAGGCCTCCTTTGCCCCAGCTGTTCTTGGGCCAAATTGCCTGGGAAAACTCAGAGACCTCCTTCCTCCCTGTGTCTTCTCCTACAGCTGGCTGGAGGAGACATTGCCGGCCTGGGGCTCCCACTTGCTGACCATGGTGAGGCCCAGCTTGCAGCTGGCCTGGGCCCACACCAATGCCACAGTCAGCTTCCTTTCTGCCCACTGTGCCTCCCACCTTGCCTGGTTGGGTGACAGCCTCACCAGCCTTTCCCAGAGGGTAAGCCAGAGCCAGGGAGGTCAGAGAAGGCTGCTCTCGCCAGGGGCTGAGTTCTTGGGAAGGTGCAGCCCCGTGTGGACTGCATTCCCTGGCCACTCTAATCCCGTCCATTCTCCGCGGTCCAGCTACAGATCCAGCTCCCTGATGCCCTGAACCAGCTGCTCCATTCTCTGAGGGAGCTGCTCCTGTTTCTTTACCAGAGCGTCCTGCTGCCCACGTGGCACATGCTGCTTGAGGCCCTGGCCCGCGTCCAGGAGCACTGCCATGAGGCGTGCAGGTGAGACCCTTGCCCAGGGCACCAGCAGGAGGCCCGTGGCCACACGCCCTTTCTCCAGGGACAAGGCTCCTCTGTTGAGTCTCTCGCTCTGCCCTGGCCCCTGCTCCTCCCTTGGCCACTTTGGGATGCGGGTTGTGAGTGTGAGCTACAGCCCTGTGACTTGACACAGCTGCACATCACTGCTTTCCAACCTCCACAAATGTTCTGCTTTCCTCCCAGAGGTGGGGTGACCTGGGACTGCGTGAAGACACAGCTCAGTGAGGCTGCCCACCGGACCTGGCTCTGCCTACAGGACACCACAGTGGCCTTCTTGGACTGGGCATTTGCCATGCTATCCCAGCAGTAGGCCCTGCCTCCCTGGCTGCTGGGTTCTGTCCGGAGCAGACCATCTGAGACTGCTGGCGGGGAGAGGGTGGCAGTTCTGCATGGGAGTCTTTGTTACGTGGTGCCTAAGTTCTGTCTCCTAGGCGAGTGGTTGGCTGCCTGCGCCTCAGTTCTTCCACTTTGGCAGCAGCTGAGCCCGGGGGTATCTCAGCCTCCTACCTGCGATTCCACCGAGCACTGCTCTGCCCGATTGCACCGAGCTCCCAGCCTCTGTCCTCGGGCTGGTAGCCTCTCTTGCCTCCTCTCTTGTCTCCTGCTCTCCACTTCCTTCTTTGTCATTCCTGAAGCCTCAAACAGCTCACCTCCAAAAAGGTGGGACTCCAGCAAGTGGTTTCTGCCTTCTTCAGACAAATGATTCCCAGACTTCAGCCGCAGCAGAAAAAAGAAAGGGACCTCCGGAAGAACCCAGAAGAATATAGCACCTCAGTGGGTGGCAGCAGCTTCGCCTCTACCCACACCCTGGGTGTGGCTGTCAGTGGACATGGAGGCCTGGGTGGAAAGGCCTCTCACCTCAAAATGCTCAGCTTAGGTCCTTCAAGGCCCCTCGCTGCCCCTTCCACTGTGGTCCTACTTCCTCACTCTCCATTCCCCTTCAGTGCTGGGGGGTCTCTGCCTCAATGTTCAGCCTTTCGCTGCTGCCCACCCCTACCATCTGTCTGGAGAGCGCAGCCCAGGTAGTCATGTCCCTCGGGCCCAGGGAACCTTCCAGCAGTCTGTTGAGACAGGATGTGGCCCATGGGTATGCCTACTCGGTGGAATAAAGGACACAGGTTTGATTTCTAGCTTTCCTCTGTGCCTCTTCATACAGGAATTCCTATAGTTGTGGACAGGAGGACAAAATTGGAGCACCTGCACATTCTTTAGCCCCCTGCCCTCCTGAAGGTTATAGCCGCTGGCTGTAATTGAGCCTCTGGCAAGGAAAGCCCATTCTAAAGTTTGGCCTGTCGAGGGTTCTAGACACACTCTTGCTCATGTATTGTCTCACTTGTCCCTGTGATTCACGTCCCAGGATTTGCCTTGGTAGCTTGAGTGTTTTATGCTTGGAAAAGTTGGGGAGAGTCTCCTAGGGGAATTCTTGGCCAGTGATCAGAGGGTGTCTCCTTCATTCCCAGGACCTTAATTTATTAATTGGTTCATTTTATAGGCAGTGAGTGAAAGGTTTAGAACTCCAAGAGTCAAGGGTTTAATCACCAAAGTCCCTTTTAATTTTTGACTTGAGACTGTAATAATTAGTCAGCTAACTGCGTGGGTTTTCGGTTCTCACCTCAAGCTTCTTTCCTTGAATGTTTCAAAAAATATAAGCAGTACTAGAGGTGCACTGCCCGCTCCAACTTCCATGGGCTGGTTTCTGCTTCCATCATAAACACCTGAGATGACCAGCAGGGGTGATGAACAGCTGCCACTTTCCCTTTCACGGGCTGCCCTGAGATGCTGCCTCCATTTCCAGCAGCAAGATTATAAAGAAGCAAGCATAGAAAAATCTTGACACAAGGTGAGGTCGTGAGGACTATAGCATCTCACATTTTTGTTCTCTTGTTAGGATGTAACTACAGTACCACATTGGGAAGAACCCTGCTCTTCTAGTGGCAGTCAGCCATGACCATTTTTCCCAGAAAAAAAGAAACCCCGCCTGGCAAAGGACCAAGGTTTAGGACTGCTAGGCAGGACTGTCCAAGGGCCCCAAGACATGTTGCATTGCCTCAGTTCTTCCTTACCAATCAGATGGGTTCAACTCTTAAGAGTAGTGAATCCTTGTTAACTGTCCTGTGTTCAAGGCAAATTGAAGAAAGGGGGCCGGTGTGAGCTTGGGTTGGCATGAGCGCAGGACCAGTAAAATGATAACACTCTGTCCTACTGACATTGAGTCCAGCCAAGGCTGCTGAACTGGATTTTCAATCTAGCAACTCAGAGAATCCCACTTATAAGTGCTTCATTGGTTTCTAATGTGTGTACTATTTCTGCCTTGTTAGGTTCATTTAGTATCTGATGTATGATCCTGGGATGCAACATTTTTCTTTAACTCAGGTAAACTGGGGCCTCCACAGCCTCTCACAGGGACACTGACACCTTAATTGGCTTTATTCAATAGACAGAGTGGTTTGACCTGATACTGGAATTGTCAGAATTTTTCCTCTGTCAGTAGTCCAACACTGTACCTGCTGTCCATTAAAGCTAGACCAGACATCCAGATGTTTCACTTTAGCAGAACTGTCAACGAACAGGAATCCAAGCTGAGCCAGTTAGTTGAACCAGTATGGACTGGTGGAGTACACTGATGCCGGCAGGCGGGCAATCACACTGATGATTGGTGTTATTGGAAGTAAACTGACACCTGAAAGATCACTTCTAGACATTTTAACTTTACTTTTCACACACAGGTGGAGTTTTGCAGAGAACATACCATATAACTGATGGGCAGTTTGAGTATTGTTAACTAACTTTAGTTATTACTAGTTCTTGTACGGACTTGCAAATTATATTGCATGACTCATTAGAAACCCTTCTTTCCATTTTTCTAAGTCTTAGAGCATGTTTTTGGTTTCCTCTGGTCATGTGTACCCCGTCTACAGCTTCAGCTTTAGAGCAGGGCAGCTTGATGGGGAGCCTTACTATGGATAATGTTGCTAGCCTCACACCTGTGACGTTGCCAGTCCATTCTCAAATGGCTCCACTCTTAGAGTGGAGTGTTTCCCACAGAAATAGGCATGCCTGCCCTGCCCTGCCCTATTCCAGAATGACCCAGTTGTCAATTATACAGAAATTTCAATGGTTGGATGACCTCTGAGCATTTTAGTATGTCTTAATCTCTCCTGAAGGAGTTTGGATTTAAGTGAACACTTAAAGTGATTAATTCTTTTTCTACATAATCTTCCTGGTTCTGCTCCCAAG
Organism: Balaenoptera acutorostrata; assembly: GCF_949987535.1. Classification (NCBI taxonomy): domain Eukaryota; kingdom Metazoa; phylum Chordata; class Mammalia; order Artiodactyla; family Balaenopteridae; genus Balaenoptera; species Balaenoptera acutorostrata. The sequence continues at coordinate 73,042,144 of NC_080075.1, read as the reverse complement.
GGGACTTTAGGGGACAAAGGACCTTGCTTTTCCCTATGTGATGTTCCATTTTTACCTGGCAGTTTCATTGCCCAGACTTGAAGTATAAGAAAGAATTTGGGGGTGAGGGAGAGCTTTCACCATTCAGGGCATGAGCAAATACTTACTGACTATTGAATATTCTACTTATTAATAAAAACGTTGAGTTCAGACATGTTGGATGTGCCTTGGTATAATTTTTTTTTACTATGTTAGTACACAAGTAATTAATTTTTAATAGCTTTTATTTTTTACAGCAGTTTTAGGTTCACATCAAAACTGAGCAAAAAGGGCTTCCCTGGTGGTGCAGTGGTTGAGAATCTGCCTGCCAGTGCAGGGGACATGGGTTCGAGCCCTGGTCTGGGAAGATCCCACATGCCACGGAGCAACTGGGCCCGTGAGCCACGACTACTGAGCCTGCGCGTCTGGAGCCTGTGCTCCGCAACGAGAGAGGCTGCGATAATGAGAGGCCCACGCACCGTGATGAAGAGTGGCCCCCGCTTGCCGCAACTAGAGAAAGCCCTCACACAGAAACAAAGACCCAACACAGCCAAAAATAAATAAATAAAAAAAACCAAAGTTTAAAAAAAAAAAGTTATTAAATGAGAATTTTAAAAAAACTGAGCAAAAAGTACACTCCCCTTGCCTCTGCACTCCACAGCTTCTGTAATGTCAACATCAGTGAACCTACACTGACACATCAGTGTCACCTGGAGTCTATAGTTCCCATTCAATCTTTTTAAATTTATTGACTTATTACCTAACGTGGGCTATCCTGGAGAATATTCCATGTACACTTGAGAAGAATGTGTATTCTGCTGTTGTTGGGTGGAATGTTTTGTGTATGTCTGTTAGGTCTGGTTGGTATGCTGATCAAGGCCTCCATTTCCTTACTGAGCTTATCATAAATACATTCTTAATGTTAAAAAACTCTTACAAATCAGTAAGAAAAGCACTAAACAACAAAAATATGGATGAAAGACATACTTCATAAAAGAAATGCAAATGGACAAGACTTAGGGGAAAAAAGTCCATTTCGTTGGCAAAGAAGTGTGAATTTAAAATAAGGTACTGGGCTTCCCTGGTGGCGCAGTGGTTAAGAATCTGCCTGCCAATGCAGGGGACACGGGTTCGAGCCCTGGTCTGGGAAGATCCCACATGCCGCGGAGCAACTAGGCCCGCGAGCCACAGCTACTGAGCCTGCGCGTCTGGAGCCTGTGCTCCCAACAAGAGAGGCCGCGATAGTGAGAGAGGCCCGCGCACCGCGATGAAAAGTGGCCCATGAAGAGTGGCCCCCGCTTGACGCAACTAGAGAAAGCCCTCGCACAGAAACGAAGACCCAACACAGCCAAAATAAATAAATAAATAAATTTAAAAAAAAAAAAATTAAAATAAAATAAGGTACTGCTTACTTTTGCCTATCATATTAATAGAAGTTTTTTTAAGTGATAATATACTCAGTGAATGCTATGATAGAAATTGGTATAATGTTTCTGGGAATTAATTTGGTAATGTTTATCAAAAGCCTTAACAGTTTCATAATACTTTACCAAGTAGTTCCACTCCTATAAATATATTCTAGAGACTAGAGAAGTAAACAGAAATACAGACAAAGATTTATGTACAAGAACATTTATTGTAGCAGTATTAATAGGAAAAATTTGGATAAACTGTGTCCAACAATAAGATGAATATTTCAATGAACTTTTGTAAAAAGCAAACGATGAGAAATGGCTGTTCAAATGGTGATTTCAAAAAATCTTTAACGACAGAAAATTGCTTATTATTAATTGAGCTCAATTTATTGAAACATTGACTACAATAAGAAATACAGAAAATAAGTGTTGGCAAGGATGTGGAGAAACTGGAACTCTTCTACAATGGTGGTGGGAATGAAAAATTGTTCAACCGCTGTGGAAAAAAGTTTGGCAGTTCCTCAAAGAGTTAAACATATAATTACCATAAAACTCAGCAATTCCATTCTTAAGAGTATACCCAAGAGAAATGAAAACATACATCCACACAGAAACTTGTACACGAATGTTTATGGCAATATTATTCATAAAAGCCAAAAGGTGCGCCTGCTGGCCACTGGTGGGGGACTTTAACGCCCGAGGAGACGGGAGGAACCCCTAAGTGAACCAGTAGGACGGAGGGGGACGGAGCGGGGAGGAGAAGTGGAGGCCAGACAGGACTGGCGCCCCTGAGGCTGGGGAGATCAGGAGAGGCAGGTGGGAGGGACTCTCGGGGAAGAGCCGGAGAGGAGCAGAGGGCGATCGCCTGGCCCACTCGGGCTGGGGAGCCTGCTGAGCTCCCAGGTGAGGCTCCCTAGCCTCTGAGACCAGGGGTGGGGGGCACGCCTGGGTCCCTTCTGTTCCTGGAGCCTAAGCCCCACCCCCCACAGCTCCCAGGACTTTTTCCAGCCCTGTGGGTCTTGAGCATTGGCCCCGTCCACTGGCCAAACCTCACCCTTGCTTAGGCCCCACCCTCCACAGCTCAGGCCTCCCCCGCCCCCCCGCCGCCTTTTTTTTTTTTTTCTTTTTTCTTTTCCCTCCTCCTCTTTTTTACTGTCGTGTACTGATGTACCTTCTGGTTGTTGATTCATCTATATTTTTATTTTTATATTCTTCCTAACATATCTGTTAGCTTCTAGTCTAATTTTATTTTTTACTTTGTTATTGTTTGTTTGTTTGTTTGTTTTGCCTCCCCGGGCAGCTTGCGGGATCTTGGTTCACAAACCCTGGGTCCCACCGAAGCACCTGCGGTGGGAGCTCTAAGTCCGAACCACTGGACTAACAGAGAACCTCAGATCCCAGGGAATATTCATCGGAGTGAGGTCTCACAGAGCTCCTCATCTCAGCACCAAGACCCAGCTCTACCCAATAGCCTACAACTCCAGTGTTGGAAGCCTCAGGCCAAACAACCAGTAAGACAGGAACACAATCCCACTCATAAAGAAAAAAAAAATGAGATGGCAAAAGATACGTCACAGATGAAGGAGAAAGGTAAAAACCTACAAGACCAAATAAATGAAGAGGAAATAGGCAATCTACCTGAAAAAGAATTCAGAGTAATGATAGTAAAGATGATACAGAATCTCAGAAATAGAATGGAGGTATGGATTGAGAAAATACAAGAAATGTTTTACAAAGATTTAGGAGAACTAAAGAATAAACAAACAGAGATGAACAACACAATAACTGGAATGAAAAATACATTAGAAGGAATCAAATAACAGAATAACTGAGGCAGAAGAACAGATAAGTGAGCTGGAAGACAAAATGGTGGAAATAACTGCCGAGGAGCAGAATAAAGAAAAAAGAATGAAAAGAATTGAAGACAATCTCAGAGACCTCTGGGACAACACTAAATGCACCAACATTCGAATTAAAGTGGTCCCAGAAGGAGAAGAGAAAAAGAAAGGGTCTGAGAAAATATTTGAAGAGATTATAGTTGAAAACTTCCCTAACATGGGAAAGGAAATAGTCACCCAAGTCCAGGAAGCACAGAGTCCCATACAGGATAAACCCTAGGAAAAACACACCAAGACACATATTAATCAAACTAACAAAAATTAAATTCAAAGAAAAATATTAAAAACAGAAAGGGAAAAACAAAAAATAACATACAAAGGAATCCCCATAAGGTTATCAGCTGATTTTTCAGCAGAAACTCTGCAGGCCAGAGGGGAGTGGCAGGATATACTTAAAGTGATGAAAGAGAAAAACCTACAGCTAAGATTACTCTACCCAACAAGGATCTCATTCAGATTCGATGGAGAAGTCAAAAGCTTTTCAGACAAGCAAAAGCTAAGAGAATTCAGCACCACCAAACTAGCTTTACAACAAATGCTAAAGAAATTTCTCTAAGTGGGAAACACAAGAGGAGAAAAAGACCCACAAAAACAAACCCAAAACAATTAAGAAAATGGTAGTAGGAACATACATATCAATAATAACCTTGAATGTAAATGGATTAAATGTCCCAACCAAAAGACACAGACTGGCTGAATGGATACAAAAACAAGACCCATATATTTGCTGTCTACAAGAGACCCACTTCAGACCTAGGGACACATACAGACTGAAAGTGAAGGGATGGGAAAAGATATTCCATGCAAATGGAAATCAAAAGAAAACTGGAGTAGCAATACTCATATCAGATAAAATAGACTTTAAAATAAAGACTGTTACAAGAGATAAGGAGGGACATTACATAATGATCAAAGGATCAATCCAAGAAGAAGGTATAACAATTGTAAATATTTATGCACCCAGCATAGGAGCACCTCAATACATAAGGCAAATGCTAACAACCATGAAAGGAGAAATGGACAGTAACACAATACTAGTAGGGGACTTTAACACCCCACTTACACCAATGGACAGATCATCCAAACAGAAAATAAATAAGGAAACACAAGCTTTAAATGACACAATAGACCAGATAGAGCTAACTGATATTTATAGAACATTCCACCCAAAAGTGGCAGAATACACTTTCTTCTCAAGTGCACATGGAACGTTCTCCAGGATAGATCACATCTTGGGTCACAAATCAAGCCCTGGAAAATTTAAGAAAATTGAAATTGTATCAAGCATCTTTCCTGACCACAACGCTATGAGATTGGAAATCAATTACAGGAAACAAAAAACTGTAAAAAACACAAATACATGGAGGCTAAATAGTGTGCTACTAAATAACCAAGAGATCACTGAAGAAATCAAAGAAGAAATTAAAAAAATACATAGAAACAAATGATGAAAACGTGACGACCCAAAACCTATGGGATGCAGCAAAAGAAGTTCTAAGAGGGAAGTCTATAGCAATACAATCTCACCTCAAGAAACAAGAAAAATCTCAAATAAACAATCAAACCCTGCAATGAAAACAAGGAGAGAAAGAAGAACAAAGAAAACCCAAAGTCAGTAGAAGGAAAGAAATCATAAAGATCAGAGCAGACCAAGGAAGGCCTCAAAGACAGAATGCTGCCTTTAACCTTATTCTACATTCCATGGAGTATTTTAAAGACTAGAAGAATATTGCTGGGGCAAAAATGATTGGGGCTCTGAAAGATCAGAAGAAATCTATCATTATTTTTTTTAAATAAGCAGACACTGAGAACTTCATCCACAAAGTTATTCTGAATTCAGTGTTCTAGCCGGAAACTTTTGTAGTAAATAAATAAGACTGACCTGGAGTTCACTGTATTTCTGGAACTGAGTGTTACTTTCTTTTAGATTGGTTTACTTGAAACTTTAGCTACCTTTCTGTAATAGATTACTTATATTTTAGTTTTAAGGCAAATATTGAATTCAAAAATAATTTTAATTGACAACTGAATTGCTCAATACATTTTACTTATGTATACTTTCATAACAGCTTGAAAAAAATTTTAAATTATATGAAGATATATTCTAGAAATTATTAAAATTGCAATAATTAAAAAAAAAAGATCAGAGCAGAAATAAATGAAATAGAAATGAAGAAAACAATAGCAAAGATCAATAAAACTAAAAGCTTGTTCTTTGAGAAGATAAACAAAATTGATAAATCCTTAGTCAGACTCATCAAGAAAAAAAGGGAAAGGACACAAATCAGTAAAATTAGAAATGAAAAAGGAGAAATCACAACTGACACTGCAGAAATACAAAGGATTATAAGAGACCACTACAAACAACTATATGCCAATAAAATGGACAACCATGAAGAAAGGGACAAATTCTTGGAAAGGTACAATTTTCCATGACTGAACCAGGAAGAATTAGAAAATATAAACAGACCTGTCACAAGTAATGAAATTGAAACCATAATTTAAAATCTTCCAACAAACAAAAGTCCAGGACCAGATGGCTTCACAGGCGAATTCTATCTAACATTTAGAGAAGAGCTAACACTGATCCTTCTCAAACTCTTCCAAAACATTGCAGAGGAAGGAACACGCCCAAACTCATTCTATGAGGCCACCATCACCCTGATACCAAAACCAGACAAAGATACTACAAAAAGAGAAAATTATAGACCAATATCACTGATGAACATAGGTGCAAAAATCCTGAATGAAATACTAGCAAACAGAATCGAACAGCACTTTAAAAGGATCATAAACCATGATCAAGTGGGATTTATCCCAGGGATGCAAGGATTCTTCAATATACGCAAATCAATCAATGTGATACACCACATTAACAAATTAAGGAATAAAAGCCATATGATCATCTTAACAGATGCAGACCACTGCATGATAAATTCAAGACCACTTTATGATAAAAACTCTCCAGAAAATTGGCATAGAGAGAACCCACCTCAACATAATAAAGGCCATATATGGCAAACCCACAGCAAGCATCATACTCAATGGTGAAAAACTGAAAGCATTTCCACTAAGATCAGGAACAAGACAAGGATGTCCACTCTCGCCACTCTTATTCAACATAGTTTTGGAAGTCCTAGCCACAGCAATCAGAGAAGAAAAAGAAATAAAAGGAATACAAATTGGAAAAGAAGAAGTAAAACTGTTACTGTTTGCCAATGACATGATACTATACATAGAAAATCCTAAAGATGCCACCAGAAAACTACTAGAACTAATCAATGAATCTGGTAAGGTTGAAGGATACAAAATTAATGCACAGAAATCCCTGGCATTCCTATACACCAGCAACAAAAAATCAGAAAGAGAAATGAAGGAAACACTCCCATTTACCATTGCAACAAAAAGAATAAAATACCTAGGAATAAACCTGCCTAAGGAGGCGAAAGACTTGTACTCAGAAAATTATAAAACACTGATGAAAGAAATCAAAGATGACGTAAAGAGACGGAGAAAAATACCATGTTCTTGGATTGGAAGAGTCAATATTGTGAACATGACTATACTACCCAAAGCAATCTACAGATTCAATGCAATCCCTATCAAACTACCAATGGAATTCTTCACAGAATTAGAACAAAAAATTTTACAATTCGTATGGAAACACAAAAGACCCCGAATAGCCAGAGCAATCTTGAGAAAAAGAAATGGAGTTGGAGAAATCAGGCTCCTCGACTTCAAGCTATATGACAAAGCTACAGTAATCAAGACAGTATGGTACTGGCACAAAAACAGAAATATAGATCAATGGTACAGGATAGAATGCCCAGAGATAAACCCATGCACACATGAGCACCTAATTTACGACAAAGGAGGCAAGAACATACAATGGAGAAAAGACAGCCTCTTCAATAAGTGGTGCTGGGAAAACTGGACAGCTACATGTAAAAGAATGAAATTAGAACACTACTTAACACCATACACAAAAATAAACTCCAAATGGATTAAAGACTTAAATGTAAGACCAGATGCTATAAAACTCTTAGAGGAAAACAAAGGAAAAACACTCTTTGACATAAATGACAGCAAGATCTTTTTTGACCCACCTCCTAGAGTAACAGAAATAAAAACAAAAATAAACTAATGGTACTTATTTAAACTTAAAAGCTTTTGCACAGCAAAGGAAACCATAAACAAGACAAAAAGACAACTCTTAGATTGGGAGAAAATATTTGCAAATGAAACAACAGACAAAGGATTAATCTCCAAAGTATACAAACAGCTCCCGGAGCTCAATATCAAAAAAAAAAAAAAAAAACAATCCAGTTAAAAAATGGGCAGAAGACCTAAATAGACATTTCACCAAGGAAGACATGCAGATGGCCAAGAGGCACATGAAAAGATGCTCAACACCACTAATTATTAGAAAAATGCAAATCGAAACTACAATGAGGTATCACCTCACGCCGGTCAGAATAGCCATTATCAAAAAAGCTAGAAACAATAAATGCTGGAAAGGGTGTGGTGAAAAGGGAACCCTCCTACACTGTTGGTGGAAATGTAAATTGACACTATCACTATGGAAAACAGTATGGAGATTCCTTAAAAAACTAAAAATAGAACTACCATTTGACCCAGCAATCCCACTACTGGGCATATACCCAGAGAAAACCATAATTCAAAAAGAGACGTGTACCACAATGTTCATTGCAGCACTATTTACAATAGCCAGGACATGGAACCAACCTAAATGTCCATCGACAGATGAATGGATAAAGATGTGGCACATAGATACAATGGCATATTACTCAGCCATAAAAAGAAACGAAACTGAGTTATTTGTAATGAGATGGATGGACCTAGAGTTTGTCATACAGAGTGAAGTAAGTCACAAAGAGAAAAACAAATACCATATGGTAACGCATATATATGGAATCTAAAAAAAAAAAAGTCCTGATGAACCTAGTTGCAGGGCAGGAATAAAGAGGTAGACATAGAAAATGGACTTGAAGACATGGGGCGGGAGGGGGAAGCTGGGACGAAGTGAGAGTAGCATCGACATATATACACTACCGAATGTAAAATAGCTAGTGGGAAGCAGCAGCATAGCACAGGGAGATCAGCTCAGTGCTTTGCGATGACCTAGAGGGGTGGGGTAGGGAGGAGGGGAGGGAGGCTCAAAAGGGAGGGTATATGGGGACATGTATATGCATATGGCTGATTCGCATTGTTGTGCAACAGAAACTAACCCAGTATTGTGAAGCAATTATACTCCAATAAAGACCTATTAAAAAAAAAAAAAAAAGCCAAAAGGTGGAAATAGCCTAAAGGTCCATCAACAGAAGAATGGACAAACAAAGGAATGGAATATTATTTAGCCATAAAAAGGGACAAGCACAGATACATGCTACAATTTCAATGACTCTCAAAACATTATGATAAGTGAAAGAAATTAACACAAAAGGTCACATATTTTACGATTTATTTTGTATGAAATCTCCAGAATAGGTAAATCCGTAGAGACCGAAAGCATATTTGTCGTTGCCAGGGGCTGGGTGAAGTATGGATGGAAGTGATTACTTTAAGGGTACAGGGTGTTCTTCCAAGGTGATTTAAAAAAAAAAAAAGTTTTTAGACTAGAGAGAGGTTGGGACAACATTGTGAATGTACTAAATGCCACTGAATTGTTCATACTTTAAAATAGTTAGCTGTATGTTATGCGAATTTCGCTCAAAAACAAAACAAAGACCCCAAGCAACATAATTAAATATATTCTGCTTTCCAGCCCCGCCTCCCCACAAGAAAGAGCAAGACAGTGAGAGTGCTAATCACCGTTCCAAGAAAACTACCCCAAACTAACGTTCTAGGACATAAAGGTAGCATTTGCAGCAGCAGAATGAAGTTAAACCAATAAATCAATGGGAAGATGTTAACCTCCTGCTTTGTGGATGGGCACAGGCGTGAACCCCGTGTTGCGTTCAGTGACAACAGAAACTTCGGATTTAAAACAGCCTGAGAGAACCCCCAAAATGTTGGAGCCGCGAGGGGCTTGAAACCATCGCCCGACCTGGATTTGCCCGGGGCGATTGTGACTCGGGGTAACACAGGCGGTTGCAGAGCTGGCAATGGAGACCAGGTCTCCCTGCACACCCACCCCGCCACACCGCGAAGCAAAGCTTCACACACGAGTTGGGTTTTAGGTTTGTTTCTTTGTTTTAAAACCCCGGGAGCTTTTGGTGGGCAAAGGATTGTGGGCTGGCATGCCAGGCCCCTGGAAAGAGAGATGCAGGTGTGAGGAGGGCAGGGGCGGGAGCCGGGTGGATGCTAGCGGCCCGACTCACCGCCCGGCTCAGGGCCCCGTCCGCAGTCGCTGATCCCGGGCATCCCGCGCCGCCCGCTCCAGCGCCGTCAGGCTCGCCTCCAGCAGCTCGGTGGTCTGTATCTTTCTTGCTCTTAGGAGGAAGAGATCCTGACAAACGTGGGTTAATTGACTGAATGAATGTCCTTCACATCAGTAGAGCAGTAGGATTTTACAGGCGCCCCTGGAGAAACCGGAGGGAAACGAGGAGCGGAAATAGCGAACGTAAGTGGTCGGCTTTGCAAACCCAGCGGGCGCCGGGAGATTGTAGAGCACGTGTGCATACCCGCCCCGCCGGAGAAATGCGGCCCCTAAGTCAGGGTTGTGGGCCAGGTCTCGAAGTGTCCGCAGTCCTGTAAGAAACCACAGCGGGTGGGGGGTGGGGGGGTGGTGGCGGTATCGTTTTGTAAAAAGCAAGGAAACGGAAGGGAAACTGTATTGCCCGTGTTTCCTTCGTCCAGGGTTGGAAAGCGGGTCCTTTGGCAACGCCCTTTGCTCGCATTTCTGTCTCCGGGTTCCTCTGTTCTGTGCACCTTGGAGGAGCTCGGCCCCGGGGAGTTCCTTTAGAGGGTGGGGGCCAGGCCACCCCAAAACTACTGAGACCCTGGAGTGAGGCCTTGGTAAGTATTAGGGGGACAACGGCAGACGGTAACAGCATCGGAGCCTTCGATAGCTCAGTTGGTAGAGCGGAGGACTGTAGTGGGTAAGCTATAGTAATCCTTAGGTCGCTGGTTCGATTCCGGCTCGAAGGACTTCGTACGATATTTTTAGCTTCCACTCATTCAGAGGAGAAAAGCTTACCGAGAAGCCAACTGAGTTGCGTACGCACTGCAGATGTTCCGTGAAACATATGTGCAGTAAATAGGGTACGGGTACGCTCTCTTGGGGGTTACATGCAAAGGAATGTTAACCTGTGCTTATAAATGAGGCTTATTATTGCTTATGTGTGATTATTATATGTCTGCTTTTAAAAATCTTGCCCACGGTCCCACTGCACTTGAGTGCAGTGCTAAGCTAAATGAATGTTCTGAATTGCGGTCGGTTCACTGGTCAGTGGACTCCCCAGAACAACCTGTAAGGCAAAAAGAAAGAAGCCAGTAACAGCCGGGGGATTAGCTCAAATGGTAGAGCGCTCGCTTAGCATGCGAGAGGTAGCGGGATCGATGCCCGCATCCTCCACTCGGTTTTTGGCCCGGGCACTGGAGGATCCCTGAACCGCGGGAGAGTGGCTGAAGCTGGTGGGTGTTTTGTAATACACAGAGGAGTACGGTAGGCAATCGTCAGCTTCACACACGGTCTTTTTATTTTGCAGGTGAGTCTTTTCCAGTGTCCTTCTTGGTCACTTCGTCTTTTCCTCCTCCCGGTGGGCAGGCCGTTAACCGTCTTCTGAGAAGACGCGGGCGGAACCCTCCCACCGGGCCTGCAGGTAGAGCCCCCAAACAGCACGGGCTCAGGTACCCGCTAAACGTGCGAGGGAACCCCGGCGTGCTGGCCAATGGCAGCGAGCCTTACTGGGCGGGTAGCCAGCTGTCCCCGCGGCCAATAGGCGTGAGACTTCTTGTTTCCCGGCAGAGCGGGGTCCCGGCACCACGGCGCTCGGGTTTTGTTTGGGTCCTGGGTGGAGGGCCTGGGTGCCGGGGCCCAGGTGGCGCCTCGCTAGCGGGAGAGCGAGCGGGATCACCGGCCCGGAGAGAGGTGAGGGGCTCTGCGTGGAGTGCGGGCCCCGGCCCCGCCCCCTTCTCAGCCCCTGGCGGCCCGGAGCCCCTCTGGAATCCCACCCCGCCCCGCCCCTCGCCCGGGGTGCCCCCGGCCGCACCCCACTCCTGTGGCCTCCTCTCTTACCCGCTACGCCCTGCCTTCCTACCCTCCCGCGAGTGTGAGTCCGCCCAGAACCATCCCAAGCCAACAAACCCCACCCTGGCCGGGACAATCTCGGTCCTTGTGTGAGGGTCCTTCAGAGTTGTGGGTCGAGAAGTCATCCCCCTGTCCCCAAGTAGGTCTCTATCGGCCACATTTTTTTTAGGGATGCTCAGAACACCCATTACTAACCCACAACTACCGAGGTAGCTTTTTCAGGGGCCTCACTGCTCACAGGACTGGGGGTGAGGGGGTGGAATAGACCCGTACCCTAGCTGGGTTTGAGCTGCAGTCTCCAGGTGAGCAGGTGGCTTCTGCCCAGTTTCCTTTGGCTTGGCAAAGGCCACACGTCTAGTTTTCCTCCCTGATAGGCACGGGGTAGTAACAAAAAAGTAAGAACCAGCCCTTCCAGGGCTCAGGGGAGCAACAGAAAACTGCCTGGTCAGTACTTGTGAGGACAGAGGAGTGGAGAGAGGAAGCTGCCCATCCAAAGTTAGAAACGTGGTTCTCTCCACTCTGCTCTTCTCCAGAGTGGGGAGCCAGTCCAGGAACCAGAGATCCAGAATGGCCCATCTCTCAGGATGGCCACATGTGGTGGTGGGTGTACCTTGGCTAGATTTGGGCAATCTGACCTCTCTAGCATCTCTAATCTTTGGGCTGCAAAGAAACTTAAGAGTCTAGTGTTTCTCGGCATACTTTAGCCACTGAGTATTTCATTTTGGAATAGCCAAGCTGTGGTAAAATAGGGTCCTTTGAGGTCAGTTATAACCCTTAGTGTGGGGACAGAATACTGCTTATTCTTGGCCTTTGCTGGAAGCCCACTTCTACCTTTTTTTAAGGCGGAGAGAGACTCTTGTTTCTTAGGGCACTCCCTAAGAGCAGCTCTCATTCACCCAGAGATACTCAAAGAACGTGTTTTCATTTTTCTTCCCTCTCCTCCCTACCCCACCATTTTTCCCCAGCTCTCAGGGCCTGAGTGGGGCAGGAGGATGCTTTCCCAGCCGCACCATGGAGCTGCGCTGTGGGGGATTGCTGTTCAGTTCTCGCTTTGATTCAGGGAACCTAGGCCACGTGGAGAAGGTGGAATCTGTGTCTAGTGATGGGGAGGGAGTAGCGGGTGGTGCCTCAGCCTCCACCAGCAGCATTGCCTCTTCCCCTGACTATGAGTTCAACGTGTGGACCCGACCAGACTGTGCTGAAACAGAATTCGAGAATGGGAACAGGTAAGAGGAGAGTAATGGAGGGTAGAAGAAGGAAGAGAGGCTGGCCCCGCACCCCTGCTTCAGTTAGCCCTTTGACTGAGAGTTCGTGCCAGCACACTACCCTTCCCCTCCCACTCCCCCTTCCTCTCCCTCTCTCCCTCCCTCTCTCCCTACCAAGTAGCCCTTTCCCAGTTTGGCTTGTTTCAGCCCTCCCACATCGCTCCTCTCCAACCCTCCCCTGTAGAATGACCTGTCTCTCCTACTCTGGCCCTCAGGTCATGGTTCTACTTCAGTGTCCGGGGAGGAACTCCAGGGAAACTCATCAAGATCAACGTCATGAACATGAACAAGCAAAGCAAGCTGTATTCCCAGGGCATGGCCCCCTTTGTGCGCACACTGCCCACCCGGCCACGCTGGGAACGCATTCGAGACCGGCCCACCTTTGAGGTAAGTTCTCCATGAGGAGGATAGACAGACTTGGGTGCTAAAAGCAGATGAGGGAAAGGAACGAGGAGTCCCTTCGATACAGCGTGCTGGGCAGGCGGGACACCAGGTTTTGGTACCAGCGTCCCTCTGGCGCCAGCTGGAGTCCAAGATAAGCCCCTGCCTCGGGAAGCCTAGAAGGATCTGGCTGTCACGTGGAGTTTCAGAGGGAGGGACGTTGGTAAAAGTGATGAGAGTGTGAGGTCAGTTCCTGGTGACCCCAGCAGGATCTTAGTTCTGACACCGATGGCATGTTGCCCCTCCCTCTTCCTCCTCTGCTCCTCAGATGACAGAGACGCAGTTTGTGTTATCCTTTGTTCACCGTTTCGTGGAAAGCCGTGGGGCCACCACCTTCTTCGCCTTCTGCTACCCCTTCTCCTACAGTGACTGCCAGGATTTGCTAAACCAGCTGGACCAGCGCTTTCTGGAGAACCACCCTACCCATAGCAGGTGCCAGCCGCATTCTTACTCCTGTCACGCCGTCCTGGACCACACGGCACCTCTGCTACTCCTGGAACTTGCCCTACGAGCCCTGAAGCAAAACCTCATCTGTTCTTTTCTCTGTACAGAATGTGGGATTTGGGGTATCTTTGACAGATGTTTCTGTGTGACCTTGATCTTGGCATTACCACCGCTCCACTCCACTTATCCAGCTGCCTACTTCAACCCTCTTAGTATCCCAGCTCCCATCAGTTACCCAGAATTTACCCAGCACTGCCATTGCTCAGCACACATTTGTTTTTCTCCTGCCCCAGCAGAGGCCAACTCTCTGTGTCTATGCAAAGTAGTCTATCCTAGGGCACCATAAACTGGGGAGAAAAACAATAAGTTTATCCTGTCCTGTTCCCTGCATTCTGGCAATGTAGACCCACCCACATCCTCAGCCTCATTTAAAACTGTGAGAGACTGTAAAGCCCCAAAGGTTAGGGTGAAGTACCAGATCGTACAAATCCTGGGCTCATGACAAGGCCCACCTGTTGGTAGGACTTAAGGGACTTCTCCTGGCTTAATGACTTTTACCTTTACAGCCCCCTGGATACCATCTATTACCACCGGGAGACCCTTTGCTATTCTCTGGATGGACTTCGTGTAGATCTGCTAACGATCAGTTCCTGCCATGGGCTTCGAGAAGATCGAGAGCCCCGCCTAGAGCAGCTATTTCCTGATGCCAGCACACCCCGACCATTCCGTTTCACAGGCAAGAGGGTGAGTAGAAATAGCATAAAGGTAGTACCTTGGCCTTTGCCCAGCTCCAGGCACTGCTGGTAGCTTAAGGCCATGTTATTCCTCAGCCCCGTGGACACTGCCTCAGCCTGCATTCTGAGGCAAGTGTGACAGCTCCTACTCCATTTGCAAACTCAGCCAGCTGGAAATCCAGTGGCTGTTTCCACTTCATCCCACCACCATCCCCACATGGTTACCGTGGAATATAGAGCAACTGACCTAATAACTGCTCTCCTCTCCACCTCAGATATTCTTCTTAAGCAGTAGGGTACACCCTGGGGAGACTCCATCTAGCTTTGTCTTCAATGGCTTTCTGGACTTCATCCTTCGACCTGACGATCCTCGGGCCCAAACCCTACGTCGCCTCTTTGTCTTTAAGCTGATTCCCATGTTAAACCCCGATGGCGTAGTCCGGGGCCACTACCGGTAAGAAGCGTCCCCAGCCCGCCTGGATTGTTCCCAGTCCCCTCACGCCCTGCATCTCAATGGAAGACTGTCAGCCTCTCATCTAACGTCTGTGTTCCCAGTCCTCTTGCACCCTAACAAGGGCAAGTTCATGTGGTCCTCCAGTGACCTGAGAAGGAATATGATCCCATCTAGTGGCACTCTCTAGAAGGAGAAGAGCCAGAATCCCCGCAGGTCCAGCTGAATGGAGGGCGCTGTCTTTTAGGTTTCTATGGGATGGGTGACAGCTGACCACGGAGAGGGCCTGGCCTCAATTCTTTCTTTCCTAATGCACCCTCAGCCTCTCGTGTCACAAGTCAAGTCTCGTTTTCATCTACTCTAGTGTCTCCTTCGCTGGCCCAGCCCTCTAGACCCTGCTTTGGTCCTTGTTTCCCTACAGCACAGACTCGCGTGGAGTGAATCTGAACCGTCAGTACCTGAAGCCTGATGCAGTCCTGCACCCGGCCGTCTACGGGGCTAAAGCTGTGCTTCTCTACCACCACGTGCACTCCCGTCTGAACTCCCAGAGTCCCTCTGAGCACCAGCACAGTCCCCATCTTCCTCCTGATGCTCCCCTTTCCGACCTTGAGAAAGCCAACAATCTCCGAAATGAAGCTCGCCGTGGGCACTCGTCTGACGGGGAGAACCCTGAGGCCTGGACACAGACCGAGCCAGCAGAGCCGAAGCACCACAGCGTGTGGATTATGCCACAACAGTCCACTGAGGCTGAGCATCCAGACCCTGACACCATCCCCCCCAAAGAGAGTGGTGTTGCTTACTACGTGGACCTGCATGGACATGCCTCCAAAAGGGGCTGCTTCATGTATGGAAACAGCTTTAGTGACGAGAACACCCAGGTAGGAATCCACAGGTGGTCATGTGAGTGTGGGACATGTTGCAGGCTAGGAAATAAAGGTCAGGCCACAAACGGAGGGAAGGGGGCCTTCTGGCAGGAAGGCCTGGGGCTGCAAGAGGTACAATATCCTGAGCGAGCTCCAGAGAGCCAAAAAGGGGCAGCACTGGGCCCCTCAAGTCTCAGTCATTACGTCATGACCTCTGAAAGAGGGTCAAGCTTTCGGCATCCTAGTCTTTTCTAGGGTTTGGGAAACCAGGGGAGGAGGAGAATTTTGCATTATTGGAGAGAAGAAGGGCTTAAAAAGAGGTAGAATCATACCTTTCCAACACCTAGAAATATTGTCAAACATTCAGTGAGAATTTACGAACACTGACTACTGCTGACGGTTCTGAAGGTGTCTGCTGTGTTTAAGGCACGTGGCCGCATGCTTGGCATCTCTTCCTTGTCCCCATCCCTTCTTTCTCTGTCTCTCCTTCTGAGTTGCCTTTTTCCTCGCCCAAACAGGTGGAAAATATGCTGTATCCAAAGCTCATCTCCTTGAACTCAGCCCACTTTGACTTCCAGGGCTGCAATTTCTCAGAGAAGAACATGTATGCCCGAGACCGCAGAGATGGCCAGTCTAAAGAGGGAAGCGGCCGGGTTGCAATCTACAAAGCCTCAGGGATAATCCACAGGTTGGGTGGAAATTGAGATACAGTTTGTGAAATAGCTTCCCAAAGAAAACAATACCTAGTCGAGGGCGTTCAAGGGGCAGGGATAGCCGAAGTCTTCTCAAAGGACAGATTCACAATTAGTGTTATTGTCTTTAGTCTGGGACACTAAAGGTCCCTTTTGGGGACCTTCTTAGGTATATGATAAAGTGCCAAGGTCAATTGCTAGTTGCTAGGGATTAGCACTTTCTGTTTGTGTATATTTTTTCCCAAATGATTATCTCATAGACCACCTAGTCTGTCCCCCCATGGTTCTGTCCAGATTCTGTCTGATAAATGTCTCTGTGTCTTAGCTACACACTTGAATGCAACTACAACACTGGACGCTCAGTAAACAGCATCCCTGCCGCCTGCCATGACAACGGACGTGCCAGCCCCCCTCCCCCGCCGGCCTTCCCCTCCAGATACACTGTGGAACAGTTTGAGCAGGTATGCATGCAGGGGATGAGTGGGGAAAGGGAAACCGCCAAGTCTGGAAAGGCCTTCACTCTTGCTACCTGACTCTAAGGTCCTCTGAGGAGAGCCGCACCACTGTCGCTGTCTCATCTCTCAACCACTGTGGTTGTCTTCCTCGGTTAATAGGCGCAGGCCTCTGACTGTAAGAGTACTGAGAGGATGAGTGGGCACTATTCTGACCTCCCCCCAACCCCGCCATAGCGAATCCCTGAGCACATCCGGGTCAGATTCTTCGCCTCTGAGCTTGTCTTCCTCCTTCTATTGCATTTGTTCACTACTGACCTAAAAGTACCCCCTCTGCAGAGGTACCTGATGATCCTGGTGTCCTAGGGCACACAAGAGGAGTAGACAGAGCTGTGGGTTATCGAAAAGATCCCAATGCCTTCTCCTGCTGGGAGAACTCCTGCCTGGTGCCAGCCAGAAAGCCCACCTGCCCCCGCTCATAACGGACGGGGGCCCCAGATGGGCAACAGTTCAGGGAATAGCTCTAACTCCACTTGCGATAAACAGCCTGAGCACAAAGGTTGGGATCTTCATCGAGCAAATGTGAGGCCAGCCTCTCCTTCCCTTCCCCTGTGCTGTGCACCCCAAACCAACACAGCACCCTAGGTTGGAAGACCAAGACACTGAGCCAAACCAGACTCTCCCCACAGGTGGGACGAGCTATGGCCATTGCAGCTCTGGACATGGCAGAATGCAATCCGTGGCCCCGAATTGTGCTGTCAGAGCATAGCAGCCTCACGAACCTCCGGGCCTGGATGCTAAAACACGTGCGCAGCAGTCGAGGCCTGAGCACTACTGTGAACACGGGTGTCAACAAGAAGAGAGGCTCTCGAACTCCACCCAGAAGTAACAAGTAAGACCAGCAGGGTGGAAGGGAGAAAGGCTGTGATAGTGGAACAGGGCTCTAGAGCGAGGAGTTCCAAGGAATTTGTGTGATTCCCAACTTCCAAAAGGACCACATGGTGAATATTTCCAGGGGAAACTTAAATTAGTAAGATCAGTGCATTTTTTGGAGAATGGGATCCTCTTCCCTTTTACCTGGAGCTGCATACTTCCCAGATATCTGAAAAGCAGGCTAGGGGATTCCCTGCTCCAGAGCCCTGCACAAAATCAAATACAATTAGGGTGCGGGTGGGGGCAAGTCTCAGCTTCCAGTGGTTGTGAATGACTGAGGGGTCCAAGGGCAGCACCAAGGCATTAAAGGGGAATTCGCTGGGAGTTAAAGCTGCCCAGGGACAGCCCTTATGGCTCTTAGCGTATTGTCTGCAGGAGCATGTTGTGTGAACAAGGGCTCCCAGGCATCCTGAGATGCCCCAGGTTAGGTACCTTATCCATGGACGTAAATCCCTCCCTGCTCCCTTGGAATGAGTCCCTGTGCCTTTTCACTCCAGAGGTGATGCTTTACTGAGCATCAGACCATGGGGAAAGACTTGCAACAACCTCCCTGGCCCAGGGTTAACTGGCATCTGTTTCTTTGCAGTGGACTGCCTGTTTCCTGCTCTGAAAATACCTTGAGCTGCGTGCGAAGTTTTAGCACTGGCACAAGTGCTGGTGGTAGCAGCAGCAGTCAACAAAATTCTCCACAGATGAAGAACTCCCTCAGCTTTCCTTTTCATGGCAGTCGGCCTGCAGGGCTGCCAGGCCTGGGCTCTAGCACCCAAAAGGTCAGCCACCGGGTGCTGGGCCCCGTCAGAGGTAAGCTAGTCTGGGAGCCCCTGCAGCAGGTGTTCAGTTGTTTGGGGCATTGCTGGGGGAAGTGAGAGCTTGAAGATACACACTTGGCCTGGGACCGAGGGGTGAATCAATAAAATTAGTATATAGCAGAATCTACAGCCTCTTCTGCGACCTTGGTGTTCCCTGCGGCACGAGCTCCAGACGGTACCGTGTATGGCATAGGCGGGAGTCCGTGGTATCTGGGTTTCAGCAACTGCTGGGAGGCAGGAAAGTTTCCAAGGAAGAAACACTGGCTAGAGCAGGGTCACACTGAGACGTGGAGCCTCCACGTCAAGGACAGGGTCGGTCTTGTTGGGAGGAACATAAGGAGATGTCCTCACAATCCAAATCGCAGCACCATACAAAGATGGAGAATCCTATCCAGGGTCTCTATGGGCTGAAATTGTTCCTGGCTTCAGAGCCTGTTCAGAAAGTGTTATCAGAAGGATGCCAGCTCTTCCAAAGAAAAATGGAACAACTACAGACAGCTCCTCTTCTAGGCTTACAAAGCAATAGTCTAGCCCCTTCCAGCAGTGGTCACAAGTGCTCAGCTGTGCCCCTGGGTTTGGCCAAGGAGACCCTGCTTGATATAAGACAAGAGATTCTGATAACACTTTCAGATGTTCTACCCGAGAAGCTCCATAGTTACCTCTGCTTATGTTCCAAGCCCCACTCTTAAGAGAGTCTGTCTTCATTGGGAAAGGACACTTTTGCACACTGTTTGATAGAAGGAGAGTATTAAAGCAATAATAATGCCTTATATTTAAATAGCATTAAACAGTGAACAAAAAAAAAACAGTATCGCATATTTATTTCATTTAATCCTCACAAAGACCCTGTGGGGTAGGTGGTATTTCCACTTTTCTGACGAGGAGACTGAGGGTGTTTGAGGGTAACTTGTCCAAGATTGCGCAGCTATTAAGTGGCAGTTATTCAAACTTAAGTCTTTTTGTGTTCCAGTATGCTTGAGTTTCCCATCTTAAATCTGTATATTTTTTCTTCTTTTAATTTTTCCTTTTAACTCATAGAAGGAATATTGGCACCATAAATTCTCCTTCCCTGACTACAAAAGGGAAATAGTAAAGAGCCTTTCCTAGGTCCTCACTGGAGGATTCTAGGCAGTTTTTAGTCAATATTTTATTAACATCTTCCCTGCCCCCCTGCCAAATGCAGAGTGTTGTATTAAGCTCCTTGAGTGAGAGACATGTATTCTGTTTCTTTGTTACTTCCCCCAAATAACTAATAGAAAATAGGCATAGTCAGTACAAAGTAATTCCTGGTTGACTGACTTGAAACTTTACGGGGGACACAGGGCAGTAAACACAACGTAAAAGCACACACTCATTATAAACATACAGGGAACGCGGGGAGCCACTGTTGTAGATAAGCACAAGAGTAACCACCCAAAGAATGATCATTGAGAAATGGTTTTGAAGAATGGGTGGTGGTGTATGGTTTTAACAAAAACATTGCAGCGATGACAGTGATAGCCAGGACCAGAGCTGCCGCGTAGAGAGGACCACAAGCAGGCACACTGGCTGGTTCGAGGGGCCAAGCCCTTCCCGTGGAAATCAGCAAGACAGGTGGGTGGAAGGGGCCGAAATGTCTTGAAAACAAAGATGATGCGTTAACGAGACATGGCAACGACTGTGTTTCTGAGAATGATGGGAACAAAAGATCTGTTTAAGAGAGCTATCTGTGAACTGTTTGTTTATATATAAATCAAGCAGGGACGGGGAGGTGGGATCCTTGCAGTAGTTTATACATGAGATAACTAGTGCCTATACCAGGGTCTGTGAATGTACATACTAGAAATAGAAGTGGCAGGCTTCAGTGGTGGTGGAAGAGAGACTAAGAGAGCTTCATGGCTACAAGCTAAAGGAAAATGTCATGATGACAGTAAGACATTGTTGGAAGAAAAGTGCTGAGTTTATCTACTTTAGACGTGCTTGGATGTCATGGGCTAGCTATATGGAGGTGACCTACAGGCAGAGAAAGGGCCAAACTGTAGAAAAGATGACATCAGGGTTGGATCTAAGAGTCATCCACGTACAGGTGAAACCAAGTGAGAAGCCATGTTCCCCCAGGTAAATGAACTTAGAAGCAGAAAGAGAGCTGGTCTGAGTACCAAGACACCCTAGGGACTTGCATAAATATTTGTAAGAACTAAGAAACTATGTCTCTAAAGTCAAGGGGTCAAGAAGGTTCCTAATAATACCAAACAGGAATACTGTAAGGAGTTGAAAGATCAGATCTGGCAATCTTGACTCCTGTTCTCCTGAGCATTTGCTGGTGCTACAGTTTTACCACTTCATCTCAAAGTCCCTGATAAGACTCCAGGATGGGAGACTGGCCCTGGCTTGGGATAGGGACTTGTGATGCAGCTGTGGTATGTGGACATGGCATCTTCAACTAACCCTTAGAAAAACTTCCTTATTTTGTTCGTGTGATTTATCCTATGCTGTAGCTTTGTGACATTTCCTGGTTCCACACATCTGGCCCCTGGGCCTTTGCCACATCTGGGCATACTTTGTCTTCCGAGATAGGAAGAACACGACCCTCATATCTCTAACTATAAAAGCAGCTATAAATATACTTTCCAAATCCCAAAACTGGGATTGCGTTGACAAGGTTTTTTTTTTTTTGACTTACCAACTTATTTATAAGAAAATTCCCACTAATGTATAAAAATTTTATCACATTTAACCGTACGTTTAATTGACTATCCTTTATTGGCCAGAACAGAACATGAGATTGGGCTACCCAGAAAATTTCAGAAAAGATCTAGGTAGCCCAGCCAGAAGCTTAAGTTAGAAGTTCAGGGAACTAGTCTGGCAGGGTCTGTCCTCGGAGGCTGGGGGTGACATTTTAGAAGCCAAAAAGTAGCCAACTTGGGGTGAGCAGGAATGTTGCTGGGGCAGGAGGCTGGAAGAGCCTGAGCAAGCCTTGCCTCCCAGCGCCCCTGACCATAGTGCCAGGATCCTCCTTACCTCGTTCTCCCCCTGCGGCAAAATAGGTCCCGAGAACCGCCTTCCCAGACCCGTGGTCACGTCCCTGACCGCGGGGCTCAGAAGCGCAGCCGGCACTATCCGCACCTGCCACCGAGGAGCAGGAGGGAGAGCTCACTGGGGAACAGCTGAAGTAACAGCTAAAGTGTGCGATTTCCTGGTGCAAAAGCAGATGCAGACAGCTCAGAGGAGGACCTGCTGGGGAGACGGTGGATAGTAAACGAGCTCCTCCTTCTGTTGGCTATGTATTGATGAAAACAGGGCTCGGACTAGAGTGAAGCCAGTGAGGTGCCTAGGACACACGATTTAAGAAGGCACTCGCTCTCAGGGTCAGGCAAGGGCCTCCTTAAACTATGTACTCTAGGCGCCTCACTCGCCTCATACTAGTCCTGGCCCTGGATTCAAGCAAGTCTCACTCAATAACTTAAACTTATTCCCTAGCCCTCCACCCTACCCAGCGGGATACTGGTGTAAAAGACAAGGGACTTAAGTAAAGCGGGGAGCCTTCAGCCATCAGCCTGCCATGGCCACTCTAGTCCCCCCCAGCTCTGGCACTTAAAGCTGAGGTTACCAGAATTCTCTCCTGGCCTCTGTGATGCCTTGTCTCAGCTGACCAGCAGCTTCTGATAGAGCAGCTAAAGGCCAATGGTGAGTGGAGGCTCCTTTGAGAAGTGAGTCAAAGGACATAGGAAGAGTGCCTCCAGCACCATCACCACTTTCACTTTTTCCCCTGCAAACAAAAGTTTTGTGTTAAATAGAGTAAAACTTATTTGATGGCAGGAAATGTCTCCTAACACATCTATTTATTCCCTTAGCACCTAGCACCACGCCTGGCACTTATTAAATGATCTGCAAATATTTGTTGAACAAATAACAGGCAAGAAGTTGAAGCTGAACGAAGGCTTGTCTCGCGTGTCCACCCCTCACAGGGCATAAATCAGGTCTGCGATCATCCTAGGGATCCACTGAGATCTGCGGTGCTACCTGTAGGGACAGTTCTAAAGATGTTTTGGAGGGATGATGCACGACCTAGGCACAGATTACACAACTGCTCCTCAAAATTGTGAGCCCTTAGAATATCCATTCTGACTCATACATGGTGAGGTCAGTCCGGCTCTATGTCTCAGGCCTCTGCCCCAGGACTGTCCTGCCTCTCCCAAATGGAACCTAGCAGCTGATTATCATAAAACACCATCTCATAACCTCTAGATGCAGAGCTGTTCACATTATCACTTGCACTCAGCCTTAAGGCACTGTTTCTCTAGCTCAGAACCAAGAAAGAAGAGAGTTGGGGCTCCTCCCTTTAATTCTTGTCACAGTGGAGACTGGGTAGGCCTGGATTATACCAGGGCCCAGAAGCCAAAACATGAGAAACCGGGCTGTGTGCTCATGCTGCCAAATTCACAGGCAGCCCCCGAACCTTAAGACAGTCTTTTAAGTGATGACGTGTTACCTTTAAATGCCTTCTACTTTCCAGATCAGGCCTCTCTCCTAAACTAGAACCTGTCTCCTACCCTGAAACTCTCTTTAGGGGCAGGATTCCTGAGTTGTATCCTTAATATCTTTCCCTTGATCCTTACATTTCACATTGGCATTTTTTATATCATTTGCCTGTTTTGCTTTGTATCTTCTTAAGTGCCACTCAGTTCCTTACTAGAACCTACAAATGTCCCAGAGGCCTTCACTCAATTTCTAGCCTGCTCTCTTATCCTTCCTTGGGGTGGGGTGAGGCTTCATCCCTTAACATGGTTTCAACATCCTTCTGTGTATAGATATTTCTCAGATCATCTATTTCCTGCTATTTCCCCCTCTGTCATTAAAGTTCATTATTTCTGCCTACTGTGCACTATCACTTGACATCATCTTGTCATCCCTGTTTGAACCGAAAAATTACCCAGGTCTAGGCTCTACAGTGTCTCTAAGTCATTGGTGGTGGGTAATGTTTCGAGTTATGTGACTGTGGCCATGCGTCTCTGACTTCGGTTGTTTTGTTGACATCGCTGTGCCAACTCTTACTAGCCCCCTAAGGTCTGGTTGTTTTTGGCTCCTGTGTGTGGTCTTAGACTCTAATTGGTACCCAGCATCTTGGTAAACTCCTCAAAGCTAGAGTAGCTTCCATCCTGAGATCTCTCCCTTTCTTCTCGTCCTTATTCATACAAGTATCAGTTTTTTTAAAATTTGGTTTGGGACCTTCCAGAAGTAGCCTTGTCCCTGCTAGTGTAGCTAGACAAGGTAAAGTTACTGTCACCTACTTCCTACTTTAGAGCCTTTTCACATGTAACACATGTTGCTTTGTTAGAAGTCAACTGGCATCGTGGAACCACCATCGAATTCAGCTCCACAAAGGTTAATAGCTCATTCCGTTTGAGAGCATTTGGTACCTGCTCTCCCCCTGTGATAAGGAAGGACCTGCCAAGCCTGAGAATCTCCCTACCTCACCATCTACCCCACTGGGACCCCACCTTTCAGAATCTGTAGCAGTGAGGCTCTAGCTACAAAGAAGGGACCAAGAGAGCTGCCCCACAGAGTATAACCATATGCCCTTAGACAGGGATTGTTGAGTCAGCTTACGGTCTACAGTGGGTGTCTGCTATCCGGGTAAACAAAATGTTTATTAAGGTCTCTGGTTTTCCAGGCAGTACTTTACAGGCACTGGGATGTACAGTATTGGAAAAGACAAGGTCCCTACCCTCAAGAGACTCAAGTTCCAATTAGAATATTAGCTACCATTTATTGAGCACTTACTATGTGCCAGGCAGTATTAAGTACTTTACATGTACTAATATTTAGTTAAGGAGACAGAAACCATAAACAATTACTAGCCAAGTGAACAAAGGACAATGAAAGAAAAGAGAAGAATTAATTCTACTGTTAATGGTCAGCGAGGCTTCACAGAGGTGACATTCGAGGTGGGACATATAAGATGTCCAAAGTTTCACTAGAAGAGGAAACAGACTTTGCAGAGGAACCACATAGCTAGTAGCCCTAGAGGCTATAGCAGAGGGTGTGAAGGATCAAGTCAGCATCCTACTAAGGATGTGTAGACTGGACCCACAGTGGGCGGGGCTCTGAATGCCATGTGAAAAAGTTTAGACTTCATCCTTTAAAAGACCTTCAGTATCTCCCCCTTGCCTGAGCCAAAATGACTTTTGATCAGGTCTGTATTTTAGAAGAATAATTTCTGGCACCTGTGTGAAGGATGGATTGTAAAAGGGAAGAGACTCAAGCTGGGGAGGCCAGTGGGGAATTTTTTTCAAAAGCCTGGATGAGAGATAAAGACCTGTATCTGGATGCTGGCAATGGCAAGGGTGAATAAAGGAGGAAATCAAGTGAAGGCAGAGGGAGAATTGTCCAGATTTGGGTTAAACACAAATCTAAATGTGAGGGAGGAGTCGAAAGATGAAACAAGGTTTCTAGCAGATTTTTCACCAAGATAGGGAGAACAAAAGGAAGGAGGGGAGAAAATGAGCTTTGTTTGGGTCATGAGGGATTGCCAGGTAGGAACATCAGTAGACAATTAGAACTGCAGTTCAGGAAAAAAAGGGCAAGAGGGAGACTTGGGAGTTTTGAGTACATAGAGCAGGAGAGAACCAAGGATAAAATGGTGGGGGACACTGACATTTAGGGGCAGGACAAGTAGTTGAAAAGGGGCAGTTAGGGGGAAGAGGAGAACCTAGGGAAGCCAAGCTCAATAACTTCTTTGCCAGAAGAATGAACTGGTGGGTGAGTAGGCTAGCTCCAGAGAGGTGAAGTAGGATGAGGGCTGGATGAAAACTGGACAGCTGGAATAAATTATTAGTTCTTTCTACCCATCTTAGACTTACTTCAGAAGA